>NC_087065.1:46209650-46565349 GCF_963678635.1 Symsagittifera roscoffensis
TCGGTTTATGGGTTCTTCTTCCGCGTCAGTTTCCTGTTGTGCAGAGTCTCCGATGTTTTGAAAATCATTGCGTTGTTCAACTGATCTATTATCTCCGATTAAAATTCTTGCGACCAAATGCCGCACATTTTGTTCAACATTGTTGAAATAAAATCCACAAAAGACTCTTTTTAGAGCACATTGGGTTATTCGAACTTGGAAGAGTTGAGGGAGGGAAGAGTTGTTTGGTTTTCCCGTATTAAATGAACGGATGTGTTGGTGATGCTGCTCATTTTTTTTGATAATAATTTTCTTTGAGTTCCCCCAGTTTTCAGCATGAGCGAAATAGAAGTTCTTATCCGAATTCTCATTGGCTGCCTAAGTCTCCCGCTTTGTTAGCAACAGTTTTGATTCCAAAATTTTGTTTTGATTTGCGAATCAATTTTGTTGAACAATTCTTTATGTTCTGACTGTTCTTTCATTGGTGTCGATTGAAGTCCCTATTGCTGTATGGTGAAGAATCCAATTAGATATTTTGTGAAAAAAAATTCTGTGAACTGTACCCTCTACAACCAATGGCTGTCTTTTATTGCAGTGGTGCGCCAAACTTAGCGGGAGACCAAAACTTTTTTTTGATAAGTACCTCTCATAGTGTGTTGTTTTGTAGATAATTGATTGACCATTCAATTCTCAAATCTATTGAAGTCTGAAGTACCTTTAATATTTTTTGTTCATCGTTCGTTGAAATTTTTTGTTTCTTTCAGCCGTTTTTTCTTGTCTTTCAGGCAAGTTTTTCTTGACATTCATCAAAAATTATAACCAATGGCCTTCATATCTCATCAATTGTTCTTCCAATTATGTCTCCTACCTTTCTCAAGTCTTCAGCTTCCCTACCGCTAATTTTTTGCCCTAATATCTTTGCTTGAGAACCTGGTACTGAAATCAGTGAACCATTTGTTCTAAGAGAAATTACGTTTTCATGTGCCTTAAAAATCAGAAATTTACTTTTTATGTCAGTACCTTGAGAATTTATCAAAAAAATGGAGGCAACAATGTTCAATTTATTTTAATTATTCAGGTACTTTGAAGAGTTAAACACATTTTCCCAGACATTTTTTCTAATGAGTGAAAATCTCAGCGCCCTGCTGGTAATTGCACCATATGTTAAATCCATTGGTGGCCACGAGATGTGAAAACGCACAAGGCACTAACAACGCAAATCAAACAACACAAATATAACAGACGTCATTTCGCTAACATTTCTCAATCTACCTCATCGTTTTTTCCTTGCGACATTTTTACTGCTTCTTTTTTGGTAATCAGCTCAAGTAACTACTCCCTGCATGCCCACCTGGGAGAAAACTTCACTTCGAGCTCGTTATGTTTTTGAAGCTTTCCTTACCATGTGATGAACTCGGGTTTGCTTGAATTTTTTTGCTTCAATTGCAAGACCAGAATCTTCTCCGTCCAAACGGCTAAAAATCAAGTCCTTATCATTATATCAGTTGGCCAAAACATTCCGGGTACCCTTCCTGTGGCAGTAAAAAAGGACTCGAATACAAACTCTCATTTCGCCGAAAAATTTGATAAGCACTCAGATTTTGCTGGAGGAAAAATTTTGGTTTTGTGGATATTCAAAAATTTTCTTATGTCGTGCCACCTCACTAAAAAATCTACACCCTCAGTGGAACTTTCACGATTGAACTGAGTAGTCTTTTGCTTCTTTTTTTTTGGTTGCGATTCAATGATAGGCTCAGTATGGCTGCAATTTGACTCGATTATTTCCTATTTCCTCCTTTGTTCAGCATCAGGGTTGCGCAAAACAACTTTCCGCTACACTGTGGATCATTTAGGAATAATTAAATCAGTTAAACGTAAAAAAAAGGAGATTTTTTTTATTCTCCATTTTTCAAAATTTCTATTCCATTTAAAAAATTTTAGAACCGATCACTTTAAAAGATAAATCAGATCAAATAGCAATAATTCGATAATGGCAATGATTCTATAAAAAAACTACACACCAATCAAATCTCAGCCTATCGCATGAGAGTTTGGTAATTTTATTTTTCCTCACTTTTTAGAGTAATTTATTATACTTGATTTCAAATGTGTTTTATTCTGGGGTGTTTATTTCTAGTTTAGCCATAGATAATATTGAATATTGGACCATAATCCAATTTGTTGAAAATCAAAATCCCTGTTGTTGGAAAATTTGGATAAAATGAAATCATTACCTGAAAAAACTAACTTTTGTAGCGAACGTATTTCGCTCATCTAAAAATTACGCAACATTATGCCACTTAGGGGATTATCTATCAACCAAAATAACTTTAAAAACAGTGTACAAAAAAAACCAAAAAACAACGGTACTAAATTCGACTGAATTTAATACGATTGAAACGAACATAAAAAGATATGCTGAAAAAAACGGGTAATTTAAAAAGGGGGAATTTCACGATAGTTCAGATTTGAGAAATTAGTTCTGTTAGTTTATTGGATAAGTTATGAACAGCACAAGCAGTTACAAGACAAGCTGTTCCGAGTTCCGACAGAAGTTTTTTTTTGTTCATTTAATTTCCAAAAAGCCTCAAAAACAGGCAACTAGTTTCCTCTACCATTGGGACTTTAGGAGCAGCATTCAAAATTTTAGAAGAAGGCTGATTTTTCAAAAAGAATTGTCTCACTCGGCCTCAAATGGCAAGTTAATTTTTTGACTGAACAAACCTACCGTAATTTCGGTCCTTTTGGCGCTCAAGTCTGGGCGTCAAACTGGCAGGAAAAAAAACTTCTTTCTTTGCGCCAGATTAACTACGGCGAAAACAACGAACAGTTGGTAAAAAATATATCACCTTTAGTGCGCCAATGCTAAAGGTTATAAATTCCTCTTGTTATGTGTAACGGTCCAAACGACTGATACGAGTCCGTGCCAAGGGAACTAAGCTGAAAAAAAACAGACAGACGAAAATTCAGTGTGTTTTAATTTTCAAAATTTAAGGTCTCGGACGGACTCCAAACGCGAGCATTTCTCTAGAAAAACGTCTCAAGTTCAACAGGATTACTATAAATGACAAACTTCTCTTTTTTGCCGCTTATATTTTTTTACCTTCCTATAATTGGGATCTCCAGCTAAATTGAATTATTTTAAAGTCAAAAACACAATAAGTTGCCAGTATTGTTTTTCATAGAAAACGAAAATATATATATATTATCAGCGGTGCTAATTATTAAAGCAGATAGATTTTTCAGCAGATCAAAAACTTGCAGGTCATATAAATTATTGGCAAGCTTGATTTCACATAACTATGTTGCGACAGAAGTTTTTTTTGTTCATTTAATTTCCAAAAAGCCTCAAAAACAGGCAACTAGTTTCCTCTACCATTGGGAATTTAGGAGCAGCATTCAAAATTTTAGAAGAAGGCTGATTTTTCAAAAAGAATTGTCTCACTCGGCCTCAAATGGCAAGTTAATTTTTTGACTGAACAAACCTACCGTAATTTCGGTCCTTTTGGCGCTCAAGTCTGGGCGTCAAACTGGCAGGAAAAAAAACTTCTTTCTTTGCGCCAGATTAACTACGGCGAAAACAACGAACAGTTGGTAAAAAATATATCACCTTTAGTGCGCCAATGCTAAAGGTTATAAATTCCTCTTGTTATGTGTAACGGTCCAAACGACTGATACGAGTCCGTGCCAAGGGAACTAAGCTGAAAAAAAACAGACAGACGAAAATTCAGTGTGTTTTAATTTTCAAAATTTAAGGTCTCGGACGGACTCCAAACGCGAGCATTTCTCTAGAAGCACGTCTCAAGTTCAACAGGATTACTATAAATGACAAACTTCTCTTTTTTGCCGCTTATATTTTTTTACCTTCCTATAATTGGGATCTCCAGCTAAATTGAATTATTTTAAAGTCAAAAACACAATAAGTTGCCAGTATTGTTTTTCATAGAAAACGAAAATATATATATATATTATCAGCGGTGCTAATTATTAAAGCAGATAGATTTTTCAGCAGATCAAAAACTTGCAGGTCATATAAATTATTGGCAAGCTTGATTTCACATAACTATGTTGCGACAGAAGTTTTTTTTTGTTCATTTAATTTCCAAAAAGCCTCAAAAACAGGCAACTAGTTTCCTCTACCATTGGGACTTTAGGAGCAGCATTCAAAATTTTAGAAGAAGGCTGATTTTTCAAAAAGAATTGTCTCACTCGGCCTCAAATGGCAAGTTAATTTTTTGACTGAACAAACCTACCGTAATTTCGGTCCTTTTGGCGCTCAAGTCTGGGCGTCAAACTGGCAGGAAAAAAAACTTCTTTCTTTGCGCCAGATTAACTACGGCGAAAACAACGAACAGTTGGTAAAAAATATATCACCTTTAGTGCGCCAATGCTAAAGGTTATAAATTCCTCTTGTTATGTGTAACGGTCCAAACGACTGATACGAGTCCGTGCCAAGGGAACTAAGCTGAAAAAAAAACAGACAGACGAAAATTCAGTGTGTTTTAAATTTCAAAATTTAAGGTCTCGGACGGACTCCAAACGCGAGCATTTCTCTAGAAGCACGTCTCAAGTTCAACAGGATTACTATAAATGACAAACTTCTCTTTTTTGCCGCTTATATTTTTTTACCTTCCTATAATTGGGATCTCCAGCTAAATTGAATTATTTTAAAGTCAAAAACACAATAAGTTGCCAGTATTGTTTTTCATAGAAAACGAAAATATATATATATTATCAGCGGTGCTAATTATTAAAGCAGATAGATTTTTCAGCAGATCAAAAACTTGCAGGTCATATAAATTATTGGCAAGCTTGATTTCACATAACTATGTTGCGACAGAAGTTTTTTTTTGTTCATTTAATTTCCAAAAAGCCTCAAAAACAGGCAACTAGTTTCCTCTACCATTGGGACTTTAGGAGCAGCATTCAAAATTTTAGAAGAAGGCTGATTTTTCAAAAAGAATTGTCTCACTCGGCCTCAAATGGCAAGTTAATTTTTTGACTGAACAAACCTACCGTAATTTCGGTCCTTTTGGCGCTCAAGTCTGGGCGTCAAACTGGCAGGAAAAAAAACTTCTTTCTTTGCGCCAGATTAACTACGGCGAAAACAACGAACAGTTGGTAAAAAATATATCACCTTTAGTGCGCCAATGCTAAAGGTTATAAATTCCTCTTGTTATGTGTAACGGTCCAAACGACTGATACGAGTCCGTGCCAAGGGAACTAAGCTGAAAAAAAACAGACAGACGAAAATTCAGTGTGTTTTAATTTTCAAAATTTAAGGTCTCGGACGGACTCCAAACGCGAGCATTTCTCTAGAAGCACGTCTCAAGTTCAACAGGATTACTATAAATGACAAACTTCTCTTTTTTGCCGCTTATATTTTTTTACCTTCCTATAATTGGGATCTCCAGCTAAATTGAATTATTTTAAAGTCAAAAACACAATAAGTTGCCAGTATTGTTTTTCATAGAAAACGAAAATATATATATATTATCAGCGGTGCTAATTATTAAAGCAGATAGATTTTTCAGCAGATCAAAAACTTGCAGGTCATATAAATTATTGGCAAGCTTGATTTCACATAACTATGTTGCGACAGAAGTTTTTTTTTGTTCATTTAATTTCCAAAAAGCCTCAAAAACAGGCAACTAGTTTCCTCTACCATTGGGACTTTAGGAGCAGCATTCAAAATTTTAGAAGAAGGCTGATTTTTCAAAAAGAATTGTCTCACTCGGCCTCAAATGGCAAGTTAATTTTTTGACTGAACAAACCTACCGTAATTTCGGTCCTTTTGGCGCTCAAGTCTGGGCGTCAAACTGGCAGGAAAAATAACTTCTTTCTTTGCGCCAGATTAACTACGGCGAAAACAACGAACAGTTGGTAAAAAATATATCACCTTTAGTGCGCCAATGCTAAAGGTTATAAATTCCTCTTGTTATGTGTAACGGTCCAAACGACTGATACGAATCCGTGCCAAGGGAACTAAGCTGAAAAAAAACAGACAGACAAAAATTCAGTGTGTTTTAATTTTCAAAATTTAAGGTCTCGGACGGACTCCAAACGCGAGCATTTCTCTAGAAGCACGTCTCAAGTTCAACAGGATTACTATAAATGACAAACTTCTCTTTTTTGCCGCTTATATTTTTTTACCTTCCTATAATTGGGATCTCCAGCTAAATTGAATTATTTTAAAGTCAAAAACACAATAAGTTGCCAGTATTGTTTTTCATAGAAAACGAAAATATATATATATTATCAGCGGTGCTAATTATTAAAGCAGATAGATTTTTCAGCAGATCAAAAACTTGCAGGTCATATAAATTATTGGCAAGCTTGATTTCACATAACTATGTTGCGACAGAAGTTTTTTTTTGTTCATTTAATTTCCAAAAAGCCTCAAAAACAGGCAACTAGTTTCCTCTACCATTGGGACTTTAGGAGCAGCATTCAAAATTTTAGAAGAAGGCTGATTTTTCAAAAAGAATTGTCTCACTCGGCCTCAAATGGCAAGTTAATTTTTTGACTGAACAAACCTACCGTAATTTCGGTCCTTTTGGCGCTCAAGTCTGGGCGTCAAACTGGCAGGAAAAAAAACTTCTTTCTTTGCGCCAGATTAACTACGGCGAAAACAACGAACAGTTGGTAAAAAATATATCACCTTTAGTGCGCCAATGCTAAAGGTTATAAATTCCTCTTGTTATGTGTAACGGTCCAAACGACTGATACGAGTCCGTGCCAAGGGAACTAAGCTGAAAAAAAAACAGACAGACGAAAATTCAGTGTGTTTTAATTTTCAAAATTTAAGGTCTCGGACGGACTCCAAACGCGAGCATTTCTCTAGAAGCACGTCTCAAGTTCAACAGGATTACTATAAATGACAAACTTCTCTTTTTTGCCGCTTATATTTTTTTACCTTCCTATAATTGGGATCTCCAGCTAAATTGAATTATTTTAAAGTCAAAAACACAATAAGTTGCCAGTATTGTTTTTCATAGAAAACGAAAATATATATATATATTATCAGCGGTGCTAATTATTAAAGCAGATAGATTTTTCAGCAGATCAAAAACTTGCAGGTCATATAAATTATTGGCAAGCTTGATTTCACATAACTATGTTGCGACAGAAGTTTTTTTTTGTTCATTTAATTTCCAAAAAGCCTCAAAAACAGGCAACTAGTTTCCTCTACCATTGGGACTTTAGGAGCAGCATTCAAAATTTTAGAAGAAGGCTGATTTTTCAAAAAGAATTGTCTCACTCGGCCTCAAATGGCAAGTCAATTTTTTGACTGAACAAACCTACCGTAATTTCGGTCCTTTTGGCGCTCAAGTCTGGGCGTCAAACTGGCAGGAAAAAAAACTTCTTTCTTTGCGCCAGATTAACTACGGCGAAAACAACGAACAGGTGGTAAAAAATATATCACCTTTAGTGCGCCAATGCTAAAGGTTATAAATTCCTCTTGTTATGTGTAACGGTCCAAACGACTGATACGAGTCCGTGCCAAGGGAACTAAGCTGAAAAAAAACAGACAGACGAAAATTCAGTGTGTTTTAATTTTCAAAATTTAAGGTCTCGGACGGACTCCAAACGCGAGCATTTCTCTAGAAGCACGTCTCAAGTTCAACAGGATTACTATAAATGACAAACTTCTCTTTTTTGCCGCTTATATTTTTTTACCTTCCTATAATTGGGATCTCCAGCTAAATTGAATTATTTTAAAGTCAAAAACACAATAAGTTGCCAGTATTGTTTTTCATAGAAAACGAAAATATATATATATTATCAGCGGTGCTAATTATTAAAGCAGATAGATTTTTCAGCAGATCAAAAACTTGCAGGTCATATAAATTATTGGCAAGCTTGATTTCACATAACTATGTTGCGACAGAAGTTTTTTTTGTTCATTTAATTTCCAAAAAGCCTCAAAAACAGGCAACTAGTTTCCTCTACCATTGGGAATTTAGGAGCAGCATTCAAAATTTTAGAAGAAGGCTGATTTTTCAAAAAGAATTGTCTCACTCGGCCTCAAATGGCAAGTTAATTTTTTGACTGAACAAACCTACCGTAATTTCGGTCCTTTTGGCGCTCAAGTCTGGGCGTCAAACTGGCAGGAAAAAAAACTTCTTTCTTTGCGCCAGATTAACTACGGCGAAAACAACGAACAGTTGGTAAAAAATATATCACCTTTAGTGCGCCAATGCTAAAGGTTATAAATTCCTCTTGTTATGTGTAACGGTCCAAACGACTGATACGAGTCCGTGCCAAGGGAACTAAGCTGAAAAAAAACAGACAGACGAAAATTCAGTGTGTTTTAATTTTCAAAATTTAAGGTCTCGGACGGACTCCAAACGCGAGCATTTCTCTAGAAGCACGTCTCAAGTTCAACAGGATTACTATAAATGACAAACTTCTCTTTTTTGCCGCTTATATTTTTTTACCTTCCTATAATTGGGATCTCCAGCTAAATTGAATTATTTTAAAGTCAAAAACACAATAAGTTGCCAGTATTGTTTTTCATAGAAAACGAAAATATATATATATATTATCAGCGGTGCTAATTATTAAAGCAGATAGATTTTTCAGCAGATCAAAAACTTGCAGGTCATATAAATTATTGGCAAGCTTGATTTCACATAACTATGTTGCGACAGAAGTTTTTTTTTGTTCATTTAATTTCCAAAAAGCCTCAAAAACAGGCAACTAGTTTCCTCTACCATTGGGACTTTAGGAGCAGCATTCAAAATTTTAGAAGAAGGCTGATTTTTCAAAAAGAATTGTCTCACTCGGCCTCAAATGGCAAGTTAATTTTTTGACTGAACAAACCTACCGTAATTTCGGTCCTTTTGGCGCTCAAGTCTGGGCGTCAAACTGGCAGGAAAAAAAACTTCTTTCTTTGCGCCAGATTAACTACGGCGAAAACAACGAACAGTTGGTAAAAAATATATCACCTTTAGTGCGCCAATGCTAAAGGTTATAAATTCCTCTTGTTATGTGTAACGGTCCAAACGACTGATACGAGTCCGTGCCAAGGGAACTAAGCTGAAAAAAAAACAGACAGACGAAAATTCAGTGTGTTTTAAATTTCAAAATTTAAGGTCTCGGACGGACTCCAAACGCGAGCATTTCTCTAGAAGCACGTCTCAAGTTCAACAGGATTACTATAAATGACAAACTTCTCTTTTTTGCCGCTTATATTTTTTTACCTTCCTATAATTGGGATCTCCAGCTAAATTGAATTATTTTAAAGTCAAAAACACAATAAGTTGCCAGTATTGTTTTTCATAGAAAACGAAAATATATATATATTATCAGCGGTGCTAATTATTAAAGCAGATAGATTTTTCAGCAGATCAAAAACTTGCAGGTCATATAAATTATTGGCAAGCTTGATTTCACATAACTATGTTGCAACAGAAGTTTTTTTTTGTTCATTTAATTTCCAAAAAGCCTCAAAAACAGGCAACTAGTTTCCTCTACCATTGGGACTTTAGGAGCAGCATTCAAAATTTTAGAAGAAGGCTGATTTTTCAAAAAGAATTGTCTCACTCGGCCTCAAATGGCAAGTTAATTTTTTGACTGAACAAACCTACCGTAATTTCGGTCCTTTTGGCGCTCAAGTCTGGGCGTCAAACTGGCAGGAAAAAAAACTTCTTTCTTTGCGCCAGATTAACTACGGCGAAAACAACGAACAGTTGGTAAAAAATATATCACCTTTAGTGCGCCAATGCTAAAGGTTATAAATTCCTCTTGTTATGTGTAACGGTCCAAACGACTGATACGAGTCCGTGCCAAGGGAACTAAGCTGAAAAAAAACAGACAGACGAAAATTCAGTGTGTTTTAATTTTCAAAATTTAAGGTCTCGGACGGACTCCAAACGCGAGCATTTCTCTAGAAGCACGTCTCAAGTTCAACAGGATTACTATAAATGACAAACTTCTCTTTTTTGCCGCTTCTATTTTTTTACCTTCCTATAATTGGGATCTCCAGCTAAATTGAATTATTTTAAAGTCAAAAACACAATAAGTTGCCAGTATTGTTTTTCATAGAAAACGAAAATATATATATATTATCAGCGGTGCTAATTATTAAAGCAGATAGATTTTTCAGCAGATCAAAAACTTGCAGGTCATATAAATTATTGGCAAGCTTGATTTCACATAACTATGTTGCAACAGAAGTTTTTTTTTTTTCATTTAATTTCCAAAAAGCCTCAAAAACAGGCAACTAGTTTCCTCTACCATTGGGACTTTAGGAGCAGCATTCAAAATTTTAGAAGAAGGCTGATTTTTCAAAAAGAATTGTCTCACTCGGCCTCAAATGGCAAGTTAATTTTTTGACTGAACAAACCTACCGTAATTTCGGTCCTTTTGGCGCTCAAGTCTGGGCGTCAAACTGGCAGGAAAAAAAACTTCTTTCTTTGCGCCAGATTAACTACGGCGAAAACAACGAACAGTTGGTAAAAAATATATCACCTTTAGTGCGCCAATGCTAAAGGTTATAAATTCCTCTTGTTATGTGTAACGGTCCAAACGACTGATACGAGTCCGTGCCAAGGGAACTAAGCTGAAAAAAAACAGACAGACGAAAATTCAGTGTGTTTTAATTTTCAAAATTTAAGGTCTCGGACGGACTCCAAACGCGAGCATTTCTCTAGAAGCACGTCTCAAGTTCAACAGGATTACTATAAATGACAAACTTCTCTTTTTTGCCGCTTATATTTTTTTACCTTCCTATAATTGGGATCTCCAGCTAAATTGAATTATTTTAAAGTCAAAAACACAATAAGTTGCCAGTATTGTTTTTCATAGAAAACGAAAATATATATATATTATCAGCGGTGCTAATTATTAAAGCAGATAGATTTTTCAGCAGATCAAAAACTTGCAGGTCATATAAATTATTGGCAAGCTTGATTTCACATAACTATGTTGCGACAGAAGTTTTTTTTGTTCATTTAATTTCCAAAAAGCCTCAAAAACAGGCAACTAGTTTCCTCTACCATTGGGAATTTAGGAGCAGCATTCAAAATTTTAGAAGAAGGCTGATTTTTCAAAAAGAATTGTCTCACTCGGCCTCAAATGGCAAGTTAATTTTTTGACTGAACAAACCTACCGTAATTTCGGTCCTTTTGGCGCTCAAGTCTGGGCGTCAAACTGGCAGGAAAAAAAACTTCTTTCTTTGCGCCAGATTAACTACGGCGAAAACAACGAACAGTTGGTAAAAAATATATCACCTTTAGTGCGCCAATGCTAAAGGTTATAAATTCCTCTTGTTATGTGTAACGGTCCAAACGACTGATACGAGTCCGTGCCAAGGGAACTAAGCTGAAAAAAAACAGACAGACGAAAATTCAGTGTGTTTTAATTTTCAAAATTTAAGGTCTCGGACGGACTCCAAACGCGAGCATTTCTCTAGAAGCACGTCTCAAGTTCAACAGGATTACTATAAATGACAAACTTCTCTTTTTTGCCGCTTATATTTTTTTACCTTCCTATAATTGGGATCTCCAGCTAAATTGAATTATTTTAAAGTCAAAAACACAATAAGTTGCCAGTATTGTTTTTCATAGAAAACGAAAATATATATATATTATCAGCGGTGCTAATTATTAAAGCAGATAGATTTTTCAGCAGATCAAAAACTTGCAGGTCATATAAATTATTGGCAAGCTTGATTTCACATAACTATGTTGTACTGATCCTAAGGGATACTGGAAGTGAATAGTCTTTAACATTATAAATTCCCTATTAACAACATGGAGAAAAATGACATCAATTTGGAGAAAAAACCTTATATATTATCCATGATGTTGTCTTTCTGCACTTTTCGTTTTCTCCAAATTCAATCAATTTTTGATGCGTATCAAGAGAAGCCCCTGGCCGTTAGCAATCCCAATTCCGTCGGGATTTTGCGTTTCTTTTTTACTTCTTTCAGAATCAACCTTTTTACAAAAAAGTTCACTTCTCTCGAGGCTCAGTACCATTTCAATTGAGAGGCTTCATTTTCAAGTTTGGGCTGCTTGTTATTCTCTGCTGGCCTTGTTGGTTTTTTTTTGACCGTCCGTAGATTTTTTCGTTTTTGTTTGGAAGGAAGGCGTATATGCAAGCTGAAGCAATGCCAGAGACATTGAAATGAATTGAATATAACTGATAGAAAGTTTTGTGAGTTCTGTTTTGAAAGTTTTATGTTGACAATTTAAAAAAATTCATTGGCTGACCAGTAAGATGACTTTTCGAGTACTCTCAGCATTTCGGTGTCACCGCACAGAATGATTCACTCGTGATCTTTTGATTCACTGTAATACCCGATAAAACTTCCAAAACTTTCAGGATTAACGAAGTTTCACGCCACGGGGTATGAGTGGCATATTAACAGCTAGCATCTTCGGTGTGCACGCAGCCGTTTGAAATAATTTTTCTTTAGTTGGGAGGGCTAAATGAGTACCCACATCATTTATTTTTGGCAACACCCTTGGCAAAACCTTAGCAAACCGCACGTTAGCTAAAAAGAAACTGCGACAGTCAGCATATATCTCCTGCTGATTTTTTTAAAATTCTTGTTTACGTTTCGGGCATCTGATTTTCTGTCTGAAATGTCATGATTTTGATGTCATCTATTTTGTTTTGGCGTGAGGTAGAGGATTTAGTCCAGGGAGAAAAGTTAGACTGTTTTCTGTGACTATTGGTATTGTTTAAGTGGTTAATTTTTGAATTCATATGTACCATAGTCTGAAGTAACTCAGTTTTGATTTTATTCGAGACCTCTTGTATTTCAATGTGACGTAGATAGAGACAGAAATGTTCTACAAGCAGAGATGATCCGAGCGTTTTTTCTCGCGTTATGACTACAGGTCTCTATCGCAATGGTTGTTATGCTCGCTAATCTCCAAAAAAACTGTTCCAAATCCGTAAATTAGTAAGAGATATTTCTCGGCAAATAACTCGGTCAATAAAATAATTTCGGCATTTTTCTATTGATCAGAACATCATATAACATTTTTAGCATCTGCCTGTTTTTGGTACAAATCGGCGCAAGCTAGCCACAAGAACCGGTCGGTAATGTCCTTGAGACAAATTACTCTTTTTGGCGGTCAACCTTAATCAAGGCTGAACCAAATTAGAACCAAAAAACAGTTAAAATAGGATGTAACCCCCGTTTTTAGTATATTAATACATGGGCAGGTGGGGGACTCGAACCTACGTCAACTGTTAACCTATATAATCGGCGTTATGGTAGCTTAGGCCACTCGGCCAACTGAGCTTATTTTATATGCATCTATACTTGTTTTATTCTACATTTGCATTGCAACATCCTCCCCCCCTGAAGAAGGAAGAACCGGAGCGAGCTTAACGGTCGGCCGCGTGACTTCACGGGTTGCGGTCCTGACAAGGGCGGATCGGGCGCAACCGTCCTGTCCGTAGTTTAGCTTGACGATTCGGGCGAGAGGGTAGTACCCACGCGGACTATCGGGCTCAATCACCCACACGAGATCGCCTGTTTTAAGAGTGAAGTCAGAATGAGTGTGCCACTTGACACGCTTATTCAGCGAGGGAACATATTCTCGAAGCCAACGAGACCAAATCGCGTTAGCATATGACTGCGCTCGCACGTACCTTTTCTTGTGATCGAAGTGCTCCCCGGGTAAAAGCGAAGGAAAGCTTGTGGCATGTTGTCCAAGCAAAAAATGGTTTGGGGTTAACGCTTCTAACTCACGTGAATCGGTACTAACGGGAGTGATTGGCCTCGAATTCAAAGCCTGTTCAACTAAGCAGAGTGTTGTTCCTAACACCTCTTCAGTGACTCGCCTACTGCCTAGGATATCGTACAGCACGCGCTTCACGCTTCGGACGAGGCGTTCCCAGGAGCCGCCATGATGGGGTGCGCCTGGCGGGTTAAATTTCCAAGTAACACCTTTATGTGCAAAAATGGTCGGAGCCATGCCATTCCAGCTCTTGATGCAGGCAAGTAATTCCTTTTCCGCACCAACGAAGTTCGTGCCATTATCCGACCAGATTGTGCTTGGCGTACCACGGCGCGCAACGAAACGTTCAATGCCCATGACACACGAACTGGTGTCCAGAGATGGTACAATCTCAAGGTGTACAGCCCTGGTGGTGAGGCAAGTAAAAAGGAATCCCCATCTTTTTTCCGTGCTTCTGCGAACCGGAACGTAAAGCGGTCCAAAGTAATCCACACCCGTATGATTGAAGGGTGGTTGCTTATATCCGAGACGTTCGACAGGTAAATCGGACATAATTGGCTGGATGGTGCTTGCTTTGCGTTTACGGCATGTCACACATTGATTTTCGATAGACCGAAGTAGTCGACGCAACCCAAGTACTGCATATTTCATATTTAAAACGGAGCGCATGTAATCTAATCCTTGATGAAAATGCTTATGGTGGAGGCTGCGGGCCAACAAACGAACTAAGGTATGTCGGGCGTCGAGTATTATTGGGTGCTTAGTATCAAACTCGGTATTCACTAAGCGCACAATCCGTCCGGTGGAACGAATGATTCCAGCGGGACCGATAAATGGCGAGTATGTGGCAATTTTACTACTATTCTTAATAGGTTTGCCAGCGGTGAGTGTTTTTAACTCAACGGGAAAGGATTCCATCTGAGCAAGATGAATCAATTTGCTTTCTGCAATATCAAGTTCAGTGGGGTCGGTGATTCGTAAGTCCTTACCACGAAAATGCTTATGTGAAGGCAACATCCTCAACATAAAAGCGACTACTCGTTTATATCTTGTAAAGGAACTGAACCTTTCCCAATTGAACCCGTGTTCGGGATGTTTGATTGATGTGACATCGGTGACGAAGGAAGATGATGTCTCCAAGCAATTATCAACATCACAAGAAGGACCCTTCAAACGAATTTTATTGATTACACGTTCATCGGGTATAAACGGCCAATCAGTAGTCCTGAGGATGCTCGGACCAATAACCCAGCTGCTATCCTTGAGGGCTTCCGAAGAAATCCCCCGCGTACCGGTATCAGCTGGATTATCGCCGCTCAGAACATGGTGCCACTCATCAATAGTGGTCGACTCGAGGATTTCGCCGACACGATTAGCGACGAACACAGGTAATTTTTCAGTGGAGTTTAGCCACTGCAAAACTGTTGTACTATCTGTCCACATAAAGACATGATTAATAGAGACGGTAAGGGCGGTCAGTATATCATCTTTTAGTCGTGTGGCGAGCAGAGCAGCTTGAAGCTCTAGCTTCGGTATAGATAGCGCTTTCATGGGCGCAACGCGAGCTTTACCAAAGATGAAGGATATTTGAGTTTTATGCGAGCTCGCGAGTCGCGCACGCAAAAATCCAACAGCACAGAAAACGTCCTGCGAGCTATCACCGAACATGTGGAGCTCAATTTGATCAACAGGCTCTGTGAAGTAACAACGGGGAATAGTCAATTGCCCTAAGAGAGGGAGACCGGAGTGCCACTCGAGAAACTTATCTCTTATGTCTTCTGGCAATTCGTCGTCCCAACTTTGACCACTGATTTTCCAAATATCTTTCAGTAAAAGGCGGGCCCTAACTGTGTATGGAGCTACTAACCCAACAGGGTCAAACACAGAAGAGACGAAACTCAAGACGGTTCGTTGAGTTATTGCTTTATCGAGAGGACGATCCACGCCTCTGCTAACAACCAATGTGTCTTTCACATGGTCCCACTTAAGACCTAAGACGTGTGATGATTGTTCGGCACCGTTACATATTTCCTTGATGGGTGAAGATGAGGTTTCGGATTCCTCGGGGTTCATTGCTGAAGTGATTTCATCAGCATTACTGACAAATTTAGTCAAATTAAATCCTCCCAATTTTAGTAAGGAAACCAAATCGCGACTAGTTTTAATTGCTTGGGTAACGTTCTCGAATGAATCCAAGTAATCGTCCATGTAAAATTTTTCATTTACGACTGAGGCGGCCTCAGGGTGTGTGGACATATTATCAGTTGCTGTTTTTCGCAACGCGAAATTGGCGCACGTAGGCGAATCCCGTGCGCCGAATATATGGCGAGTGTACTGATGAACTACCACATCGGAAGTGGTATCCTCCCGCCACAAAAAACGGAGCGAAATTTGATCGCGGGCAAGGACTCCTACCTGGAGGAACATACCCTCTATATCCGCGGAGACGGCGTACTTATGTTGACGGAATCGCAAAAGCACAAAAATTAAATTTTGGAGTAGGTCAGGACCCACCAATAAGGACTTATTTAAGGATGTGCCATGAAACTTAGAAGCCCCATTAAGGACTCGGCGCACCTTACCCGGCTTATTCGGATTTACCACGGGATGGTGCGGAAGATACCACTCGCGATCGGAACGCTTACGTGGATCATGCGGTTCGACAGTAACGACATAGCCTTTCCTAATGTCCTCTCTAATTGTTTCTGCGTATCTTTCGCGCAGCTCAGGGTCTTTACTTAACCTTCTCTCCAATGATTTAAATTGGGCGAGTGACGAGTAATAATTGTTTGGTAGACTGACATTACTATCAATCCAAAGCATAGGCACAATGTATCTTTCGCCATTGTGAACGGTTTCAGAATTGAGGATGGATAAAGCATGTTTATCCGCGGCGGAACGGGCATCGACTTGTTTGAAAGCACCATACGATTCCAACTCGTACCAGGATTTTATCTGGTCGGTCAGAGAAGAATCTTCAACAACACACTTGAAACACGAAGAAGTAGAATTACCGGACGGCGGCAACGGACCACTTAAGACCCAACCTATCGGTAGGCGAACGGAACACGGTGAGTTTTTATCATCTCCCAAGATGAACTCAATGGGTCTAACGGCGTGGTAGTAGTCTTGTCCGATAATAACTTCAACGTCCTCATAAGTATATTGAATGGGCTTAATAGGTGCTAATTGTGGATATTTATTCTGCAAATCAGCAATATTGATTAATTCGGAACCAATCCGAATACTGTCTTTAACATATGCACAGAGAGAAAATACGAAATCACTATTATTCGGCTCGGAGGAAACTGTAAACTTGACCCTCTGAGTCTCAACAACGGTGGTCGAATTGAAACCACTAATTGACAAGTTAACGGGCTCCCCTATTAAGCCGAGACGGTTTACGAGTGACGAAGACACCCAGGAGTGAGTCGATGCACTATCACAAAGAACCAACGTCAGGAGACTGGTTACATCCGAGGATACACCAAGTGTTGCAATTGGCAACAACCCTTTAGAAGATTCAATCTCAAGTACATCACTAACAGCGGCATGGGTGGAAGTGTTTGTATTCTCCTTGGATTTGTTTGTTCCAGCCTTATTCGAGACATTTGAATTTTCCTTCCGAGGAAATATTCTTTCGGCTCCATGGAGTAAGACATTATGTGTGCTATCACACTCTGGCTTCGGGCACTTTTTTGCTCTAGAACATTGCCGGAAACTATGATTGCCATTGAGGCAAGCGAAACAAAGTTTCTGTTCAGCTACGTATTTTGCTCGCTGAGTAGCATTCTTTTCCTTAAAAACAGCACAATTCCACAATGCATGACTACCCTTACACAAAACGCACGGCGGAAACTTAGACTTATCCTGAGACTTATCCTGAGCCTTACTAGTTACCTGGCTATTGGCTGCAAAAACTTTGGTTGTTTTTGGTTTAACCGGTTCTTCATTTTTTGCCTTAGAGCTGAGTAAACGTAATCTTTCATGCCCCTCGGCCTTTTCTTTCAACCAGTTGTTAAAGTCTAAGAGTGTTGGTCGCTGCCAATTATGTCTAACAGTATGCATTGACCAAGCCTCCTTGAGGTTAGGCGGAAGTTTACTAACAGCTTGGTTTAACAGGTTAACACTCTTTAGATCATCGTTGAAAGACAATGATTTGAAAACTGCTACGAGGCCAGATATGACAGAGGAGAAACTAATGACATTTTCCGAATTGTGCATCTTAAGTGGAGGAAAAGTATTCAGCTTATCAAGATGCGCACCAACAATGGCATGTGGTTGCCCAAACTTCCGTTGCAAGGTGGCCAGTGCATCCTTGTACATAACGCCACTATAACTAAACTCCGCAATTGCGGTTTTTGCTTTGCCTGTGACGAGCGTTTTTAAGTATGTCAATTTCGTATCATCGGTGAGAACAGCGGAATCAACGGTGGACTTAAATTGACCAAACCATTCATGCCAGTTTAACGGGTTGCCGTCAAACTGGGCTAACTTCCATTCAGGAAGATGATCTTTGCGGCTATGCATCAATAATTCCGCCAATTCACGAGCGGAGAGAGGTCGATCCGATGAAGAACCTTGGTTCGGATAAGCGGGAGACGGTGCGTAGTCTTCGTTGACTGGCTGATAACCAGTATTAGTATGATTGACGAAATGCGGAACATGTTGTGGATGAACTGGGGGAGTATTAAAATACACAGTCCCACCACTAGTATAAGGAGCGGCGGTGTTACACGATGGGACAACAGTTGTCACATTAGAAAAAATGTTTCCAGCATTACAACACTGAGCCCGTGTGACGATTGGAGTTGTAGCTGCCAATCGCCATAAGTTTGCATCACTTGTGTAGTAATCGTTGATATTAGGTGACACAGTATGCGGAACAAAGGGAAGATTATGTTGCGTCTGGACTGGCGCTGCATGGCAATTAGGTGCCGAAAAGCAAATCGGCGTTGGGTTTACTCCAGAAGATGAGAAGCCACCGCCAGCAAATGCAGGCGACAAAGAAACAAAACCAGAACCGGGTTGGGCCGGTAACATTGGGACAGGTAATGATTCCGGTTGCGCGATGGCAAAACTACCATTAGTTATGTTTGAACTCATGGTCTGTAAAGGAACAGCAGACAGTGGTGGTAACACGTGTGCACTAGAATGCATATTGTTAACTGGGAATGGAACAGAGGCTGGGAATGAAACAGAAGCTTGCAATGGCAAACGGCTTGCACTGCCAAATTGAGGCATAGCCCGATGTCCATAACTATGGATTCCAGGGTCACTCAATGCTGTGTGCTCATGGTTATGACTATTACTGGTGTGAATTGCATGAGCAAGGAGGGCGGAAGTCGTCGGTCCTGACGAAATGGGTACATGAGTGAAGGCCTGCAAACCTGGCGCACTAGCAACGTCGGGAGGTGCTTGTGAACTAACAGAGTCTACCCAATCATTAGTTCGATCGGTTGCTACCTTTGAGATAGGTTTACTTACTCCTGTTAAGTTACTTTCCGCTACCTTCTCGCTAACCTCAGATGAACTGTCCTCAAGTTCAAACGCTTTCAACTCCATTTCAATTAGTTGCTTTTTATGATTTTCAGCCAATTGCTCTAGTTCCAGCTGACTTTGTTCGAACTTAAGACGGTTCTCTTGCTCTTTAAGTCTTAAAGATACTTGATACTGCCTTTCCAGCTCCTCATGGCGTCGTTTTACTAAAGCTAACTCATGCCGTTTCTCACTTGATGACATAGTGCGAACAGTCGACGTATGACGAGTGGAAGCAGATTTATCAGACTTATGTGAGTCAAGCTTTCTACTATCCTTAGACTTATTAGAGACCTTAGACCTGTTTTCAGATACTCGTGCTGCTGAATCACTTGTTTTGTGCGAGCGTGAGGATGTCTCAGACCTAGTTTGTTGTAAAGATCCCTTGCTCCCTGTAATGCCGGCTGCTGGAAATGACGAAGGTTCAAGGCTCATCTTGTAACTCTGAGCTTCGTGCATTACTTTATCGTTCATTTCGGTTACTTTCTTAAGCCAAAGGTCTTGCTGAGCAATAATTTTTTCAGGATTTTCCGTTTTTCCCGCTAACCTAATTAATTGCTCATTGACGTCGACAGCTTTTTCCAACGCAATTTTACATTTGTAAACAGCATTATCAATTTTTGTAGTGCGACTATTATTCTCAATGTACTCAAGTAATAATGAGTGACCTTTAAGCAGCTCATTTTCTAGATTTAGACGGGTTTCGAATAACTTGCGTATCTTACTTTGGAATTTTTCGTCCATATTTTTCACAAATTGACAATATTCTACGGATGCTCACTTATAGAAAACAATCAATAAAATGAGATACTGTTTTGGTACGTAATCAAATTTGCATTAATAAATCAACATTAGCTTACAAGATGGGGGAACTTGACGTTTCAAAGCTTCTACCTGAAGCCTATTTCTTATAGCTTTCCGAGCTTTGAGGGGTAAGCGGTTTCGCTTCTTACGTGTCTTAAGGATGTTAAGATTAGCGCTATAACGCCTTAGAAGGAGGAGAGTCTTTAACTCAAGGGAAGGAGGCTGGTGAAGCTCTTTGTACTTCTCAATTAGTACCTGGTCCTTAGCCTTACGCTTAGAGATAAAGTCTTTAACGACGTTGAGAACGAGAATACCTGTTGAACCTAAACTTTCCTCTATATCCTCGGTTCCGTTCCGTCTACAGTATACGATCGCACAAATGTTTGTCCTATACCTTAATAACAAATTGACAAGTTGCTCACTACTCAGCTTGCGGTTATTGTTGCTGCGGTGCCTACTTATCGAGTTATTAATGGCGTCGTGCCAAATTACAAGGTCGTTACGGTGCGACAAGTAGTGATGAAGGTAGTACTGTATCGTTTTCTGAGAGTCCCTAGCGTTAAAGTTCAAACTTAAACCTGGCTTCGTAAAGCAAGTATCTTTGACGCGCTTCTGGGACGGAGCGGGAAGTTTTCGGAGCGCGTGATCCAAAGAACTAGCTCCTAGCATGAATACCATACACTTGGGGGACCTATGCGACGGCTTCGTTTCGCTTAAGTACCAATGGGGTTGGAAAATTAAGTAGGTCGGTTGAACTCCAACAACACACACGGAGTAAACCTGAGGATGAAAGAATTCAACTTAACTCACTTAATATCACCGTACCTGACCACTTAACTTTACTGTCACGCAACGAAGTCAATAATCTGACGGGCTGAAACCGCTTTGTTTTACTCGAAGCGAACTGGCTTTCCGTTTCACCAATGGTGGGTGGGGGATCAGGCAAATTGGTAAGTTCCAACAACACACGCGGAAGAAACCTGAGGATGAAAAAACTCAACTTAATTTGCCTGATATTTCGCTACCAGACCACTTAACATAAGGTTGGCGTCATCTTACAGCACAGTTTCGCAGAATTCTGGAGACGATTTGAGGATTTTTTGGCAATTTTTTTACTTTTTATACAAAATTTTTCAGTAAATTTTGGTCAGCAGGTTCGAGTCATAAACCAATCCAAAAAACTAGTCCAGTACCTCTTGTCTATGTTCCGATTTCACTGATTAATATTCCGTTCACATATATCCAAAAATTTTTGGTATCGAGAAAAAATGTCAAGTCAGTTTGTCTATGTACCGACTGTAAGATATTTCAGTTCAACGGAACTGTCCAAAAATTTTGGGTATTGAGAAAAATTACCGGGGGCTAGCTTGCGGGAAAATTTCTCACTATGTATGACAGCGTTAATCAATTTTATAGCACAATTTGAAAGTTTTTAAAAAACTAGCCGAGTCTTACAGTTTATGTAGAATTAGGAGATTGGCTGCACCGGTTGAGGGTTGTCAAACCATGGATCTGTAACACAAGATCTGCCAACTCGTCCAGCTGGACACTTCGGCCAAATGAAACACTCGTCGTGTCTCTCGTGTTGCTGATACGGTGTCTTTTGTCGACCAGATGGCTGGGATACTCCGATTGGCGATAATAGATCCCTAGATTCTTTAACTGGGCCCTCGAGAAAACTGGACCTCGGGACAATTGATACACTCGAGTTTCTTGTGGACCAGAAGGCTGGGATACTAGACCTGAAGGAATACTCGGCTGGAATACTCGACTGGGCCTGAAGGTTCGAAGGTACCTTGTGTCCCTCGATGAAGCTCGTGTCGTAAAGAGAAGCTAATTATTAAAGCAGATAGATTTTTCAGCAGATCAAAAACTTGCAGGTCATATAAATTATTGGCAAGCTTGATTTCACATAACTATGTTGTACTGATCCTAAGGGATACTGGAAGTGAATAGTCTTTAACATTATAAATTCCCTATTAACAACATGGAGAAAAATGACATCAATTTGGAGAAAAAACCTTATATATTATCCATGATGTTGTCTTTCTGCACTTTTCGTTTTCTCCAAATTCAATCAATTTTTGATGCGTATCAAGAGAAGCCCCTGGCCGTTAGCAATCCCAATTCCGTCGGGATTTTGCGTTTCTTTTTTACTTCTTTCAGAATCAACCTTTTTACAAAAAAGTTCACTTCTCTCGAGGCTCAGTACCATTTCAATTGAGAGGCTTCATTTTCAAGTTTGGGCTGCTTGTTATTCTCTGCTGGCCTTGTTGGTTTTTTTTTTGACCGTCCGTAGATTTTTTCGTTTTTGTTTGGAAGGAAGGCGTATATGCAAGCTGAAGCAATGCCAGAGACATTGAAATGAATTGAATATAACTGATAGAAAGTTTTGTGAGTTCTGTTTTGAAAGTTTTATGTTGACAATTTAAAAAAATTCATTGGCTGACCAGTAAGATGACTTTTCGAGTACTCTCAGCATTTCGGTGTCACCGCACAGAATGATTCACTCGTGATCTTTTGATTCACTGTAATACCCGATAAAACTTCCAAAACTTTCAGGATTAACGAAGTTTCACGCCACGGGGTATGAGTGGCATATTAACAGCTAGCATCTTCGGTGTGCACGCAGCCGTTTGAAATAATTTTTCTTTAGTTGGGAGGGCTAAATGAGTACCCACATCATTTATTTTTGGCAACACCCTTGGCAAAACCTTAGCAAACCGCACGTTAGCTAAAAAGAAACTGCGACAGTCAGCATATATCTCCTGCTGATTTTTTTAAAATTCTTGTTTACGTTTCGGGCATCTGATTTTCTGTCTGAAATGTCATGATTTTGATGTCATCTATTTTGTTTTGGCGTGAGGTAGAGGATTTAGTCCAGGGAGAAAAGTTAGACTGTTTTCTGTGACTATTGGTATTGTTTAAGTGGTTAATTTTTGAATTCATATGTACCATAGTCTGAAGTAACTCAGTTTTGATTTTATTCGAGACCTCTTGTATTTCAATGTGACGTAGATAGAGACAGAAATGTTCTACAAGCAGAGATGATCCGAGCGTTTTTTCTCGCGTTATGACTACAGGTCTCTATCGCAATGGTTGTTATGCTCGCTAATCTCCAAAAAAACTGTTCCAAATCCGTAAATTAGTAAGAGATATTTCTCGGCAAATAACTCGGTCAATAAAATAATTTCGGCATTTTTCTATTGATCAGAACATCATATAACATTTTTAGCATCTGCCTGTTTTTGGTACAAATCGGCGCAAGCTAGCCACAAGAACCGGTCGGTAATGTCCTTGAGACAAATTACTCTTTTTGGCGGTCAACCTTAATCAAGGCTGAACCAAATTAGAACCAAAAAACAGTTAAAATAGGATGTAACCCCCGTTTTTAGTATATTAATACATGGGCAGGTGGGGGACTCGAACCTACGTCAACTGTTAACCTATATAATCGGCGTTATGGTAGCTTAGGCCACTCGGCCAACTGAGCTTATTTTATATGCATCTATACTTGTTTTATTCTACATTTGCATTGCAACAGTTGTAGTGGAGCGTAAGAAAACGTTCAGATTAGGTTCGAGAATTAATTTTGGTAGTTGTTTGGTTGTAAGAATTGTTTTTCGGTAGTTTCGCAAATAATGTAGAGACAATTTATCAGGTCGTCGTTTGCTAGTCGTTTGATGATATATTGATGGTGTTGTTTCGACTTTTTTGTCACGTAGTTTCCTAGGCGCTTCAAGGTCAAGGTCTACAAACACTAAAGCAGTCATTGTTGAGAATGTTTTTTTTTCATCAAGTTCGAAACGCTTTTTAAGATATTTAGCCTTTGATTCCGCAAAAACGCACGCACGCAATTTTAGGTCTCCTTTTTTAGTTTGTTTGGTTTTTTTGGTTTCGGAATTTTACTAGAGCGGCGTTACTGGCCTTAATCGGGAAGGATCTTAGTCCTAGAGGAATTGATCTGGTATGGGATTGTTGTGATTTGTATTTAATTAAATACCAGTTAACTTAGTTCGATACGACCACCGGTCGATCGTAGAGTGTTCGTTCAGTTGTCCTTTTAGATCGTTTTAAATTAACACATTCTATTTTATCCTTTTTACCTTTTTAAGTATTTGTACATCAGTTGAACATAGCTCGTAGTATTAAAATACTTTATTATGGCGCAGTCTAATGATTCGAATGTGCGTGGAATCCCCCTTCTGGCCTAACCACACCTTAGAACCACAGCATGCCTGGACCCAAAGGAGCGAACAATTTCAATTGGCGATTATTGCAAACCAAAATCTGGACATAGAGAACCTACACGGACCAGAAGTTCCAGAAACGCATATCCCCATTTTGGACCAAGATACAGGAAGCGAGTCCGACACGGACAAAGCCAGCAGATAGACGAGGAATAGAAACGCAATGAAACAGTACGAAACCGCCGAAGAAAAGCGGATCAACGAGGAGAAAAGGAAATTTCACGGATGAGACGGACGGAGGCGGATAAGAAACTGCGCTCAATTTTATTCCTAGCCCTAGGGAGCGAAGGAAAAAGAGTCTTCACGCAAAAGATCCCGAGGGTCAAGATTTTAGCAATCTCCTTCACAGAGTCCTGGACCTTACTTGATGCAGCATTCAACAAACCGCCCAACACAACGTTCGAGAGGTATAAAATACTCAACCGCAAGCAGAAAGACCGGGAATCATATGAGCAATTCTGGGGAGCTCTAACGGACTTATCGAGTACGTGTAATATGAAGGAAAATGACGAGGTGGAATGGATAAGGGAGTTTTTCGTTTGCACAATGAGAAACACAGACACCCAAAGGAAACTACTTTCAGCCACGATAAGTCCGACAGAAGCATTCAACCAAGCCTTGATTGATGAAAAGCGATATTTTATTCACCAAAAACTGACAACTATGGCACGATCATCGACCATTGGGGCAACGTTCAAATCTTTTAACAATCATAATCAGATTAAGAGGGAACCCAGCCTCAATATAGAACGCAGCAACAAATGTGGGAATCCATTTTGCGAAAGAGCACCTAAACGTATGCCCAGCGATGGACATAACTTGTAAAAATTGTAATTACAAAAGTCACTTTGCCAAATTATGTAAATCCCGCAACAAACGACCCACTGTAAATACTGTAAACGATAATTATAAAAGTATTGAGAATTGTACATACGTCTCTCCGGAAAGCTCGTGGGGCGAAAATCGAGAATCGCGTGACGTGATAAACGCCTGGAACGAATACGGGCAGAGCGACGATGACGACTTCTCAGTACTGAGCGTAAGACCTATTTACGATAAAAACGGACTTGAAACTAAAAAACTTCTGAACATAGGCCTGGGTGGGAGATGATTATAAATATGAACATACAAATAGACTCAGCAAGCCCTGTGTGTTTTTTTAAAACAAAACGTGTTGCACGAGATCAAACTAAGATACCCGAACCTAAAAATTTACCCAGTGGAGAAACGGATTATAGACTTCTATTGTGGCTTTACTGACGATACGATCAACATCTTAGGAAAGATCATCGTGAGGACACAATCCAATGGGTGGATCAGCGAAGAAACACCGTTCATCATAACAGGTGGCCAGGGGAATGACAATCTACCCAAGTTAGGCATAGAAGTGACTCAGAAGAAATGCCCCCAGCCAAACTGCATGGTCAACCAACCACCATTTGAGAGTTAGTGCATAAATCTGCATTCTTTTAACGACAAAATTCTTAGCGAGTTCAAAGAATTATTCCCCAGTGGGGAAAATACCCAACGACTACAAAGTAACCCATTTTCACACACCGTTCAAACCAGTACAAGCAAAAGGGAGGAGAGTTCCTCTTCCCTTACTCGCGGGGGTAAATGAAGAACTGAAAAGAATGGAGACCGAAGATTACACAATAAAACTAGAAAAGTGCAACGAAGATTGCTTAATCAGCCCGATTGTGATTACACGGAAGAAAGACGGTTCAATTAAATTGGCATTAGATTCGAAATTATTAAACGATCAGATTTTCAAAAATAAGTATCAAATGCCAAATATTCACGAAATCATAGGCAACCTGGCCCTATAAATTTCAGAGAAATCCAACGGACAAGTTTGACTTTAAAAAAACTAGGTTGAAAACGGACGCTTTGCACAGTGGACTAGATGTGACTCTAGAACAGTTACAAGGGAACCAGTGGAAAACGATTGGTTTCGCCTCAAGATTTTTAAATAATCATGAAATGAAGTATTCCACAAATGAATTAGAGTTACTGGGCGTGGTGTGGGCCTCTGAACATTTCAGGAATTATCTCTAAATGACAGAATTCCAAATCGTAATGGACCATAAAACCCTACTTTGTGCATTTTCTGCAAACCACGGGATTAAGACTATGCATAGCCGACTGACCCGCTGGGTAAACAGATATATACCATATACCAGGAAAAGATATGAATTTTACCTATCTTTTATCTAGATTACCTTCTTATTATGACGAAGAACTTGTAGTCGCTTCAATCGACAAAATTCAGAAGATCCTATTTAATAGAACACACTTTAACTCTGTAGATGAAATATTGTAGATAAACCACCGGTCGCTGTAAATACTAATACTCTTGTTAATAGTAATATCCCGTCGGTAGTAGAAAATTCAAGCAATATGATTGGTCAAGACTTTTCAATTAGCTCTTTAGCTAATTTCAAACTCCAAATTGTTGTCGCTATTATATATTGTATTGCTCGGTCAATAAAAATCTGTGATTATTCTCACACTCGAACAGAAAATTTTAGCTCGAAGTGCCTACCTATCGATAATTCTAAATTCAGTTTTAAGAGCATAATTTTCTCGGACAAGGTCCTTTTACATTTCATTCTTAAAAACAAACAATTTTCACCAAAATTCAAAAAAATTTCGATCTTACGAAAATGGAGGAAATTACTGGCTCATTATTATTAATTCCAGAAGAACATAACTTTGCCCTTATTTTTAAAGACAACCACTTTCCGGACAACTACGCAAATCTAATCAAGAGGTACAAATTAGATTTAAATATACCAACGTCTCCTATACTTCCCGAAAACCACTGTTCAAAGAAACTCCTTCAACTAATGACAAGGGAAGACAGAGTGTTATGAGACTTGATCGAAACAATAAAGACGAATCGACAAATGGGCAACTACGGAGCTTATATGAACATTTTCGCTAAAGACCTCCACGTGAAAGATGACCTACTATTTCTTGACAACAAACTAGTCGTACCAGCTACCATCAGGGGAACTTTCAATACTATGCTTCACGAGACCCACCCAGGCCAGTTTAGGATGAAGTCTCTCGCAGAATAAATGTGGTGGCCGCACATCTATTGAGAGATCTACCACCACGGAAGTCCTGTAGCCAATGCCTGAAAGCTGGTAAGAATTTCAAAGTTTTGCTAGGTACCGACAATATTACAAATGTACCGACTTTGACATTTGCTAATGAAGAATTAAATCTGGATTTCGCAGGATCGTTGGACGCTTTCTGGGGAAAACAAAAATACGTTCTTCCATATATCGATCCATTCATTAAATTCCCATCGGCCAAGATCGTAAATAACACGTCCGCGATTAGTGTGATTTCTTTCTTAAACTACTACTGCCACCTTCACGGCTTTTCAAGGAAGATTAGAGTCGACCACGGGTCTTGCTTTTTTTCTCACGTTTGTAAAAACTTCTGCTAAAAATTCAACATCGAGATCATTTATTGTACAGTCGGCGACCATAGATCCAATGGGCTGGTGAAAAGATTAGTTTATACGATAAAATCCAAGTTACTGGCAATGTCATTCGAGTAACCGAAATCCGCTCTAAATTCTTCGACCGAAAAAATTATCTGGAATTTTAGAATCTCTTAACAAGCTTCAATCGGCTGTACCCCGGTTCGAAAAACATTTTAATAGAACGGCTGACACTAGATGGAAAAATCTGATTTCATTCGATAATCATTTAGATAAAGGGAAATCAATCCCTTCCAGCAGACGGGCTAGCAACTGGGAACTGCATGACGGGGCGGAAGACGGGTACCTCGATGAAGAGAAAGACAGCCCATCGGACCCAGAAGACAATTTACCGCTAGCGCAAACAATCCCGAGCGCAACCACAAACAGGGCTACAAACAGTCTAGAGGGTCCGACACAAAGAACAAATTAGTTGCTGGAGGTAAATTATATAGAAGGGCTACCAACAGGAAAAACAGGGAATCTTATTTTAACTTAGTAAAGAAGGATATCATTGACTCTTCAGACCATACAATAACACTCAATAACGGTCATTTTTTTACGAAAATCAGATTTGGCAACAAAAGGAAACCTACTCCCCGGCCCAATAAAATTATGGTGAACCAATCACCCATCGGGCACAAGTCACACTTTTATTCGAGTTTAGCCGGAAAGAGGAAGCTATCTCCCCCAAAGAAAACATTAGTGACGGTCACACCTCAGCCAAGGCAGGGCACCTCAGCAGCGGGCGGAACAGCGCAGAGGTCGGATTCACCAACAGAAGTAGAGACAACCCAAGGCCTCATCCAGATCTCTTCAGGTTCAGTGACTAATAATAACCTACCCCGAGCCACCAATCCGAGTCTAATCAAGGGTTAAGTGCTGCAGTGATGCTCACTCTCCTCAGTTAAGACCAAATCTATTAGTTAATACCGACCAACGGACGATTAGAGAGATACCAGACTCTGACGAGATAGAAGGTTCGAATCGGAGAGTAAACCAATCACGCTAGACAGTGCCCCAGAAGCTCTGGTCCTATCAAACCCACAACCTAGACACCCAAGACCGCGCAGGAACGTAGGATCCCCCAAATTTTTCGGAGATCGCCGATTTATTGACGTAGTTCTCGAAAAAGATGACCAACCGACATTTCCATCACAGATCGTCATTACCAACCAACCCAGAGCAACATTTGAGATTACCTCACTGTCGGACTTGTTGACATCGTTAGCGGAGGCTCCACCAGTACGAACCCTGATCGCATAAACCACACGTACTTGGTCATCTACATCGCACAGACCCAATTATACGCCAATTATGTCAATTTTTAAAAGCACCTCTTCAGGATCGCACTCTCCATTCGATCCGACTACCAGTGACACACTTGACGAGATATAGAACTCGATCGCAAATTCCTTGACCATCAACTCAGAAGTAAAAGCTAAATTAGATGATTTTGACACAATTTTAACTGACTTCACAAAACTCAAAAAAAAACATAACTATTCTTTAATTCATTTGTAGTACTCTTAATTGATAATTTTACTGTAGATAACGTTGTACATGTCAAATGTACATCTTGTAGATTAGTATTTTTCTTTTATTATTAATTTAGTTAATTTGTTTTTATCTCAATTTCTGTATAACTGTAAATTCTGTATGTTCACCCTGTTCATTTGTACTTTCCTATTTTAATTTGTAAATACTATTTTGCTTGCTGTACTATTTTTTTGTGGCGGAGTTAATAAAATTTTGTTCCTACTTTGAATGGGGAAAATGGGTGTATATAGAAGTAGTTAGTAAATTTGTGGTTTTATTTTTTCCCGGTGGGAAATGTTGTGATTTAATTTTAGCTGTTTTAAATGACCTTCGGTATTTAATTAAATACCAGTTAACCTAGTTCGATACAACCCCCGGTCGATCGTAGTGTTCGTTCAGCTGTCCATTTAGAATGTTTTTCAAATTAACACACTCTATTTTATCCGTTATACCTTTTTAAGTATTTGTACATTAGTTGTACATAGCTCGTAGTATTAGAATACTTTATTAGGGGTACATACATGAACCTCGGTGTTATGTTGTAGGGATTGAAGACTGAGTTGAGACTGTAATTCATCGAAGCTCTTCATGATTGGCTTACGCAAAAAGTTTTCTTGTTTAACGAGCATTTAATCCCGTTCGTTGAGGTAGACCCGCGTATTGTTTGTACACAAAATTGTCGCAAAATGGCATGTGGACCCCAGAAGCTGTGGTCCTATCAAACCCACAACCTAGACACCCAAGACTGCGCAGGAATGTTGTCGGATCCCCCAAATTTTTCGGAGATCGCCGATTTATTGACGTAGTGCTCGAAAAAGATGACCAACCGACATTTCCATCACAGATCGACATTACCAATCAACCCAGAGCAACATTCGAGATTACCTCACTGTCGGACTTGTTGACACCGTTAGCGGAGGCTCCACCAGTATGAACCCTGGTCGCAGAAACCACGCGTACTTGGTCATCTAAGAAATCTTGCCCATCGGACAGTTCCAGTTTTACGCCAATTATGTCACTTTTTAAAAGTACCTCTTCAGGATCGCACTCTCCATTCCATCCGACTACCAATGACACACTTGACGAGATATAGAAATTGAGCAATAAATCCTCGACCATCGACTCAGAAGTAAAGCTAAATTAGATGATTTCGACAAAACTTTAACTGACTTCACAAAACTCAAAAAAATATAACTACTCTTTAATTCATTTTATAGTACTCTTAATTGAATATTTTACTGTAGATAACGTTGCACATGTCAAATGTACATCTTGTAGATTAGTGTTTTTTATTTTATTTTTAATTTAGTTAAATTGTTTGTATCTCAATTTCTGTATAACTGTAAATTCTGTATGTTCACCCTGTACATTTGCAACTTCCTATTTTCGTTTGCAGATACTATTTTGCTTGCTGCACTATTTTTTTTTGACGCAGTTTGTAAAATGTTGCTCCTACTTTGAAGGGGGAAAATGGGTGTATATAGAAGTTGTTAGTGAGTTTGTGGTCTCATTTTTTCCCGGTGGGAAATGTTGTGATTTAATTTTAGCTGTTTGAAACGACCTTCGGTTTTTAATTAAAACCAGTTAACTTAGTTCGATACGACCGCCGGTCGATCGTAGTGTTCGTTCAGTTGTGCTTTTAGAATATTTTAAATTAAGAAATTAACACACTCTTTTTTATCCGTTATACTTTTTTAAGTTTTTGTTCATTAGTTGTACAGAGCTCGTAGTATTAGAATACTTTATTAGGGGTACCTACATGAACCTCGGCGTTATTTTGCAGGGATTGAAGACTGGATTGAGACTGGAATTCATCGAAGCTCTTCATGATTGGCTTACGCAAAAAATTTTCTTGTTTAATGAGCATACAATCCCGTTCGTTGAGTTAGACACGCGTATTGCTTGTACACAAAATTGTCGCAAAATGGCATGTTCCGGCAATTGGTGCGCTTAGATGTATCGAATCTTTAAAAGGAAAGACAGGTTTCGTAAAAGTAATAATTTCTTAGAGCTAATGGTCTGAAACTGTTATCCTGTGTTTTAGACGACATCAGGGATTGAACTGAAGGAATGAAACACAAGAATGGAGTAGCATCGTCGAGTTTCGTGTGCTTCATCGAAAAAAATCCGATTGATGCACAAGGAGTTTTCAAGGTTTGTTTCCGAGCTGTTCTCGTTCTTCCTTAACATACTTAGTTCTACGGATGTACCGGGAACCCAATTATTCAATTCATTTACCCACGCTCATTAAAAATTTTAATTTTTACAGATGTAACATGCGTAAGACCTAGAGACTAAAGAAACAAAACTGAAAAGTTTCTAGTAGTGTTGGAGACCAAAAGCAATATGCTTCATCTCTCTGTGTTTTTGACTTTTTGAGAACTTTTTCATTTAATAGTTGATTTTACAAGTAGTTATTTAATGGCCGGATCTCTATTGATTAAGTTCCGAAATACAGCCTGAGATTTGTTTGTTTCTCTTTAAGCAGATCTTTGATAACATCATTCACAAGAAATATTGAGGCTTAAATTCGTCCGAAAGGTCACTTGTACCTTCTCTACGCATGTACCAAATTGCTTCTATTTGCTTGCTTTGTTAAGGTTTGGTGTTCAGAAAAAAATTGATTAATTGAGCTAAAACAAAAGCCCTGAGTCGTCGTCAACAATAAGTCTAACTGACTAAATTGCCATCTATGGATTTAGAAAATTTGCCAGGATACCATATCCAACGCTTGGATTCTAAAAACACTTATGTGAGAAATTACAAAGATGATAAACTCTCATGTATTACCTTGTCATATCAACACATGTTTAAAGCTAATGAATTTTTTTATGCCGCTTTCATACTGTTTTTAGTAGGTGAACAAAACATTAAGAAATTTCAAAATATAAAAAATAGAACTGGAGCATTTTTAAAGTATAGTTTTTGTTTTCGACATTATCTTTCGGCCGACTCGACTTTTTGTTTCGACTTTGAGTTCGAATACAGGTGCTTCTCCACGATCAGTTTTCGGTCGAACCTTGACATGTATTCATTGACTTGTGTTTTTTTGTTCCTGTCTACTTTTCCTTAGCTGTTTCAATTTTTCTGCTGATTTGTTTAATATTCTGTTAATGAATCAGTACTTCAATTTAGTATGATGCAGTGCGAAGTCATCAAAGTAATTAATCACTCCGTAAACTGTAAAAGGTTTTTACTATATGATAAACAATAAGAAATTTTGTTTTTTCAGTTTTTTTGCTATTTTTTCAGTTTGAATTCTTAGTTTGGCCCCCACATGGGATCTACTTAGCAATCTCTACCCCTTTCAAGAAAAGGGGGGGGGGGAGAGTGTTAAGTAGGTCAAAATGGTCGATGTTTCAACCAATCAGTATGCAGCAAAATTATAATTCTCAATAGAAAGCTCAGTGCTAATTTACTGTATTTATTTATAGTGGTGGAGATTCTTAAGTAGGTACCATAGAAAGGGTGGTGGTGGGGGTGGGGGATTGTTAAGTAGGTCCCATTATTTGTCTAAATACTGAAGTGGTGAAGTGTCTGAATACGCGGTTGTCTAAATACTTTTAGGATTTCAATTTCAAAGCTCTATAACTGTAAACAAAGAATTGCAGATAATTTTTTTTTAATTATGATTATTATTGAACCTCAAAATCTGTCGCTTTTATTGCAGTAGTAGCACAAAGTAAATTGTTTGCTTATGATTCCAAACTGGCCATACTGATATTTTTCAAACCCACATATTTTGCGAAAAACTATCAATAGCTTTAAGATGATTTCAAATGATTTTGTCAAAAACGGCTCCTTGAAAACACAAAAATTGTCTGGAGAAACAAATTTTCCGTCACTTTCTTCGAAAGCCGGAGCAATAAATATTTCCCATCGGCCAAGATCCTAAAAAACACGTCCGCGATCAGTGTGATTTGTTTCTTAAACGACTACTGCCACCTTCACGGCTTTTCAAGGAAGATTAGAGTCGACGGGGCGGAAGATCTCGATGAAAGAAAGACAGCCCATCGGACGACCCGGAAGACAACTTACCGCTAGCGCAAACAATCCCGAGCGCAACCACACCAGAGGGCCACAAACACTCTAGAGGGTCTGACACAAAGAAGAATTTAGTTGCTGGAGGTATATTATTTAGAAGGGCTACCAACAGGAAAGTTGGGGAACCTCATTATAACTTAGTAAAGAAGTATATCATTGACTCTTCAGGCCACACAATAACACTCGATAACGGTCATATTTTACGAAAATCAGATTTGACAATTAAAGGAAAACTACTCCCCGAGTCCAATAAAATCGTGGTGAACCAACCACCCATCGGGCACAAGTCACACTTTTATTCGAGTTTTAGCCGGAAAGAGGAAGCTATCTCCCCCAAAGAAAACATTAGTGACGGTCACACCTCAGCCAAGGCAGGGCACCTTAGCCAAGGCAGGGCACCTCAGCAGCGGGCGGATCAACGCAGAGGTCGGATTCACCAACAGAAGTAGAGACAACCCAAGACCTCATCCACATCTTTCTAGGTTCTTCGGCATCCTTGAATTTAAATTCTTGGGACGGGATTATGGACGATTATTTTGACGACGTGACTAATAGTAACCTACCCCCAAGCCACCAATCCGAGTCTAATCAAGGGTTAAGTGATGCAGGTGATGCCCACTCTCCTCAATTGAGACCAAATCTATTAGTTAATACCGACCAACGAGCGATTATAGAAATACCAGACTCTGCAGAGATAGAAGGTTCGGATAGGAGAGTAACCCAATTACGCTAGACAGTGCCCCAGAAGCTGTGGTCCTATCAAACCCACAACCTAGAAACGCAAGACCGCGCAGGAACGTCGGACCCCCCAAATTTTTTGGAGATTGCCGATTTATTGACGTAGTGTTCGAAAAAGATGACCAACCGACATTTCCATCACAGATCGACATTACCAACCAACCCAGAGCAACTTTCGAGATTACCTCACTGTCGGACTTGTTGACACGGTTAGCGGAGGCTCCACCAGTACGTACCCTGGTCGCAGAAACCACACGTACTTGGTCATCTAAGAAATCGTGCCCATCGGACAGACCAAATTATACGCCAATTATGTCGTTTTTAAAAGCCCCTTTTCAGGATTGCACTCTCCATTCCATCCGACTACCAATGACACACTTGACGAGGTAGAGAAATTGGGCGAAATATCCTCGAATATCGACTCAGAAGTAAAAGCTAAATTAGATGATTTCGACGAACAATTTAATTGACTTCACAAAACTCAAAAAAAAAACATAACCATTCTTTAATTCATCTTATAGTACTCTTAATTGTTCATTTACTGTAGATAACGTTGTACATGTTCAATGTAAATCTTGTAGATTAGTATTTTTCTTTTATTATTAATTTAGTTAATTTGTTTTTATCTCAATTTCTGTATAACTGTAAATTCTGTATGTTCACCCTGTTCATTTGTACTTTCCTATTTTAATTTGTAAATACTATTTTGCTTGCTGTACTATTTTTTTGTGGCGGAGTTAATAAAATTTTGTTCCTACTTTGAATGGGGAAAATGGGTGTATATAGAAGTAGTTAGTGAATTTGTAGTTTTATTTTTTTTCCCGGTGGGAAATGTTGTGATTTGTTTCTAGCTGTTTTAAATGACCTTCGGTATTTAATTGAATACTAGTTAACTTAGTTCGATACGACCACCGGTCGATCGTAGAGTGTTCGTTCAGTTGTCCTTTTAGAACGTTTTAAAATAATCTACTCTATTTTATCCGTTTTACCTTTTTAAGTATTTGTTCATTAGTTGTACATAGCTCGTAGTATTAGAATACTTTATTAGGGATACCTACATGAACCTCGGTGTTATTTTGCAGGGGTTGAAGACTGGAGTGAGGCTGGAATTCATCGAAGCTCTTCATGATTGGCTAACGCAAAAAATTTTCTTGTTTAACGAGCATACCATCCCGTTCGTTGAGGTAGACACGCGTATTGTTTGTACACACAATTGTCGCAAAATGGCATGTGGAACCCCGAAGCTGTGGTCCTATCAAACCCACAACCTAGACACCCAAGACCGCGCAGGAATGTCGGATCCCCCAAATTTTTCGGAGATCGCCGATTAATTGACGTAGTGCTGAAAAAGATGACCAACCGACATTTCCATCACAGATCGACATTACCAACCAACCCAGAGCAACATTTGAGATTACCTCACTGTCGGACTTGTTGACATCGTTAGCGGAGGCTCCACCAGTACGAACCCTGGTCGCAGAAACCACACGTACTTGGTCATCTAAGAAATCGTGCCCATCGGACAGACCAAATTATACGCCAATTATGTCGTTTTTAAAAGCAACTTTTCAGGATTGCACTCTCCATTCCATCCGACTACCAATGACACACTTGACGAGGTAGAGAAATTGAGCCAAATATCCTCGAATATTGACTCAAAAGTAAAAGCTAAATTAGATGATTTCGACGAACAATTTAATTGACTTCACAAAACTCAAAAAAAAACATAACCATTCTTTAATTCATCTTATAGTACTCTTAATTGGTCATTTACTGTAGATAACGTTGTACATGTCCAATGTAAATCTTGTAGATTAGTGTTTTTCTTTTATTCTTAATTTAGTTAATTTGTTTTTATCTCAATTTCTGTATAACTGTAAATTCTGTATTTTCACCCTGTTCATTTGTACTTTCCTATTTTAATTTGTAAATACTATTTTGCTTGCTGTACTATTTTTTTGTGGCGGAGTTAATAAATTTTTGTTCCTACTTTGAATGGGGAAAATGGGTGTATATAGAAGTAGTTAGTGAATTTGTAGTTTTATTTTTTTTCCCGGTGGGAAATGTTGTGATTTGTTTCTAGCTGTTTTAAATGACCTTCGGTATTTAATTAAATACTAGTTAACTTAGTTCGATACGACCACCGGTCGATCGTAGAGTGTTCGTTCAGTTGTCCTTTTAGAACGTTTTAAAATAACCTACTCTATTTTATCCGTTTTACCTTTTTAAGTATTTGTTCATTTGTTCTACATAGCTCGTAGTATTAGAATACTTTATTAGGGATACCTACATGAACCTCGGTGTTATTTTGCAGGGGTTGAAGACTGGAGTGAGACTGGAATTCATCGAAGCTCTTCATGATTGGCTAACGCAAAAAATTTTCTTGTTTAACGAGCATACAATCCCGTTCGTTGAGGTAGACACGCGTATTGTTTGTACACACAAAAAAATAGTCGCAAAATGGCATGTGGACCCCAGAAGCTGTGGTCCTATCAAACCCACAACCTAGACACCCAAGACCGCGCAGGAATGTCGGATCCCCCAAATTTTTCGGAGATCGCCGATTTATTGACATAGTGCTCGAAAAAGATGACCAACCGACATTTCCATCACAGATCGACATTACCAACCAACCCAGAGCAACATTTGAGATTACCTCACTGTCGGACTTGTTGACATCGTTAGCGGAGGCTCCACCAGTACGAACCCTGGTCGCAGAAACCACACGTACTTGGTCATCTAAGAAATCGTGCCCATCGGACAGACCAAATTACACGCCAATTATGTCACTTTTAAAAGCACCTTTTCAGGATCGCACTCTCCATTCCATCCGACTACCAATCACACACTTGACGAGGTAGAGAAACTGAGCGAAATATCCTCGACTATCGACTCAAAAGTAAAAGCTAAATTAGATGATTTCGACGAACAATTTAATTGACTTCACAAAACTCAAAAAAAAACATAACCATTCTTTAATTCATCTTATAGTATTCTTAATTGATTATTTACTGTAGATAACGTTGTACATGTCCAATGTACATCTTGCAGATTAGTTTTTTTCCTTTATTCTTAATTTAGTTAATTTGTTTTTATCTCAATTTCTGTATAACTGTAAATTCTGTATTTTCACCCTGTTCATTTGTACTTTCCTATTTTAATTTGTAAATACTATTTTGCTTGCTGTACTATTTTTTTGTGGCGGAGTTAATACAATTTTGTTCCTACTTTGAAGGGGGAAAATGGGTGTATATAGAAGTAGTTAGTGAATTTGTAGTTTTATTTTTTTTCCCGGTAGGAAATGTTGTGATTTGTTTCTAGCTGTTTTAAATGACCTTCGGTATTTAATTAAATACTAGTTAACTTAGTTCGATACGACTACCGGTAGATCGTAGAGTGTTCGTTCAGTTGTCCTTTTAGAATGTTTTAAATTAACCTACTCTATTTTATCCGTTTTACCTTTTTAAGTATTTGTTCATTAGTTGTACATCGCTCGTAGTATTCGAATACTTTATTAGGGATACCTACATGAACCTCGGTGTTATTTTGCAGGGGTTGAAGACTGGATTGAGACTGGAATTCATCGAAGCTCTTCATGATTGGCTAACGCAAAAAATTTTCTTGTTTAACGAGCATACAATCCCGTTCGTTGAGTTAGACACGCGTATTGTTTGTACACACAATTGTCGCAAAATGGCATGTTCGGGCAGTTGGTGCGTTTAAATGTATCGAATCTTTAAAAAGAAAGATAGGTTTCGTAAAAGTAATTGTTTCTTAGAGCTAATGGTCTGAAACTGTTATCCTGTTTTTTAGACGACATTAGGGATTGAACTGAAGGAATGAAACACAAGAATGGAGTAGCAACGTCGAGTTTCGTGTGCTTCATCGAAAAAAATCCGATTGATGCACAAGGAGTTTTCAAGGTTTGTTTCCGAGCTGTTCTCGTTCTTCCTTAACATACTTAGTTCTACGGATGTACCGGGAACCCATTTATTCAATTCATTTACCCACTCTTATTAAGAATTTCAATTTCTACAGATGTAATGGAACCTGATCTAAACTATATTTTATGATTGGATAAATTAGATATTTTACCACTGTAAAGTATTTAATATTAACCAATCATGATCCATCTAACTAACAACCCACTTATTTGTAAGTGCTGAAATTACTTGTAATTTCAGCACCAGAGAGATTTGAATTTAACTTAGAAATTAGTTGTCTCTCCAAGAGAACTTCAGCAGCCGCAACAAACCAGTATACCCTAGATCTATTGAGCCCAGCAGAGACTAGTTAAACACCCTGAGACTAGAAAGTATAAGAGTAAGATTAGGATCGGTATTAGACTAAGAAGTTGCACGAATCTATCCGGCCGAAAATGAGATAGCGTGACGAGCGGACGGTGTACCCTATCCGAAATTACTCTATGAGTTAACCACAAAGGACATAACTCATCTGGTGCGACCATAAGTCTCGAATAAGACCTTAATAGCTTAGAATTAACCAAAAATCGATTAGAATAGAATTTAGACAAAACATTTTTAAAATGTTATACGACGATAATTTAATCGAAATGTCTCTACGACTCAATAGATCAGAGCCGATATTCCGAACGATAATAGAACTACCCGGAATTGGAAGAAGACCTCGAACAAGAGACGACTTACGACAAAGTAAAAACTTACCAAATAGTCTTATGATCGTACGGCAAAAGCCAACACAAACTTTTATATTTGGAATCTTATTAGCAATGAATTTAGATTTTCATCTGCAAACATAAAATTTTGAAGACAATCTTCATGATCATTTCAGGCGCTAAACAAAATATTAATATACAATAACGATTGATAAAAAGATCTCAGATCGTTTTCTTAATTTCTGCAGTATTATATAAAACATGTTTGAAAAATATTTATTGAAAATGAAAATAAAAATTAGTAGCATGACAATAAATTGTTAAAAATCATAAAATCATCTGTTGTCGCAGCTTCATCACCTAAACATAACAGCAATCATAAGCTCACTAATATCATTAAAAAACTAAATCTTTTTCTTAAATAAATTTAAACCAAATTAAACTTAAATTCACTTAATTTTAAAGGCTTATCCTTGGATCTCAATAAATTTTCTATTTCACTAAATTTAAAACCTGATCATCAAGGCCTATCCTTGGATCAAAAAGAACAATTTTGTTCTCCCCCACCCACTTAACAAGTGTCTAACGACCTCAAACGTCGATTCACTATCCAACCCTTCCAAAAGACCCAAGACTAATAGAAATTTTTAAAAAACAACTAACCATTCAAATTAGGATAAACAGTGAAGAACTTCGGTTATTCATCCTTCACTTGAACCCTCCTCTTACCAGACCCAGGATAGATCTTAGACTTAGTAAGTTTAAAATAGTACCTAACGAACTACTTGCGTTCTAATTATACCTGAACCTTGTGGATCGATTTACTATTCTCCAACCCTTGAACACAATCACTACCCCTAAATAAGATTAAGTAAGTTAACACCTTAGCTTAGACTAGCCACGAGAAAATAAAAAATCATTCCTCGGAATCGATATACTTTTCTCTCCAACCCTAAATAAAAAAGACCCAGTTTAAGCTAACCAAAAAATCGTAAGGACTAACAGTCTAAGAAAATAGAACTTTTTGCATCCCTCATCCTAAACCTTATGTCATTCAAAAATCTAGGAAATAAACAAACAATCGTTTTACACAACTGTGAGATAGATAACAAAAAATACGATCTTGTCATCACACCTCATACACAAACAATTGGATACATTAGAACAAAACGACTAACAATAAAAAGAAAAATTATAAACAAACAAAGACAAATCACACAAAAAAGATTTTCAAAAAATAGAAACGCATTTTCAGAATCAGAAGCCAGCAATTTAGATGAACTCTACAAATTAAAAGAATCAATTGATAAAAATTGTCCCATTCACGATCATTTATATTTTTCCGATTCAAAAACAACTTCAAACTCATCAAAAAGAGGAAAAAGAAGAATAAAAAAGCAATACAAACACAAACTAGTACACTTGTATAATTGGAATCAACCAATTAGACCCATCGATAGTTATATATTAATAGTCATCAAACGAAAAAATGAGCCACACTCAAAGTGACGATAGTCCAGATGACGAAGAGGTTTACCCCTTCCTCATAGATGCACCCGATAATAGAGGGCAACATGATTTTTGCAAAAATTTACTCGTAAATTTGTTTGAACCCGGAATCAGTCCATGCAAAACAGAATTCCCAGATGTAAAAATCAAAAGACAAATTATTGAACATTATTTGAAAGATATATGTAACTTAACACAACAATATGGAATCTACACCATAGAATTCAGCACACCAAATACGAATCATCGTAAATACGTAATTCAAACAGATGATCTTGAATTAGAATTTTCAAAAGTATTCTTAGAATATATCAAAAGCATACAATATCATAATTCACAAAGAGCAAACTCTATATTCACTAACGAAGTTTTTGCAGTAATATATACCTATTTTTCTATATTAGAAAAAACAGAATTTCAAAGTATCTCACCAACTGAAACATCCAAACATACAAAAGTACGACATGAAATCACATTATTTACAACTTTTCTACATATAATCGAAGAAAATTTCACTAAAGACGATGTTTCACAACACACAAAACATGACTTACAAAAAATTTTGGCATGGTTTATAATAGATTATTTCACACATAATTTTATACCTCAAAATCCAAATGATGATACTGCCATTACAGAACAATCAGACTACGTTTGGGACCCTGAATGGTCTCATCCTACATTTATAAATATCCCACAATCTATCTCAAGTAAAGCAATAAGTACAATATCTTACCACAGAGATTATGTAAAAGTAGTACCACTAACCATTGATGCAACACCATTAAACTACAATACATTTTTACCTGATACACACAATAACAGTTTAAATTCGACCGTCATACACAATGAAAACCTTAATGGAACTAGAAATCTTACACAACAAGATATTCAAACACCATCACACTTCATAAATGAAGAAATTGTCCAAACAACAACAACTACACAACAAAGTATTTCACCAATACATCCAAATTTAACAACACCAAGAAATACAAATACTTCACTGGCACAAGTAACCTTACAATCAACCGTTAAACCTTCGGTTGCTCCAAAATATTCACATATGGATTATCAAACATATAGACCCATGACAGTACCATCAAAACCACGAAAAACATTCACAAGAAACACTTTTGCTGAACGCAATTATAATTATGCACATTCGTCAAAAACAAACTACCCCCACGAAAAAAAATAATCATGTATGTTCTCACTATTGGGATAACCCAATGACAACAACCAACTCAGTAAATTTTCGAACTAATTCACATCCTCCACAGGATCATAGTGAAAATTACCCATTCTTTCAGCAAAATAAAAATACAAAGCAAACACCTCATCATACGGATTACTTATCATCTGAGACAACCAGACATTTTTGCACCATTTGCCCAAGAATATCGCACACAAGGATCGCGACGACCTCATACATATAATAGACTTTTCTCTCCAAACCCAACAGATACACGAAATGAACAACCAATACATATGCCAAATCCAACTAATACACAATCTTTTCAACCGATTCAACCACAAAACCCAATGACTATGCACTCGTATCAACCATCTCAAACGCAAAATGAAATACCACTTCCATATTATCTTCAGCAACACGAAATAACAAAAAATCAACTTTCAAATTTTTCGCAAATGCCAAATGCCGCAGAATCACTACAAATGACAATGAATCCATACCTCATGGGTGGATCATCAATAACATCAAATAAACCACTGATGGTATTTACAGGAACATATCCTGAATATTCTGTAGAAGATTATTTAAATGCAGTAACAGCAAATTTAATTATAAATATAGGACCTGAACCAATTAATACGCCATTACTTCAAAATTGGATACATAGACGCACAGCATTGATACAAACAACCTTAGATGACGCAGCTCAAAAACAGTTTTCAGTATTACCTATAGAAATAAAATCAGACTGGAAAAGATTTACACAAGAATTTTTAAAAATGTTTGACTCCGAAAGAAATAAACAACACCAAAGAGTTTTATGTAATGAAAATCGCAGATTACCATATGAAACCATCAAACAATTAGCAGTACGTATCGAAACACTAGTTCGAAAAGCATATTCACTTAATACACATGACTATAAAAACACAAAAATGACAGAAATTGTAATGATGACCTTAACACCTCAATTAAGGAAAATAGCAATAAAAAAGAGAGCATCTCATCCTTCCTCAATTCGAGAGCCAGATTTAGATTTTCGAAAATTAGTAGACAAACTAGAGCAAGCGGAAATCACAATGAAACTTGAAGAAACAGAAAATCTAAAACTACAATATGTTAATCGAATTGAAACAAACACTACACATATAAATAACATACAGGAATCAGATACAGACCTAGTTGAAAAAATCACTGAACTACTAAATATTTATGAAAAACACCCAAATTTTAAAGGCAAACCATCTTTCAAAAAATGGTGTAATACGGACACAGTATTTCCGAATAAAGACAAAAACAACAAGATAACCAAAACAAACCTCAAAAGCATAAAGAACCAAATAAATCGTTCTATCAATATATGAAAAAAGATCAAAATCTACCAAACAAAAATATATATAGTAACAACAGTTCAGGAAAACCACTTCCGAACAAGACCAATTACACAAGAAATCAATCACCATATATTTCAAGTTATAGAGGAGGATCACCAGAACGAAAAAATACACAGAATTCTTCTTAAAATAATCATAATCGATCAAATAGTCGAAATAACTATTCGAGATCAAATTCCAATACAACACAATTTGTTTCTAGATCCAGTTCCCAATCAAACCCAAGAAATAAACACTATTCCAATAATCAATCGCGAAACTCATCTTACAACAGAAATGGAAACTATTCACATAATCGAAATAGAAGTTATTCGAACAATCGAAATCAGAATTACCCGAACAATCGATCAAGAAATAACTCATATAATAGATCAAACTATCACAGATCAAATGACAATTATCAAAACAGATCACAAAATAATTCACAAAATCGAAATTCAAGTTATAATAATCAATATAGAAATTATTCCCAGTCACCACATAGGAATAATAACCATTATTATAATTCTAAACATCGATACAGAAGTAGTACACCAAAACATCAAAGACATATTAATCAAGTACAGTCAAATAAAGAAACAACATCAGACCCCCCAGGTATTGATGACACTGGAAGTAACGAACTACAACTAAATCAAATAAACTGTGGATCATCAGATACAGAAAGTGATACAGAAAATACCATCTCCGTAAATATGATAACAGTCAAAAACGACTACGAACCTATCATATATGAACAACCATATACATCACATATATATGAAAATCAATTGGAACTCCTTCACAATTATTATATTGAACCCATCAATACTACACAAACTGCACAAGAAATAAACGAAATTAACACGGTAAATAAACCCGATGAAGAAGACAAAACAAAATGTTTAAACACCAATCATATTTATCAAAAGATACAAAAAGAACAACCCAGAGAAAAAACTTGGACAATACCATTTCTCTTAGAAAGTCCAAGAAACAAAAAATTTCAACCACCAGATCTTGAAATTGATTTTTTAATTGATTCAGGAGCAGAATCAAACATAATTAATATTCCCACATGGAATGAAATCAAAATATTACATCCAAAATTAACGCCTCTTGCAACCTCTAGTAAACTAGCAACAGCGCAAGGATCAACATTAGTAAATTATGGAAAAATCCAATTATTCCTTCTCCCCACAAGAACAATGGAACAAAATAAAATTCTAAACAAACCATTTAAACAAATATTTCATATTACTGATATTAAACTCAATATCATTGGCATACCTTTTATATCAAAATATATACCAACAATCAACATCCTGAATAGTAAAATACTGATTAAAGATAAGTACACAAAAACAAAAACAGCTCTAAAACAAACAGCTCTAACATTTTTTCAAAGATTAAATAAACAACCACCATTCTTCTCAAAATTTTATCCAATTTATAACCAACAACGGAAACACCTGAAACCACTATCAGGAAATATATATAACTTTTCAATAAAACAAGTTCACCAATATGATAAAAGTCAAAATAAACAACAACTTTTTATGTCAGACTTTGAATTTAAACCTATTCACAAGTTTTTCAAAATCACGATTTCATCTATAAAATATTTGAAAAACACGAATTCCGACATCATTTCGCTACACGTGTATAACAATACACCGTATCAAGTAACATTACCCTTAGGACTTTTAGGATATTGCACAACAAACGCTACAATCTCACCCATACATGAAATAGCATACCGCGTAAATATTATACTCCAATTATTAGATATTTGCCAATCCACAATTCTTAACGAAGAACTATCCATAAATAACATAATAAGCAATGAAAAGAGAAACACAGATTATTTCACAAAAACACCATATTTTAAACCAACATTCAATATAACAAATTACACAAAAGAACAACAACAATTTTTAACGATGTTTAACTTTGAACACTCACAAATTACACAAATCGAATTTGACAAACTAGCAAAAGAACTATTAAAACATTCAACAGTCTACGCAACATCAAAATTTGATGTTGGGAAAATCAGTTCATCACTACATCTCCCGTTAAAACCTGACGCAGTTTTCAAAAAACAAAGAGCTAGTAAAGTACCAATTCATTTACATGACAAAGTTAACAGATATATTTTAGAACAATACAAAATTATCTCACCAGTAAATAAAGAAGAACAACCAAAAGGTAACACATTTATTAACCCTGTTATCATCCTAGCAAAAGGAGAATCATTAAAAATAGTTTTAGACGCTAGATACCTCAATTCACCAATAGACGAATCGAAATGCAATTGGCCTATTGAACCAATACAAGTTATTTTAACAAAAATAAACGAAAAAAAATTTACAACCGCAGATATGAATAGTGCATACAATCAAATGCCACTAGATGAACAATCACGACGTTTAACACAATTTGTTATTGGAAATCAACAATATGAATTCAACCGCCTATTCTATGGAACTTCCCTAGGACCAGCAGCATTTTCAGCTTTTATGAGCAAAATTTTTAGACCACTAATACTCAAGAAAAACGCAATCACCTATTTAGACGATGTTTTTATGCAATCACAGACAGAAGAAGAAATGTTTACAGTTTTAGAACACTATCATAAAATACTTCAGAACGAAAATCTGAAGGCCGCCCCCTATAAATCATACTTTTTTTTAACACGAGTTAAATTTTTAGGACATAATATAAAAAGAAACACGATCACTCCATTAAAATCTTGCATCGATGCTATTCAAAAACTTCAACCACTAACAAACAAAAAGAAAATCCAAGAATTCCCTGGAATGTTAAATTTCTTAAGCAAGTACATTTACAAAATGCAATTATATTTAAGACCATTCTATAATATCCTCAGACAACAAAATATTTTTGAATGGACCACTGAACATCAAACACGATTTGAAGAAATTGAAAAACTTTTAACTGAACAAATTTCAAACACAATTCCAGATCCAAATCAACCATTCTATGCAATGTGCGATGCTTCAAATTTTGGCATCGGCGCAGCATTACTACAATCACATAGTGGTACAAATAAAATGAACCTTATATCAGCAAATTCCCGATTATTCACTCAAGCAGAGCTACGACTCTCAACTCTAATGAGAGAATGTACAGCTATAATTTATACACTTACAGAATATGAATTTCTGATACTTGGATCAAAACTTCCAACAGTTCTATTCACAGATCATAAACCAATCATTTTTCTCTTTACACAAAAATCTAACCCAAACCACCGAGTTTACAGATTTCAACTAATTCTAATGAAATTTCCAAACTTACATGTGAGTAAAACAACACTCGCATAAAAAAGACCTTTTTCCGTTAATTGAAAAAGAAAATTTAACTGATAAAATAAATTTATCAGGACCACAAACAAATGATTCAAAATACGCAATAAATCAAGTCTTTGACCTCCATGACCCACTTGACACAATTCCCCTATCTAAATTAGATATTGAAAATATTTTTCTCCCTCCAACAGATAAAATTACAATTGAAATCTTGAAACAATATCAAAATCTTGACCCAGTAATTAGACAACTAAAATCATGGCACAAATACAAAACTAAGCCCGTAAAGGCAGATACCACAATTTTAGGAAATAAAACACTCCTCCGATATTTCCGAAAATTTAATAATACAACAATTAATGAAAACACAGACCTTCTAGAATATCAATTAAATGACTCTACAGTTCCCTGTCTCCCTTTAAGTATGATTCTAATAGCTTTTAACATTTCACATACACAAAACACTAAAGGACACCCTGGATCAGAGAAAACATATTCAAATTTTACACAAAAGTTTTATTTTCCAAATGCACCAATTTGGATAAAAGTACTATGCAATGATTGTATAGTATGTCAGATAAATAAACCTTATCCAAATCAAAAACAAATAGCACAAAAACAAGATTTTAAAGGACAAAGTTTATATTTTAGCCATCGTATTCATTCGATACAAAAGGACCAATTTCACCATCCTCTGAAGGAAACTCTTACATTATGGTAATTGTTGATGCATTTACACATTATGTAGCACTCAACCCAGTACCACATTGTAACGCTTATTATGCTTACACAACAACACTTTATGAACACTGGATAGCTAAATTCGGATTACCCGAAATCTTAGTTACAGACAACGGTACAGAATTCATAAATAATGAAATCATCACACTATGTCACTTATATAACATCAAACACAAACCGCGTACATCTCATGCACCTCGGACAAACGGTTTAGTCGAAGGTATGAACCGTTCACTACAAGAATATCTTAGATGTATCAAAAACGGAAATGATACAAGATACACAGAATGGTCAGCAAATGTAAAATTGTTTCCCTTAGCATATAATTCACAAATTACGACAGCTCTAGGAATGTCACCATACGAAATGCTTTTTAATCAAAAGCCACGTAAACCAATTATGTTTACAACAAACTCTCATAAAAATGCACAAGGTCATTGCCAACCAAATAAAGACTCAGTTTGTTATAACCTACCGTTACACACGCATGATGAAGATCATTTTCATCACCCACAAATCCTTAAATTAGCCTCCGGTACACACACCGAATGGATTTTCAATAGAGATAAAAAACACAATGAAATTTACCAAAGAATAACAAAAAAATTGTTACAAAGGCAAAACATTAACGCTTAACGCTTTTAAAAATTAATTCACGCTTTACACCAGCCTCAGATTTAAAAATTGGAACATTTGTCTTAGTACCTAATTTTAATACACAAAAAGGAATTTCTAAAAAATTACAACCCCTTCGCAAAGGACCATACCAAATAATTGCCAAACCCCCTGACGTAACGTATAAAATCACCGATTCAGACCAAAAAGAAATTGTTCAACATCGAAACAATCTATTGCCTTACTACCCAAAAGAATACGCACTACGCGAATTAACTCAATTATATTCTTTCACAGGTTTAAAAGTTATTCAAAATCACCCACATACGGAAAATGAAATAAATGAACAAAACGACATTCACCTTGAAAAACAAAATAAAAACCAACTACAACCCAAAACAATACAAAAAAGCTAGATCAAAAAATACCTCAGTAAGAAAGGAAAAAAAGAAAAATGATAGAAAAAATTATACCACAGGAACAAGTCGAGAAATCAGAACATAGAGAGTCATCACGACTTAGAAATCAACCACGTAAAAACTACAAAACATTCATCCCACAATCTAAAATATTAAAGAAAGTTGAATTTCAAAAACAGCTTTAATTTTAAAATTAATAATCTTTGCACCTTTGAATCATTTTGAACTTTCATTTTTTCAAAATAACATGCTGACAAACACGCAACGATTCTAGTTCAAAATTAGCCAATAGTATTCATTCAATCCGTCACCTTCTATAACCATAACACAAACCAATTAGACGAAAGATATTAAACTCCAGGCATATATATAACTATAACTTTACAACCTCCAGGTCAAAAATAAGCAAACCACTCAAACTTGACAACTAAAATAAATACCATCATAATATCATAACCCTCTCTTATCTAATAACGCAAAGATCAAAAATATTTTCCCAACTTATACCTCAAAAACCCCCCAACCAAAAATGATAAATTAGCCTAAAGTAAAAATACGACCATATTACTTTAGCCTAAAGAACAAAAATCTCAAAAATACCCCAGATCACCTGACAAATAAAAATAAAGCAAAGAAGACCTCCCGAACACCATAAAATTCGCCCCCAACAATTTTTAACAAAACTCAACCCACTTGTCAAAAAATCAATAAATAATTCGACCACACTTGAAAATCGCCCCAAACAACAAAAAATATTCCACCAAGAAGCCATTTCTTAAATGCTCTTCTCTCGATCAGTCAATACAATTTTCAACATTTTCATAAACTTTTTAACAATACTTAAACTTTTATTCATATTTCTCTTTGATACTTTTGAAGCTTTTATAATAATTTTAATCATTTTTTGCAATATTTTTTAAATTTTCTACTCCCTATTTGAAATATATCTCCAACTTTCCCAAATCATTGCCCATATTCACAGGTACGATAAACCAAAGTTTATTTAAATGATACGAACCATTTTTAGTAGAACAGATATTTTTTTACTATTTGTAATTTTTATACCATTTTTATCATCCCTAATATTGACAATAGGCAAATGTATAAAGAAGGCAATCATAACATTCGCCTTAGCAACAATCCTTTTAATTGTTTTTCTTGAAGAATACTACATAAACATAAATTTTTTCACTAAGAAAAATCAATCAGACAACCTTCAAAAATTGCTAACCAACAATCACACAGTCAGTCTTCACCGACATCATCCCAAGAAAACCCGACAATACCTATAACTACCCAAAACCCCCAAACATCTACACGAATTTCTTTCCAAGATAACCCATACACTTTTGAAGAACGACACGCTCGCTTATCTGAACCATTAGAACCAGTCTAGTGACAGGCACCTCTAAGTGAACCAACATATAACTTGTACCCAACACTACCACAAGAATTAAGTAGAATAAGAAATATTAGTCAAAACCAAAATACAGTTGAAATAAATAGAAAAATTATACATCCACGACGAAATAGAAATTTTCAAACCCCCCGAGTTCATTTTGATATACCCCAATCCCCATCACCAAGTACTCCAGAAAACCCAATTAGCATACTACCGGAAACCCCTACACTTCTTTCACAATGTAGCGGCTCAAGTATACCCTCAGATTACTTAGGTGCAACACCAACATCTGAACAAATACGTGACAATCCCTTTAACCCCCCCCCTCCCAACCAAACATCACGACTACCATATTGGACAACACACTCATTCACACAAGGTGAACCAAATTTAATAAATGACCCAATAGATATTTCTACGGATACAACAACATCATCATCACTACCAGAAAGATTATCACTACCGTCCACACCATCAATAAGCCAAATTTCACCGACGCCTTTCCCCCTAAATTTTCCAAATAACCTCGACGCTAGATATCGAGAACAATCATCAACAAATATCCCTTTAAGATTAGATTGGAACACGTTCACAGCACCCCCACCATTATTTAGACAACATCCAGAAAGTAACCGACTCCACAATTGGGCACTCCATAGACTGCAATATAGACAAGACATCCACGAAGACATTCGTGACCATAACATCCAAATACTCCAACAAAATAGTCTACAATTAAAATTTGAAATCACGGTTAAACTTAAAAACATTGCTCAACATCCTTTCCCATTAAACCCACCCAATATAACAGCTCAATCGCTACCACCACCATTTATAACAACTGAAGTAACATATAAAAACGACAGATATACCAAAAAGACAATTGGTTACATCACATTTTATAACCCATACTCAGGATTATCATACACATGTATATTCTAAAAATATTGATACTTCAACAAATCCTTTTTCTAACCTTTTCCGATCAGAACACAAATCCTTCTCCCCGCACAGGACCCCAGGACTTATTAGTAACACACTACGATTGTGAAGAAAATGAACAAAAAACACTACACAAATATGCAATAAATCAAGTATCACAATGCGAAACGGAACCACAAGCTATAGAAACTACAAATGTAATAGCGACACTGTATTCAAAAGCCCGAGCAACAACAGTTGCAGGATATAAATTTACAGCAACATTTTCCGATAAGAAAGTACATTGTTCACAAGTTTCAAACGGAAATAAAAACCAACTTGACCACGAATCATTCTACCAAAGTAATATAGAACGACTTCTACAACTAAATCCCGATGATTGTAAAAACGAGCTACTCAGGTTAAATATCACAAGAAATAAAAACACCGACAGAAAACTAGTATATTTTCAAGTCTTTGCCGATTCTGTACATCAAGCAGAACTTGAAAGATATCAAGGACATATAAAACTAGATGAAAAATACCCATACAACGGCGCACACGGAAGATTAACTTATGACATACACGATAAGCACTGGATACCACACATTGGTATAAATAATCCATCAAACTGCAAATCAGACACAAATAAATAAAGGATATCAAGAAATAATGTTTTTCGATTGGAAAATACAACTCGAAAAAATACAACTCACACGAGATTTATCCGACAACACAATGATCTATCAAGGAATTAGATTACCTTGTAAAAACTATCAAGGTTATTGTGATCCTACAACACGGACACAAGCAACAATTGTTTGGTTTCCCGAAGATACCTGCACAACATTTCAAGTAGCAAAAATACACGCTCGAATGATAAAATTTCACGAAAAATATTTTAAACAATCAATTCCATATAAACAAGTCCATCCATCACGAAAACAAAGTACTGATTTTCGAAATCTCCATAATATAGAAAATAAATTAACACGTTTCCAAATATATCAAGAAACAGAAATCGCATGCAAATACAGAAACCCACTTCACAAAACACAATATTCTGAAATATTAGTTGAATACGATAAAGGTTTCGACATGACCACTGGAAAAATAAAAATTGACCCTTATGCCACAGGTCACCTTCTACACGGAGGAACATCATATATACCAGTTAACTTTCAAAAAAGTAATGGTCAACCTGGTGGAAAACTAAAGCCACATGACACTAGAAGCACACGTTTACAAGAACTATCACTAATGAATAATTATTATTTTGGTAATATCCACTATGATATCCACTTAGATATGAAGTTAGACTACACGATTAGTCGAATTTTTCAAGAAATGTCACTCTCCGAATTAGAAACACTTCACCAACTATGCGAATTAGAAAGGACACAAATCCTACAATCACTCGCACTAGCAGTGTTAAAAATACCCTACGCAGGATATTTATTATCAGGAAATAGATCAAATTTTCTAGACTACGAAGGAAACATTTTATGGTTTTATACTTGTACCAAAAAAGTGTCACCACTATATGTTTTTGAAGATAAACGCTGTTATAAAAGAACCCCTATCTTTTACAAAAATAAGGTACATTTTGTTGACACACTTTCAAGACGAACATATTTTTGGGATATCGCAGTCCCATGTGGATCAGAAAATAGCCACAATGTAGTACAATTGAACCCTGATGAAGATAAATATTATCTTCTTACTCCATACCCCACGTTAATGCAATCACTCAAAAAATTTTCACCCGAAAGCATCAGAGCTATTGCTCGTATTCCAAATATTGATTTACAATCAATTGGAATATATTCAAAATCAGATATCCAACACCACATTAGAACACAACAATTCCAAGAATTATGAACACAAATGGACACTATACAAAGACAATCAATTGACCAAAATTTACGCAAACTTGCCGAAACCGCAGGATTTGCAGATATTTATACACAAGATTATAGCGGATATTTTAAAGACATTAAAGACTATATATATCTAAACGGTGAAAAATACAGGCCACAAGATATTTCACCTATAAATATTTTTAGCTTTGTTACACTAAAAAATGAAATTCTCGACTTTCTAGGATGGCCCTATTACATCAAAATTAACTATCCTGTACGCAATGTTTAACTTTATAGGATTTCTTTTTTCACTTTTAAAAGGAATCTATAACACATGCGCTATACACACACAAGTAAATAGACAAGCAAGTGTAGCACGCATACTATTTGCAGGATTTTTTGGAATTTTTTCATCATCAATTAACAAAATTCTTCTAGACGCACAAATAAAAGTATATAATACAAAAATAGCGACAAGACAGAACACATACGACGAAGAACATAATAACATAGAAGCAACACCTACCGCACCACAGTTGCCACCCCTACCACATAATCATCCATTATCCTTAGTCCCACGTAATTTCCGAAACCTAGCAATAACACATAACCCAATTTTTAGACAAAACATATCGCAAAGTCCCATACAACATATAATGACACATCATTTACAAGATGATAATACATATGAACAAATTATAGAACAACCCCATACCACCGCTTTTCAGTCTCTAAATAATCATTTTTTTAGCCCACGATGAGCCGACAACTTGGAGCCCTACACCGCTCAAATTCCCATCCAACCGACCTCCACACTCCAATCCCAATAGTCCCACTTTTTGCTTTCCCGCCACCCGATTTTTCAACTATTAATATATCATCAAGCATGAATTCGGATATTATTTCAGATATTTCAGTTTTATACTCCATTTCACAACTTAATAACCCTAAAATAGAAACCCCTGACAAATTTGCAGACTCCGAACCATCTCCATCCAATAATTTTCAAACCAACTCCTCAGTTTTTTCAAAACCCCCTTTTCAACCGATCCCACCAAATAACCCACTCCCATCCGTTTCTACTCCTTCTTATGCTTCACAAGTAACCCCAACCTGTTATCCATTTTATTCCGACCGATCATCTAATAATTCTCCAGGTACCCCCCAAATCTCCCAGGAACTCGATAATTTTATCACCCTACAACAACAGCTAATACAACCTAACATCCTCACTATAAATCAAATTTCATCCACAATAGAATCCTCATACCCACCTACTCCTACACCCTCCTCAGCTTACACTGCATCATTAGCAAAATCATCCACATCCACCGAATCATCAAATAGCACTGACCGAGCTTATCGCACTTTTACAAGAAAATTCCCGAACCATCCATTCCCGACCAAACCAGGAACAGCCTGCGAATATATTAATTATCCACACCACACCAACACGAAAAATTTTCTAGCAATCACCTTACCCTCATTCCCACAATATACTTTAAACACACCTAACGACACTAACGACACACGTAGTTTTGTAGATGAACATATTTTAATGCCGACAATTTAATTACCATTTTACTAATCCCCTTTGCCTGCCACTATCTAGTACTCATAACGATATAGAAAAGAATAAAGATATGCTATATAGACTCACCGCAACACTAACACCTAGACAATTTACTTAAATAGGATATAAAAAATCACTAAAAACATTCACTGCACCCCGAGCTAACGAATTTACAATAGAATATTACGACCATAATATCATCCGAACTAATCAAGACCAATTTCTAGATGACGACCGCTTCGCTAACCCACAATTAACAGAAAAATTCTTCATCAAAACGACATATGTATTCACACTTAATGTTTTTGATAGAAAATATGATCACATCATTTCTGAAGCACTAACTGATATTCAAGCTTACGAAAATTTTAAAGAAAAATTTCAGTTATTTTCACTAACCTTTCACTTCCTTGCACCAAATGAACGCGATTCGCACTGTTCACACGACATTATGTTACGCACTAAACAGACTCATACATATACATACTATCGCTTTATCGAAAATCATTTTGATTTACATACTCCATCAAGACAACCACACCATCGTTTTCAGTTTCTTAACTCGAAGTACACTTCACCATTTTTTCTAAATTTCACCTATTGCATCAAGGATACTAACCTCCACGGCATCCTCCGCAATTTTGACCCAGTAACACAAATGTATGTCCCAGCACGAAGACCTTTACTGCCGAAGAATCCAGACCCTTCCTTATCCCACATGAATTTATCCAACCTATAGAAATCCCAATATTAGAATTTATTCACAATACTAAATATAATCACAAAATATATAACCTCATTCAAAACACACCTTATGAGTTTGCAGTAGGCACCGAAGAACTAAAAACCATTAAAGCACCTCAATTGCTTTGGCCACTGCTGCAAACTAAAAACATCATTCGCATACTAGCAAAATTACTAACAAATTCGGACATAATACACGACATCTTTCCCCACGGCTTTTTCCCAGACGATTAACAGGTAAGTATAATTTAAAAATATTCCTAACTAATACATTTAATTTAGTACTAACCATTCTTTACTCATGTTTCTTTTACATTTTTAGTCTTAATACCACGATCATCTGCAAAAAAGAGAAAAGTAAAATAAAAACTAAACTTGTTAAAATTCTTCTAAATTTCATTAATATTTTACACAAGATAATCTGATAAAATTCATACCAAATGTAATAAATTAATTTATAAATTATTTCCCCATAAAGCAGTAAATTTAATTATGATGAAAATTTATAACTTTAAATTTCCCCCAAAAACTAGCAGTAAAATTGAAATTCTATGTAATAAATTAATAAAATGAAAATGCAGTACTAACCTTTTGATGTTTTCATTCACTCGCACAGGAGTTCTATCCAAACTCGCACAGCTCGCCCACAAAGAATTGTTTAAATAACGATTTTAAGTTTCAAGTTTTCACACTCAACAACTCTTACACACGATAACAAGTTTCAAACTTTCCTTTAACCCGGTTGGAAAGGAATTATATACTAAACCAAACTAACCAACGCAGCTTACTAAACACCACAAATCATAAAATAACAGCATGACTAAGAAAAGAAAACCAACGGTACCCAAACCGGATTAACCCTGTTTAAAACTGGATAGTTTATTCTTTTGAAGACTATTATAAAGTCTAAGAAAGAAATAATAAAACACAAAAAAGTCGAAAGACAAACCCATAACAAAAACAATTTGATTTTTGAAAAAAGGACACAACCAAAGAAACATAAGAAAGACCAACATAAACCCAACATAAAACGTTACCACATAACAGGACCTCTCAAAGAAACCGCACGAAACCATACTCCCACTCCTGGCCTAACCCACCAGAGAGGACGTCCTGAGCATGCTCTATAGCCGGCCTAACCCACCGCGCTACATCCACGCTTTGTGACCACACTTCTATTTTTAATAAGAGGTACTCAAGGGTGAGTAACTCTTCAAAATAACCGAACTAAAACAAAATGCTTTTGTGAAAACAACTAACTAAATTCATGATTAAAAAACCAAACTGATAAAAGTTTTATAAAATGTAAATCATACCTTGCAGTATATAGATCAACACACAACAACAAAGACGAACATCCAAAGACAAAATGATCACATTACACTCGATTAAGAATGGCTAACCACAACCGATATGCCGTCCACAATCACAACTCAAAGGATTTAGAGTACGACTTGACTTCGCAGAAAAGGACTTCATTGAACTAGACCAATGACCACCTCGATGTTCAAGTATACGTACAGATCCGAGTTACAAGGCATCCCTTCCACACACAATCTCCACGCCATTCCCAGACGAGGTTGAACACAAAACAAGTTCTCTACATAATACAGAAAAACCCGTCATAGCAAACCATTTTGAAATCAGATTGATTTCATTGGGAAACACAGTCGTTGTCACAAGACGACACAACGATTGATGTCCCTAACTCCAGCGTCCTGGAACTTCTCTAACAAGAGGAACCGGACAAGAATACGATTTTCGCCAAATACCAACGTTCATCATCCATCCTTTGAATTACAGAAAGATAATTCTAAAAAACTCTGTAAAACCCGGATGGGTGGAACCTGATCTAAACTATATTTTATGATTGGATAATATAGATATTTTACCACTATAAAGTATTTAATATTAACCAATCATGATTCATCCAACTAACAACCCACTTATTTGTAAGTGCTGAAATTACTTGTAATTTCAGCACCAGAGAGATTTGAATTTAACTTAGAAATTAGTTGTCTCTCCAAGAGAACTTCAGCAGCCGCAACAAACCAGTATACCCTAGATCTATTGAGCCTAGCAGAGACTAGTTAAACACCCTGAGACTAGAAAGTATAAGAGTAAGATTAGGATCGGTATTAGACTAAGAAGTTGCACGAATCTATCCGGCCGAAAATAAGATAGCGTGACGAGCAGACGGTGTACCCTATCCGAAACTACTCTATGAGTTAACCACAAAGGACATAACTCAGTAACATGCGTAAGACCTAGAGACTATAAAAAGTCTCTAGTAATGTTTGAGACCAAAGGCAATACGCTTCCTCTCTGTGTGTTTTTGTCTTTTTTAAAACTTTTTCAAATTATAGTTGAGTTATCAAGTAGTTATTCAATGGCCGGATCTCCATTGATTAAGTTCCGAAACGTAGGCTAAGATTTTTTCGTTTCTCTCTAAGCAGATCTTCGATAGCATCAATCACGAGAATTATTGAGGCTTAAGTTCGTCCGAAAGGTCACATGTACCTTCTCTACGCATGTACCAAATTGCTTCTATTTGCTTGTTTTTGTTAAGGTTTGGTGAAAAAAATGATAACTTGAGCTAAAAACAAAAGCCCTGAGTCGTCGCCAACAATAAGTCTAACGGACTAAATCGCTATGTACGGGCTTACAAATTTTTCCAGAATACCAGATCTAACGCTTGGATTCTAAAAACACTTTAGTGCGAAATTACAAAGATGATAAACTCTTATGTATCACCTTGTCATATCAACACATGTTTAAAGCTAATGAATTTTTTTATGCCGCTTTCATACTGTTTTTAGTAGGTGAACAAAACATTAAGAAATTTCAAAATATAAAAAATAGAACTGGAGCATTTTTAAAGTATAGTTTTTGTTTTCGACATTATCTTTCGGCCGACTCGACTTTTTGTTTCGACTTTGAGTTCGAATACAAGTGCTTCTCCACGATCAGTTTTCGGTCGAACCTTGACATGTATTCATTGACTTGTGTTTTTTTGTTCCTGTCTACTTTTCCTTAGCTGTTTCAATTTTTCTGCTGATTTGTTTAATATTCTGTTAATGAATCAGTACTTCAATTTAGTATGATGCAGTGCGAAGTCATCAAAGTAATTAATCACTCCGTAAACTGTAAAAGGTTTTTACCATATGATAAACAATAAGAAATTTTGTTTTTTCAGTTTTTTTGCTATTTTTTCAGTTTGAATTCTTAGTTTGGCCCCCACATGGGATCTACTTAGCAATCTCCACCCCTTTCAAGAAAAGGGGGGGGGGGGGGGGAGAGTGTTAAGTAGGTCAAAATGGTCGATGTTTCAACCAATCAGTATGCAGCAAAATTATAATTCTCAATAGAAAGCTCAGTGCTAATTTACTGTATTTATTTATAGTGGTGGAGATTCTTAAGTAGGTACCATAGAAAGGGTGGTGGTGGTGGGGGGGGGGGGGGTAGGGGGGGGGGGGAGATTGTTAAGTAGGTCCCATTACTTGTCTAAATACTGAAGTGGTGAAGTGTCTGAATACGCGGTTGTCTAAATATTTTTAGGATTCAATTTCAAAGCTCTATAACTGTAAACAAATAATTGCAGATAATTTTTTTTTAATTATGATTATTATTGAACCTCAAAATCTGTCGCTTCTGTTGCAGTAGTAGCACAAAGTAAATTGTTTGTTTATGATTCCAAACTGGCCAAACTGATATTTTTCAAACCCACATATTTTGCGAAAAACTATCAATAGCTTTAACATGATTTCAAATGATTTTGTCAAAAACGGCTAGTTGAAAATTCAAAAATTGTTTGGAGAAACAGATTTTCCGCCGCTGTCTTCGAAAGCCGGAGCAATAAATAAAAATCAACTGATTGGAATGAATATATAACAAGTTACCCTGTTCTTGTTTCAGGTCAAAACCCTGAATGCTCCGACTGCTCATCTGGTCCGGAAAACGAAGTTTTAAGATAAAATTGGGTTAATCGGAAGATATATACATTTTTGTGAAAAAAACAGTGGTGAATTGTTAAATCCCGAGAGAGAGAGAGAGAGAGAGAGAGAGAGCTGAGTTTATCTTTTAACTGCTGTTATGATCATACAGACTAAGATTACCACCCAGAGTTTTTGCTTCCGGGCGAAGGCTTTTCTTTGATTGGAAAAAAAATATTTAAAAATGTTGCCTGCGTAACGTTTAGAAAATTTTACCTTAAATTTTACTAAGAATGATCATGGCAGAGTTTTTTGAGGTTAAGTTGTGCAGTTCCTTATTTTTAAAATTCAACAGAACGACGGCAGCGGTGGTTTTCAGGTTAACGGTGCGACAGCTGATTCAAACATCAATTCTAAAAACGATTCTGTCAATAAACTCAGTGTGTGCAAATGTCAAATATCCTCGATATGCTGTTGTTTCTTCAACCGATTCAGCGTAAAATGGTTACATGTACGCTGTACGCCGTACGCTATTCATCACCAAGTCAAACCGATGTTTTGTTGTTTAAAAAGTACCATATGAAGAAAACTGAAACTGCCAAAAAATACTTTTACTATGATACTATAGTTGAACACGCGGTTGAGTAACTAAAATCTTAAGTTCACTCTGAAAAGTTGAATAACTTATAACATATGTCAAAAACGCAAACAAAAAACTACCATGTGCCAAAAACGCAGCGCCATTTTTTAATAATTTAAAAATCCCCTCTCTTTTCTACTGTCAGTTTTCTATTTATGATACTTTTCTTTGCGCATTAATTCAACTGAAATGAAAAAAGCCATAATTTTGCATCTGTTGGTACAAAAAGCCGTTTCTAAAAATCCGCACATGACGTCTGCTGAATAAATCTATTTTCATTCGCTAGTGTTGAACAAAATACAGGAACGTCTGAAGGAAAGCTGAAACATTTACTGGAAACCACATGGTCAAATATTGGTGTTGTTTTACTCAAGCAGAAGAAAACACAAAACGCTGCGGTCGCAAAACTCTGTATTTGTTTGAGATTCTTTGGAAAACACTCTCTTTACCCAGGTAGATACTGCGGGTATAAAATACTCTGCAGCCAAAGTTTATGTTTGTAGGTACTGTAGTTATCGTAAGTACAAGAAAAAATTTGGACCGTCAAACTACCTGGACCGCTTGAATATATGGCTCAAAATTGAATTTACTTTCAGCTAATCTAAATGCGCGCGCAGTGATATTTCACTTTACCTTTTACTTTCATATTATTCGCACTGGAAGACTTACTTTGAACAATTTTAACCCTTTTTCTTTGATTGTTGCGTGGTGTTTTATTCCCTGGTCAAAACCACTCAAAGAGAAAAGATAAAAATGAATTCGCTAATTGCTTCAAATTGTTGCGGTCAAAATGGATTAGCCTTCACATCAGGGACAAGAAAGATTCTTGTCAGAACTGGCAATGGAGATGAAAAAAGAAAGGATAATTACCATTTTCTGAATCTGAAAAAAGATAAAGATTTGGCTAGCCAGCAATTCATGGACTCGCCCGAAAGAAAGCTTCTTGTACGCCATGGCAGTTCGGTCAAATCAATGCGAAGGACGTTTGAGATGTTCGAGCTAAAAACAGTAAGTGGGATGAATAATTTTCTTCCAAACCTTCAACCAAAACGTGCATTATCGGATCATTTGCTTTTAAAATTTTCAAATTAAACGTGAAGAAACTGTCCTTTTTAAGGTCATCAAAAAACAGGCGAAAACGGACCAAAAGTAAAAATTGGTAATTGCAAATTTATAAAAAAAAAACTAGGCAGCAATACCGTACACAAAAAATGACATTGGTAAACTTTTAAAAACTTATTTCAGGAGACAAAATCCGACTCAGATTCGTGCAATAAGTCGGATTTGAGAAACCCCTTTGAGTCGGTTGAGAAATGTGAGCAAGACAGTCGGGAGAAGGAGGACAACGGAGGACGTAAGAGACGGCAGAGAATATCCGAGTTCATCTCTGAACAGGAGAGCAGATCCCCTGCTGCCAAGAGGGCGAAAAGTGGCACAGTGTACGACACAATCAAACACTTTGCTCTATCAGAGGACAAGTGAGTGAAAAAAAATTGTTTCAATTGAATGAGTCACTTTGAAGTCTTTGGAAGATAATTAACTTTATAGAAAATGTTTTAAAAGCCAAAAGTTGTGCAAGGCTTTATGAATCATATATCAGTACTTCACAATGATTGCAAAAAATTGTTTTCAGGTTTATATGACTTTAATGACTGATACAAAAACGGCATTTCCAATGATATAAAAGAAGTGGCTGGAGACATTGCCATTGGTTTGTTTTCAGGCGGTTTACATACTCCGTTCATCATAGTAGCATTCGCCAAAACTAATAAAAAAAAGAACGAGGTTTGCTTAGAAATTTCAGGCAACCGGTAAACAAAAAAGAAAAAAAGAAAAAAAAAATTGAAATCTTGAGATATATTATGACGTAGCTGTTTGTTATGTCAAGTAGACCCTCACCTCAGTGTTAAAAAAATTGATAGAAAAAATTGAGATTTGTTCGCTCAAGGCTATTTGGGCTTATTCTTGGTTGAGTATTAAGCGAGCCAGGCGCGTTAGCGCGCGTAGAGTGATAGCATCAATCTGTTTTCTTTTCCAATTCAAATCGCAAATTTAATTGATGCCAATTCCTTGCCAATTTCGGCAAGCTTGAGCATACAAACGGTCAAAAATGTTCGTTTTAGCTTAGTTGGTTTTTCGAAACGGTTTTCTAGGTGCTCTAATACCTCTTTCTCTCTGATACCGATCTGTAGCATTAAAAATTTCAAAGCTTCTGTTCTCTGCTTCATTGTTATCTAAAGTTTGCCAATCGTTAAGCGACAGTGGCGCAGATAGAGGGACCGCGCTTGGCACTATTTTTGGTGGCATTTTTTGCATAGGATTGGCAATTTAATAGCATCTCTAATTTCTTTCTTAGTGTTTAGCACTGTGAAACTTTCAACTTTTAAGGAGCCTTATCGCAGATGCGACGACGTGAGACTTCTAATCTCGTGATCGTGCGCATAACAATTTTTCTTTATTAAATTCTTAGCTTCTAATTTTTATTTCAACTTTTCGGAAGTGGTATTTGTCATTTTTTGCTTGTGTCGCGTCTCTGTTCATATTTATTGTCCGACCATTGAAAATGGGGAAGAGCTCTGTATTCGATTTGTTTTAGTTTTTTTCAGTTTTTTGCACGCAAAATCAAGTACCACAATTTATCATTGGAGTGCCTTGCCTTACATTATAACAAAACCCTTTCCGTCTTGATTCGAAAACCTTAAAAAATTTCAAAAAATAATTCCCAGTGTTGAGAAAACCGGCTTGAATTTTCTAAATTTTCGTCTAATTTCGCCCAAATAAAGTGACGATAACTTGTTGTTTCGAACAAAATCTAGCTTTGAAAGCTATATTTGGCACTTCTCTCATAAGAAGAGTTTTCTTCAGAAATTTCAAAAAAATGTTCGAAAAAATAGAAAAAACTCGAATTTTTTAAATACAAAAACTTTTTCGTTTTTCATTTTTTTGGTTGTTATTTTTTTAAAACGACAACTGTTGTCGGTTATGCCTAAATTACTTAATTTTTACCCTGGTATTTAGTTTTGCCATTACCCTTGGTACAAAAAACGACACTAATTCAAAGAACTTATTAGTTTAAATAAATTTTTCCTTTAATTTGTGATCTTGATCGGAATACTCTGTGCTATTTGCACAGCAACCGGCTAGCCTTTTTCAAAATTAACGACTGAAGTTACCTATTTGATTTTTTTTTGTATGAAATGAGTTATTCATATTTAAAGTTGTACCGGTCAAATTTTTTAAAAATCTTTTCTTTGATTCGAGATTCTTAGTCACGTTTTGTCCCTATCTTTTCTATTCTGTGTAGGGAGGTGTTTTTGTTCTATTCTGTGTACTGAAGTTCTCTTTTGAACTTTCGTTAAATTTGAAAAATTAATATTTATAAAGTTCAGTTGACGCAAACAGCTTATTTACCATTCCCAATTGTTTAGAAATTTTAGAAATTTTCCCAATTCTTTTCTTAAACTCTAAGGCTGAAGCTTTTTTCTTGAACTTAGGCCGTTTTATTGCTTCCTAATTTCATTTTCTTCGTTAAACTTGACTTTTAACTATCACTGAATTTCATTTTTGATTTAGTTTTTTTATTACGAAGAAATAATTTTTGTAACGCTATTTAAAAAAGGTGCAAGAGGATGTGTTTTTGAATTTGTTATGTTTCTTCTGCAAAGTTTCAGCTCCCAAATTGTCAGAATTAGAAAAAATTTTTGACGCTTTTTAAAAATATTGACGCATGAAGCTGAAAAATTTTCAAATAAATAATACTTGCATTAAGTTTTTTTAATCAAAATAAATAATTTACTTATTGTGCGCTTCATAGGTTTTATCAAAAGAAGATCACAGGGACTGTTAGTCTTTCCAAGTTGAAATTTTAAATCAAAAATAAGCTCTATTTAACCGCATAATTCCATTCTTTTTCTGATTTTAGTTACAACAATTAATAACAATCATTTGGGCACAGGATGCTTCTCTATTAACAAAATTTTTCTCTGCCAATATAAAAGTTTTTGACAAACTTTTCGATGCATCCTACAGTTATTGATGCTTTGAGATCCATCCTAGTTATGTTTCTCACTGGAATTCTCTGTTTGATAAAAACTTTGATAAAATGGACAAACTAAACTTGTTCACGCTCCATATCTAAACCTGCCTATATGTATCAGCGGCAAATTGGCCAGGGCTTAAAACTAAATTACTTTGTGCAACAAACTCCGCACCAAGATTTAGGAGTTGGAACTAAATACAATTAATTGAAGATCACTGAAATATTTTCTAGATAGTAAATCATTTTCGAAAAAGTAGGCGTTTTAATTATGAGTCTTAAATGATCCAATTGTGATTCAGTCAGACTTATAGAACCAAACCATTCGGTATCATCAATTATTTTTGAAACAAAAAGTCAATATAATTATTTTAGGTCTGTATTTTTCTGGTATTTACTGTTTGATCTTTCCGCATTTCCGAATTTTTATCATTGCATTTCAACCACGATCCACTTTCACGTCACAATATATTTCACTTGTTTTGACTATGGACTATCATAAAAAGATAATTCGATTATTACAAAAACTAGACCTTGCTTGTTGCGTCTGAGCGTCTGCTCATTTTTTGTCTCTGGAAATTTTGGCAGAAAGACTCTTCAATTATACTATTTTGCCAGTTTTGCATTAAATTTTAGATGTGAAGGAGTATCTTTTAGGGTGTCAGGACAAAAGATACCATACCAAAAGCTCCCATGACAAAAGATACCATACCAAAAGATCCCTTGTATAAAAATCGCCCATACCATAAAATCCCATGCCAATTAAAAGATTCCATAAATTATGAACAAAAATCATGATCAAAGTGTAAGCAGAAATAAATCTAGAGTAATGATATCTCAATTAGGTTCGCGCTATTGAAAAACAATGCAAATTTAAAATAACTAAATTTAAACTGGACTCATTTTTGGGATTAACATAATGCCAACATGTGTTTAATTTAGTGTTAATATGGCATTGAATTAGAACAACTTAATTGAAAATGTATACACTCTGCATTCATTATCTCCCTCTTTAACTCATTGATAAGTCAAAAATGAATTCTTTTACTTGGGGAACCTCACAAAAAGGCCAAACTCTGATTATTTTTGATGGCCATGAATTTCCAAAGAAATGCGATACGAAGACAACGACCCACTGGCGCTGCAGCAAATGGAGATCGTATAAATGCCCGAAAACTTTAATCACTTGTGGGTGCGATATAATCTCACAGAGCAACGAGTATAGTCATGAGCTCAACGCAGGACGCTCAGAAGCTCGGCAACTAGTTCAACAAATGAAGGAGACAGTTAGGAATCAATTAAATCCGGTAAACAGCCAGATAATTGCAGCTAGTTTGCAATTGGTGCAGGACGAAAAAGCAACCCAACTGTCTTTGCCCTCCCGGTCGGCGCTATCTCGAACTTTAAACAGAAGTAAGCAAACAACATCCCTGCCCACTATTGCCACAGATGACCGTCATTTCGAAATACCCGATCGTTTTAAGCAATTTTGTCTTTTTGATAGCGGAAAACAAGATACGGAACGCATATTAATTTTTGGCGACATTGAGAACCTGCACAAAACCTGGCTTATAGACGGTACTTTCAAAATTTGCCCCAGTCAATTTTACCAGCTGTACACTGTACACATCCAGATTGGCGTGTTTTATCCACCTTGCGTCTACGCTCTGCTTAGCAATAAGCGCTTATCAACCTATAACAAATTCCTAACCGCACTCAAATCGCTTATCGGTGACGTAACCCCGGAAAAAATTTTGATCGACTTTCAAATTGCGGCTCTGAGTGCTTTTACCTCTCATTACGAAACTGACATTAAGGGATGCTATTTTCACCTCTGTCAGAGCTTTATGCAAAAAATATCCAAATTTGGCCTTAAAAAGACGTACGAATCAAACAGCGAGCTTGTCTTAGCCCTGAATATGATCCCTGCGCTTAGCTTAGAAAAATTCAACTGGATTCCTACAATCAAAAGTTCAACATTTTGAAGGCATCCAGCGGCACTATCAACTTATCCCGGAAGAAGTACCGTGATCTGAATGAAAAAGTTCAACAGATAACAAGTTCATACACAGACTCTAAGTTATTGTCTTATATCCGTTCACTTGCCCATTTAACCTATTAAATTTTGTTTTAGTTTTTGTCTAATTTTTCCTAAATTTAAATTTGTTTGATCAACTTTTTTATAGACGTCTCCTTGCACCCTCCCGGAGAACGCCGAAACGCAATAATACGACTCGCATTCGAAAATGCTGTCTCTAGCAATTTGATCCCAGAGCAATTGCTCTTATTTACGGGACGCTAGGTTGGGGGTAGGGGCCTGACGGCCCTTTGAGTATTGCGCCTAGCGAAAAAAGGTTGATCAAAATTGAGAATTGATATTTTTTATCAAATAGAATGGCAAGTGAATCGTAATGAAAATGATTTCAAAGCTTTAGAATTTTGCAAAACTCAATTTCAATTTTGTACCGACTTGAGTTGTCTGGAAAATCAGGCCATTTTTGGCAAAGTTGGTTTTGATTAATTGGAAATCCTTTTCAAGTTCAATTATAGTCTAAGCTGTTTTGAAGTTTGAGTTTCATTTTAAAGGCCAAGTGATTAGCAAGGTCATTTAAGTTCGAAATTTGTGCAGCAAAAATTTTGCCGTTTCTTTGATTTTAACCGACGCTTTGTTTTTGCTTTGATCGATTAACCGCTTTATTTTCAATTCTCAGGTTCTTTGTTATTTTATTATGGTATCTTATGTCGTGGGCGATTTTAGAACGAGGTATCTTTTGGAATGGTATCTTATTGACTGGGATCTTCTCGTTTGGGATCTTAAGGTAAGGGATCTTTTGTCATGTAACCTCTTTTAGATATTATCCTTGGGTCTTGGACAACAAGCTGATGAGACTCCAAGCCGAAGTTTGAATTTTATTATCACCCCAAAAATCTTTTTTCCATCTGTAAGCAAGGTTTTTCAAAAGTTCAGGCAAGTTTTGCCCATAATGAGTGTTATTCAGAACAATGCACCCCTTAGGAATGACATTCGTAGTTTACATCAGCCAGATTTTGAAATGCGTAATTTAAAAACCTAAAAACCGCCTTCAGCAATGTTTTAGTTTCTAACTTTCCTAAACATCAATCAACATCAAGAAAGATCATGAACCTAAAAAAATTTTCAAACTAGTCTTTAAATTAACCAGATTTTGCGACTTTTTGAGAAAATGTTGGGCTTGAAGTCCTTTTTTTACAATTCGGCTTAAAGTCCCGTCGGCTTGCCGTCCGCCACCCATTATCATTAGTCGCCGAAACTCGTTTGCTCAGTTTTACAGAGAAATTCTAAATTTCAAATATAAAACGTCATCATGTATATTCAAAACAAGCGGTTACATATCAGTATTTAGACAACCGCGTATTCAGACTGGTCAGTATTTAGACAAATACTGTTTCAACCAATCAGAATCGAGACAAAGAAGAAATTAATAAAAAATTATTATTTATTTTGGATTATTTATGTCTTTTCTCGATTCTGATTGGTTCATACAGTATTTGTCTAAATACTGGCTGCACTCCAAAACAAGGATACCCAATTCCTGTGTTAGTACCACAGAAGGTGTCGAACGTAGAATTATAAAATCGAAAATTGACATTTTTAATTTTTCTAGAAAAACTGAACATCTTAGAGAAAAATGAATTTCTTAAACACCATTTCATTTTCAGCTTTGATATTTTCTTGCGCAAGAGTGCTGGATAAAATTTAACTCTGCTCGCTAGCTTTACTTGCTCGATATCCAATTAAGATGCAAATATTTGAAATCGTTTTTTTTCTCGATACCTAAGAACTTTCACGAGAGTAAAACTTGTATCGCTCGATCTATTCTGATGATTCTCTGTGGCACCTGATTTTGAGTGAATGAAAGCATAAAATTTTTTATTTGGAGACAAAAGGTTATGCCCACTTCTGGTGATCCGAAAGATAAACAAAACGACACAAGTAATAAAAGTTTCGCATCATTGACCGAATACAGTTTTCTCTGCTAAAATTCAGCCTAAGACCAGGAACAAAGTTTAGATAAGTTTCACTCTTTGCTCAATTGTTCACTGTGACATGGTTGTGTGCTTGTTTAATAGTTCTGAATATAAAAGATTAACAATGAGTTGGGTTAAAGGAATTGACCTCGATAGAATTTTGAAATCAATGAGACACGGGCTTTTTTGTATGTTAAGTATCTATGATGTTTCTGAAATGTAAAAACTTATTCCACGGGGCGGATTTAGGGGGGGGGGGGGGGGTGCTCGTTAACGCGCGCCGAAAAAATCGCGTTATTTTGACCAAAAAAACGCGATTTTTTGGTCAAAAACAGGGACTAATATGTGCTTAGGGCTTAGGGAGAGCTCGAAAAATCAATTCGGTCGACCTAAAAAACAGGTCGACAAAATTTTGGAAAACTTTTTGAAAATTCGCGCCCATCCCCCCTCGAGAAAATCCTAGATCCGCCCCTGATATTCCATCAATGTTTTTAACTGATCTTTTTTCTGATAAGAGCACAAAAGCACTGCTTAGATTTGATACATTTTATGAGATTTACTATAAGCCTTACAAAATTACTAATGATTTTAATACATAATGATTTTGAACTAGGGTTGTTATAAAAAAAAGTAAAAATTAGCACTGGAAAAAATATAAGTCCCATTATTTCAATAGCGTACAAGCCACGTTGTGAATTTTGATGAAGACAGTTTCAAAAACAACAACTTTTCGACTGCAATCACAACTTGATTTATCAAGAATATCAAATACCTTATTTTGTACTAATTAATAGGCATTGAAAAAACTCATATTGAAGTGAAATTTGAAAGTTATTTGTAGTTAAATAGCCCAGAACGCGGCAGTAACAAGGAAAATGCAGCTAAATACTCAGCTAAATATCGATGCATGCAGCCTTATTTCTCCAAAATGCTGAGCTCCAAAATTGATCACTTTTCAAAACTAATTTATTTCTGCTGAATTTTTTTCTCAGATGATAACTCTAATCAATGAAAGAGCCTTTAAGTGAAGAGGCATTTAGATAGATATATGGGCCAGTTTGCGCTAGTTTTTAGAGGCAGGCTTCGATAGGCCAGTTGAGCTGTTTCAGGATACCCTGTTTGGGACGTCTCCCGTGCCCGTATATCTCCAGTTGACATTTGGGATCGGCGGATCTCCAGCCGACCTCGCCGGTGGTTGTTCGGGGGGCGGGTCCCGAGTGCTCCACTTTGATGTAGCGGCTGATAGGGGTCACTGACCTCACTCGGAGTGTAGTTGGGAGGTCAAGTTTCTGGACAGGTGTTTTGGGCGGGTATTTGTCTTTGATAAGGTCGAGAGGATTACCTAAAAGCGTGGCTTTGTTTATTGTACCGGATGAGACACATTTCTGACCGGGTTGTTGGAAAAAAGGGTTGCTTTTTCTGAAATTGGCTATTTAGATTGGAAACAATGGTGTGACTAGGGTCTCAAAAATCTCCGTGGGCTTCGAAATATTTCGAAGCTCAAAGAGAGTTTTGACTTCAGAAGATTTCATAAGTCATATTTGTCCCCTATAATATGTACAGTGGCGTCGTGGGTAATTTTTTAAAAACTGAAGGGTTTGTTTGTAAAAGTGATTAACATTAGTACAAAGGGGCCATTCTTGAAACACTTCTCTTATGAAACCTCCCAGTTTTTCAAGGATTAAAGGTGAAAACGTATAGTTGGTTTGACTTTACCTTTGAGAAAACTCCATTGACCATTCCAGATTTTGGCTGAATTTTCCTCATTTTTGACATAATCGCTCCATATTTTGTCTCTTCCCACATAATCGACCTCGTTGAACAGTTTCGAATCGTCAGCTACCTGCTGCACCATTTTTAAACTATTTTTTGAAAAAAGAAATTGCAAAACCAAATAATTATGATACTGTTTTTTTTTTGTATTAATTCAAAGATTAAACGTGGTTCCAAAACAGAAAAAGCACGTTTTTGAAGCTGAACAGTTGCTGATAGTATTGGTGTAATTTTGTATGGTGTCTTATGAATATATGCAGCGAGAGCAGTTTAGCATTGCGTGCAATAAAAACGAAAAACAAAACATCTCTTAAACAATCAGACTATGTGTACCGTACATGTCTGAGAATGGGGATATTTTTCATAAGCAGGTGGTCGGCGATGAGCATTTGACTTTCTAATGAATTATTTATAGAGGCAGCCGTTATGGCTACTCAATGTTATGGTACCAAAAAAAAAAACAGTCTGAATGATCAACCTTCCTTATTCTGGATCTAAAAGAAACACGATAGACAATGATTTGGTTGTTCATTTGATGATTTTTCAAAATGATCTGTAGATGGACCTTTTTGTATGCAGCGGATTGAACAAAGAAAAATTGCAGATTAAACTGCTGATTTAAAAGAATTTTTGGTTGCATAACTTTTCAAAACTTTTTGCTGAAAAACTATTAAGAAAATTGGAACTGTTTTCTTTTGCTTTTACATTGAACGGCTTGCTTTTTTCGTATTTTAATGCCATCATCAAGATGCTCATTGTGAAACGGTGAGGTAATATGTCCTTCTTTTTTAAGGAATAGCGAGGTGGCATTGAGGAAGGCGATGAAACCTTCAGAATCCTACCAACTACTACTAGAATGGATCAACAACCGCATCAAACACTACTCGGTAACTAAACTACAAACTAGGGAAATAATACAAACTAATAAAATTCGGGGAATAATTCCTTCTTCCAAGACTGAATCGTGTTTTGCAAAATCGATTATGGTTTTCTTTGCTCAAAGCTCATCAAACAAGGAGATAATAAAACGGCTAAATAATGAATAAAACGGCTAATCGAAATGATTCTTTGGGTGCTGTTGCAGGCGTTTTTGCCCCAAATATGCGACTTGTCGGTGGCCACTTTCAACTGTGGCTCAGTGCTAGCTGCCTTGGCTCATAGTTTCAACCCATTCGGGGCCACATCCTACTTCCAACTGACCAAACGCACACGACGGGACAAATTCATATACGCATGGGACGCTTTCAGGTAAAAACTATATAGTATAGACTCCCAAACAACAAAAACTTTCTCTTTTCGGCTTTTGCTAAAGTTCATAGCTATAATAGGCTTTAGACAAAGGTAATGAAATCAATTCTCCGTTCAAAGATGTTCCTAAACGGGAGAAAAGTCCTTTGACGATCTATCAGGTTATTTCTTCATAAACAAGCAAATTTCGGAGAAGCTCGCGCCGAATAAGCATTTTTTGGTCAACCCTCTCGAAAAGAGCCCAAAAACGCCTTTTTTGACTATTTCAAAAATTGCTTGTGGTGCAGAAATTTTGCCAAAACGGACCTCATAGTCGTTTAGCAGAGCTCGGAAAATCATTTTGGCTAACCTAAAAAAACGGTCGGCAAAAAGTTTGAAATATTTTAGAAAATTGGCCCCTCACTCGAGAATGGTTGAACGCTTTTTTCGAGAATAGTTAAACACCTGGCATCAATGGTTAAACGCTTTTCGTGCAGTAGCAATTTCGCAATTTTTAATGCTATTTGTTTTTTTAAATTTTGGCAAAGTCTAATCGTGTCACGTTATCAACCATAGTCGGTAATTGATGCCATCTTGAATATCTGAAAAAAAATCGGAACTAATTTCGTAATTATTTTTATTAAAAATCATTATGTTAAACCTCTGATCAAATATATTAAGCCTTTGTTGCAGAGAAATGACAGGCGAAGCCCCGGTGTATAGTCTAGACGACGCGCTTAACTCCCCATCGCAGAAATTGGACCGCAAGTGCCTTCTAGCAATGCTGTTTCTTATCAGAGAGAAGGTTATTTTGCTGAACTTGAAGCAGTACAGACAGTGACATAGATTCAAAAATTGCGCAAACAAGAACAAATGCAATGTTCAAATGTACAAAACAGTAAAAGAAAAAGTTCAATTACTGGAAAGTGTAGATATAACGTTGAATGTGGAGTGGAAACTTGAGATATCTTCTAGAAAATACCATCGTGACTTCGAATGTTTCAACAATTTTAAGTTTTTATAATTAATTCAAGGTTTTAGCCTAGCATAGGTTTGCAATATTTGAGTGGGTAATATTCTTAAATACTAAAATATTCGATTTTAAATTGTTTGAAATTAATTATAATGCTGAATATTGAATTTAATATATACACTTCGCCACAAAACTTGATGTTTCCAATGAACTTATGCAAGTAAACGAATTTTCTAAAGGTTTTTATTTTTTTATATTATTCAAAAGGTATTGTTGTCCTGAGCCTAAATTTGAAACGATATTTCACCTGTGATCATTTTTCGTAAAGTTATGGGGGTTTAAAGATTGCCATTTTGACCAATTTGGGACAATTAACGCGCGATTATTTCGCGCTATTAACGCGTAAGCGGAGATTTAATCCGTCTTAAAAATCGTTCCAAATTGGTTGAAAGAAGCTTATTTGCCATAATTAATTTGTTATAAGGAGCGAAATCTATTTTTTTTGTAGTTTATGTGGCGCGTGGGGAGATGATTTTCATAGAAAAGATTTCAAATTAAAACAAGACTGCTCGTATCAGGGCGAAGCCCTGATTGTTCCGACTGCTTTTTAAGGTTTATGGAGCAGCAGTAATAACATAAAAAATTTAAAAAAATTAAAATGAAATGAATTTTTTTTTCTAAAATTTGAAAATTTTTATGAAAATCATCCCTCCACACGATATATAAAGCACAAATAGATAGATTTCGTTACTTGTAACAAATCAATTATGGCACATAAGCTTCGTTCAACCAATTTGGAACGATTTATACGACGGATTAAATCTCCGCTAACGCGTTAATAGCGCGAATTATATCGCGCGTTAATTGTCCCAAATTGGTCAAAATGGCCAAAATGGCAATATTTAAACCCTCACAACTTTACGAAAAATGATCACAGGTAAAATATCTTTTCAAATTTGAGCTCAAGACAACAATAGCTTTCGAATGATATAAGAAAATTCCGTCAAAAATGGCTAGTTAAAAAGTCGAAATTTGTCTGAAGAAAAAAAAAACCCACTCCGAGCACAAATATTCCGTTACTTTTGTATCGAAAGTCGGAACAAAAACAATTCATATTTTTCTTACATCTAATTTGATAATGATATTTATGTTATTACTGCTCCATAAACCTTAAAAGGCAGTCGGAACATTCAGGGCTTCGCCCTGATACGAGCGGTCTTGTTTTAGTTTAAGATCAGTAAAATTTAGTGAAGCCAAAAAACTGCTAGCCATTCAATTTTTAAGAGCCAATAACCACAGTAAACTTATTCTGCAGGCCTCGATGATTTTTTGTTTTTTTTCAGGGAAAAGTCTTTTAGTTTTTTCACGCTCAGATTGATATTTCACGTTCATTTTTTTGTGAAAAGGAAGGCAAACTCCACTATCAAACAGCAAAGTGTAAAGTTTGCAAAAACGTGTGATCAAATTTTATTTTCTAAAGTGGATTTAAGTTTCAGTTTTTCCAAAGGAAAAAAAATTTACCTTTTGATCTAGTTGTGTTTCAAATTGAGTTGAATTTATCAAGAAAGTAGCAGTAACTTTAATTTTATATATTTTCTTACCTTGACGTTTGAATGTTGAATTTTTTTCGAAAAAAGCCAGTGTTTTGTTTTCTTGTGTTCTTTGATTTCTCTCTAAAAGTATTCTGACAATGCGTTTTTGTATTGAAACTGCTTAACTAGCACTTTTCTTCTCAATTCATATCCGATCCGACTAAAAAATTTAATAATAGGATATTTGCTCGAAATAATTTTGTTATCGGAACAAAGTTTATTTTCTGCTGAATACAAATTGCAACCGAGTTTTAATGTGCTGTTTTATGGTTTTCTGCCAAGATGATAGTTACTTCATCCATTTTGAGTTTTAAAAAAATTTTGTGCGGAGACAGGGCTTATTTTAAATTCTTAACTAAAGAGTTCAAGAAATCAGACGCAGCAGATGAGAAAACTATTCTTTTTGAAGGGATAATTCCCAAATTGTAATAGTTTTTTCGATGTTTTGTAAATTAAAAAACCAACCATCAACCCAGATAAGTCTTGCAGTGCAAATAAAATTAAAATTGCACCAGAAATGGTACAGTTTCACTTTTGCAACTATGCATTGGCTATGCTTAGCAATAATTTTAATTCAACATTTTGAGCAAAAACAAATTCATATCCAGGCTGACACCCGCATCTTGCGCAACTAAGCTACCATTATGTTATATCAACGCCATAGCCACATTGTATCAAAGAAATAGTGTCAAATTTATTTTCGGATCACAGTCAAATCTATGAATATAATTGGTTGATTGTTGCCTACACTGCAGTTCCCAGTTTTCAAATTTCTCTTACTGAAACACCGAAATAAAACAAAGCCAAAATCCAAAATTTGTTGTGAAACTTTTTGCATAATGAAAAATTTAAACACAGGCAGTTCACAGATTTCAGTCTCAGAAATTTTCGAAACAGAGGCTTTGTAGCCATTTACAAACACTTACATTGTTTTGTTATAATTTTGTGTGAAGTACTTTTTTCTATCTGACTTGGAAACTAGCAATACGTAGTTTTATCTTCGATTTCAATGCTGTTTAACCTGTTGGTTTTTCCATTTAAGAAAAATTTCAGTTTTTTTTGTTCAGAATGAAACACGAATATAAAGCAAAACACGAAAAAGAGACCTGGAAAAAATGCTTGTCACATAATTCTGTTGTGAAAAAAATGCTTCTCATGTAATTTTCATAGTTTTTTTTCATTCTATGAAACTTTCTGATAAACATTTTATCCAGAGTATGCAAATGTATGTAAGCGTTTTGTGTGAAGCATCATGTACAGTTGATAATACGAATCAAATTTTGAACAAAAAATTGCATTAAAACAATAGAAAAGTTAAAGGGTCGTTCTCCTTTAGCAATTGCCAAAAATTTGGTTTTTTGTCGAATTGTTTCTTTATTACATCTCATCTGACACTAAATATTGATTTATTTTTGGAGGAAATACGGAAAAAATTAAAAACGAGATGGTTTTACGCTGTTCTGCTATTTAGACAGCTAGTTAAAGCAAAACTTCTGGTTCCTATTTAATCAATTTTATCCATTTTGCGGACTGGATTTTTTATTAAAAACAAAAACTTTGAAACTTCAATTTATTGTCAATTGATTACTTGATACTACTTTACTTTAACGGTTACGTCACTGCTTAATGATCAAACATAACTATAATTACACACTAAAATAAGGAAGTAAATCGGAACCAAAGCCAATTCTTTTTTGTGAACATTGTCTGAATAAATAAGTGCCAACATTAAGTTATTCTGGAGTTCGTTTGAATGCTTCTGGATTCCATTCTCACCAAATAATTGTGATCTTTTTACAATTGCCGACTTGTCATCAATTGGTAATACTTCGCTGGGTTTTACTTCGACGTACGAACAGCCCGGTATCACAGGTGCACTGTAAACAAGCAAAACTGAGAAAAAGTTTCTGGGTCCAGCTATACACTCAACTTAAGTTTCTACCAAAATTTTTGAAAAGAAGAACACATCTTGATTTTCGATCTGTAATCGAACATAATGCAATTCAGGTCGAACAAAACTCAAAAACATATTCCAAAGCAATTGACTCATTGTAGAAATCAAAGCTGGTTAAATGTTGTAATCAAATTTATAAAAACTTTTCAATAGACTGAAAAAATGACAAGATCTACCCTCTATGATATTATCAAATTTTGGTGTCAAAGATTTCTTCGTTTATTCAGGATTTGAAAAGGCCATTTTTCAGCATCTGCACTAAAATTTGCATCGGAGTGGTTGCTGTCTCAAAAAATTGCATCGGAGTGGTTGCTGTCTCAAATAAGCGGACTTAGAGTTTCATGCGTTGCGAAACAATCTAGGCGAGAAAATTGAAATGATCGATGTGAAAATTTTGTTTAGCTCAGCTGTTTCTAACCAAATCACGAGGTTTGAAAAAATGTATAAATGGTGAAAACCTGAAAAAAAAGTCTGTAAAACCAAAAATTGGTATTTTCATAGAAGTTGGAAAAAATGGAATTATTTCGAGTTTAACTCTGTACAAAATAATCCTTGAAACAAGCATTTCAGAGACTGAAAACTTTGAAGTAAAGCCGAACTCTGGAATCACTGTTTCGAGGATTATTTTGACCATTGTGTATCTGAAAACCTGAAAAAATTGCTGATTGAAATGCTAATATTGAAAGTTGACTTGTTACACTGAAAAAAACAACAAAACCCATCAAACTATCTGCAGTGAATGATTCATTTTCGTTATAACGGGCAATATCTAAAAAACCTTTAGTTTTCAAATTCCGTTATTTATGCAGTCTCCCTAGTGACAGACTGAACATGAATGTCATTCAATTTTGAAAAGGAATCTATGGAAAAGTGCTCGTCATGTTTTTTCCTTTGATCAATATCTGAACAGCTGAAAATCGCAGAAGACTGAACCGCTCAAAATTTCTCCAAAATTAGGCGAGTTTGAGGAATCCGCAACCGTATTTGCGGAGTCCATATCAGTTTGTGGAAATCAAAAACGAATGATAAGACATGTGTATAGTTAAATTGAGCTGTTGCAAAATCCTCAATTGTAAGCGGAATCCGCAAATTGTAAGTGGAATTCGCAAATTGTAAGTGGAATTCGCATTGTGTTTGCGGATTCCGCTTACATATATGTATATATGTAGTAGCGTTTGAAGATATTTTCTTTAATATCTATATCCTTTAATATCCAGCAAATTTGATTTCGTTTACTACATTGCACAACTGCCAGTTGAAATGCCAAACCTTTGATCTCAATTCCTGTCAAACAACTTAATATAACCAAGTCCCTTAAGAATAGGATATTTATAGATCTAAAATTGTTTAATAATTATTGCGAGTGAGCTATTCAAAAAAGTGTAGCATCATATATTGAAACAAAAAAACTGCCCTCATGATCTGATTTTTCTAGAATTGGAATCTGCTAGATCAGTATTTAGGATTGATGAAATCCCAAACACTGGCCATTTTTTGGGATCGATAGAAACCCAAATACAGATCTAAATTGGCGATATGCTGTGCGTTGTGTTTCGAAACACTTTCAAACCGATGACTCCGAATAATGATTTTATTCGTTGTTGTGTTTTCAAAACTGCGATCCAAAAAGTTGTTTGCTGGGAGATGTATCCCAAAGACTAAAAGATGACATCCACAAATTTAGTTAACCAATGTTTCAAGGTTTGTTCGTGGATTCTGCTAACGATGGTTAAAAATTTGCTTTTAAAATCCTTATTGCTAAAGATAAGATTTCCAGCTCTAGCTTTCAATTGTCCATATGCAGTTTAGTAATAAACAAAAATTGGAATCCAGTCACAGTTTGCGGATTTCATTTAAGTTTTGTGGAATCCAATTACAGTTTCGGACCCGGAACAACTAGCTATATTCGCTTGTTGCGGAATCCGCGACACAACAAATATGCCGACAAAATTTACGTTACAGTTATTTGTACGCGGAATCCAAGGAAGTTTTGTGAGTGGAATCCATTTACATATTGTAACATGTTCGAAGAGTAGTTTCTGGCATCCAGAAACATACAGACACAAAATTGTGCACCTATCCAGTGCACAGCTTGGCCTCGTAATGACACTCTATATGTCAAACAATTCATTAAGATTTTTTATAGCCTTGGGCCCGGCCCCCACCTTGGGCTGTTTTCAATAGGCAGAAACGTTCCACCCATCTTGCTGCAGCCGGTCCCATCTTGAGGAGGCGAATAACACTTGGACTCCTCCAAAGATCACCGAGGTAGGAATCGATTTCTCGACCTTCGTGTTTAAAGTCGCGCGTCTTGTCCTTTCAGCCACGACAACTCTATTATATAGAGTGTAACCCTGAGTTCAGAAGCTCGCATCAAATTTACACGACTGCTGCGGTCAGTATTAATTCGGCCAATACAGCGAACGGTAGAAATTGGATCTTTGCCCTTCTTTTTGAACAATGTCAGATATTTGCCCAAGTAAAACTGTTTTTTGGATGTTTGACATATCGGATATTTGCATGGTACCCTTTGACTTTATGGCCATGCTAACTAACCAGTCAGTAGAGCATAATAAGATTTACATACTTTTTCTAAAAACTTCAAAAATGGACTTTTTGCTGAGCAACCTGCTATTCTTGTTAAACAGTGCTAATTGTTCCGACTTTCGATAAGAAAGTAACGAAAAATTTGTGCTCGGTGTGGGTTTTTTTTTCTTCAGTTAAATTTCGACTTTATAACTATCCTTTTTTGACGGAATTTTTTTTATATCATTCGAAAGATATTGTTCTCTTGAGCTCAATTTTGAAAAGATATTTCACCTGTGATCATTTTTCGTAAAGTTGCGGTGGTTTAAAGATTGCCATTTTTGCCAATTTGGGACAATTAACGCGCGATATATTTCGCGCTATTAACGCGTAAGCGGAGAGTTAATCCGTCTTAGAAATCGTTTCAAATTGGTTAAAAGAAATAATTTGCCATAATTGGTTTGTTACAAGGAGCGAAATCTATCCTTTTGTACTTTATATGGCGTCTGGGGGGGATGATTTTCATTAAAAAATCTCACATTAAAAAAAAATTTTCTTTTGTTTTATTTCATTGAATTCTTTAACGTTATTACTGCTCCATAAACCTTAAAAGGCGATCGGAACATTCAGGGCTTCGCCCTGATACGAGCAGTCTTGTTGTTCCGACTTTCGATACGAAAGTAACGGAATATTTGTGCTCGGGGTGGGGTTTTTTTTCTTCAGACAAATTTCGACTTTTTAACTAGCCATTTTTGACCGAACTTTTTTATATCATTCGAAAGGTATTGTTGTCTTGAGCTTAAATTTGAAAAAATATTTCACCTGTGATTGTTTTTCATAAAGTTATGGGGGTTTAAAGATTGCCATTTTGGCCAATTTGGGACAATTAACGCGCGATATACTTCGAGCTATTAACGCGTAAACGAGATTTAATCCGTCTTAGAAATTTTTCCAAATTGGTTCAAGGAAGCTTATATGCCTTAATTGATTTGTTAAAAGGAGCAAAATCTATCACTTAGTACTTATTATGACGTGTGGGAAGATGATTTTAAAAAAAAATTTAGAAAAAAAATTCATTTTTTTTGCATTTAATTTTTTTATGTTATTACTGCTCCATAAAACTTAAAAAGCAGTCGGAACATTCAGGGCTTCGCCCTGATCCGAGCAGTCTTGTTTCATTTATAATTGAACACAGGGAACAAAAATTACAACTTAATAAAAGCTCATACGAAAAGATGGACGAGAAAGCTTAAAAAAATGAAACCAAGTTCTGAAACACTTATGACTCTTACTTGCCACATGCCCTCATGTAACCCGGCCATAGATTGCACAGTTGTGTGAACTGCTGGTCGTTTATGATTGTATACTTATTTGTCTTGCCACTCCGGTACAGTCTAGGTTCTACCAAACACACCAGAGCCGCAGTAGATCGCAGTATCTTCAGGCCACATCCTACCCACTTCGAATGGGAGGAAACTATCTGAAAAAAAGCAAGCAATTTTCGGCTACTTCTTCGAGTGTGCATCAAAGGAAGGACTCTAAGAATATGGTTTTTCCAAAAACATCTCTAAAGGTGGTTTTCGTCAACCTCAGCAAAGGTTTGAGATCTTTTACAGAAGTATTAGTTGGCAGCAGTTTTTTTTAAAAATGTCTTTAAAATATTTTTAAATTGACTTATTAGTATCGAGCTTGGATTCATCAAACTGAAAGAAGCAAACAACATCAAAACTGTGAAAACGTGCAAAATACCCCTACCAATGCAAAAATGTGTGCATTTGTATTGATAGTACAGGCGTCGAAGCTGTATGTCTCTCCAGGGTATATGTATAGGGGCATGTACGTCTGCACCCAATATTCAACTGCCATATCCGACAATTTCTGCGCCAGGTAAGTCTGATTGCGTAATTGGATGTTATCGAAACAGGCGACGAGCATTCCAAAAGGAGAAGGATCGCTAACAGATATTGATTCAGAAGGAATAGGTGGAAAATTGAAAACTTATGTGCTCAAAGACTGTTTGAGAAAAAGCAAAATTTAACTTTGAGGATACCTGGAGGGTGGAATTTTATTTGGTCAAAACTTTTTAAATGTAGATTGTTACATGCGGCACAATCATTTTTGCTAGGTTAGAATCTTAGTCTTCTGAAAAATATCAAAAAATTATTTTGGTCTCCAATAAAAATGTAAATAAAATCTTGCGAAAATCCATCACGCAGGTGAATGTAAATCAAACCCTGCTTAACTTCAAGTATTATTCGATCTAGTTTCCCAATCAGAAATTTGCTCAATTTTCTAGCCAGCCCAAGTGTTTGCTTATACTGAAATGCGACATTTTTCTAAGAACTTATTTTAAAATCTCAGGAAAAATGTTATCTGAATGAATATGAGCCTGATTTTGTCATGACACTGTGTTGCACTTCCTCCGCTCGTGATGATATTTTGAGCTCGATTGTACGCATCGTAAGCTTAGAAAAACGAATAATTGGTGACTTTTGTTATTAACTGAAAATTTTCTGCTTTCAAAGTTTCAAAATCTTTGACAAGGATTTGTGATTATTGATAGTCAAAGTTTTGTAATTAAAAATCTGCCAATTACAAACAAAAGTGGATGGTTTTTCGAATAGTTTGAAAATATACAAAATTTTGGCTGTTTCTTTTCACACTGACACCCTAAAACTAATCGACAGCCTAAAATTCTTACAGAACTCCATCTTTGCAGTCAAAAGAGTTGCGCCTGCCTTCGCTCGAAATGAGTTGAAAGCCTCGATACTAATAGCATGAACAAGTTGAACCCACTCGTCTAATGGCAATGAAGAAGAGGCGGCGTCGGTGAGATAATTGATTTCTGACCTATACTTTCCACCAGATGAACTACCGCTGCAAGCAGATCAATCAAAACTCAGTCAAAACATAAGAAAAAAACAGATGCAAGTTTATATAAAGGCGAGGGGTAACGCGCGCCAAAAAAAAATTACTGGCCAAAAACTTTCAGAATCTTCCCAAAAAACAGCGTTTTTGACTAGTTTTTTTTTCTTCAAAAACTCGAGAGCTCAAAAACGGGAGAAATCGAAATGCAATTTGGTCGACTCAAAAAAGGTCAACAATTTTTTTTTGAAAACCCACCCCTCAATAACATCCTAGATTCGCTCCCTGAAAGTGAGTAATGCTTCAACCAGGCAACCTGCTTTTCAAAATTTTGACGACGAACCTGTTTTGGTTTTTTTTTTCATCGTTTTGATCATACCAGCTACTTGTTTTTTCGATCCTACTGATATTTCTAAGATCATGATAGTTCGGAAAAAGGACTCCCAGATCATTAAAACAGAAAAACACTAAAATACTATATTTGGGAGCTGTCATTTTTGAGAAAACAGACTATATTGTGACTCAATTATTTAACTACGAGTCGAACTTTGATCGATCGCTGATGTTTTGGGTGTAGTTTGGGCCAACTTGATTCGGAGAAGCAACAAGTCCTCTTGGGTCTCTTAAAGTGAAAGTTTTGTTTGAAAGTGATCTTCCGGTTTTGACATTTTCAGCAGAGGAGATTGTCCTGTAAAAATAAGGCTCTTAAGCATAAAACTGTGTTTCGATTAGGATGAAGTTAACTTCTACTTACAGTTTGCCCTGAAAGCGCGTGAAAATAGCTATGATAATCAATGTTTTATACATCAATATCAATGTCGAGTTTTTGTTAGAACTTAATTCTTTGTGATTAGGAAAGTGCGGTCCGAGCGAATGACTTCTATATTTTGGCGACATAAGAGAACTAAGGTTGACTTTGATGAGTTAAGTTTGAAAACAGCAAAAAAGTTATACCAGTTTACTAGAACGGAAAAAAGAACATCTCATTAAGGAGTACATAATTCACAATGTGATTAATATTCAATAATCAGCCACAAAATCTGAATATATCTTTAATTCATTGGAGATAATAAAAAACAACAAGACTGCTCGTATCAGGGCGAAGCCCTGAATGTTCCGGTTGCTTTTTAAGGTTTATGGAGCAGTAATAACATTAAAAAATTCAAAATAAAAAAAAAATAAAAATTTTTTTTCTAAAATTTGAAATTTTTTATGAAAATCATCCCCCACACGCCATATAAAGTACAAAAGGATAGATTTCGCTCCTTGTAACAAAACAACTAGGGTAAATGAGCTTCTTTTAACCAATTTGGAACGATTTCCAAGACGGATTAACTCTCCGCTTACGCGTTACTAGCGCGAAATATATGGCGCGTTAATTGTCCCAAATTTGCCAAAATTGCAATCTTTAAACCCCCGTAACTTTACGAAAAATGATCACAGGTGAAATATCTTTTCAAATTTGAGCTCAAGACAACAAAACCTTTTGAATGATATAAAAAAATTGTCAAAAATGGCTAGTTAAAAAGTCGAAATTTGTCTGAAGAAAAAAAACCCACCCCGAGCACAAATATTCCGTTACTTTCGTATCGAAAGTCGGAACAAAAATAAGTATGTTTGAGAATTGACTGAATTTTTTTCTACGCAAAATAAGCACAAAAACCTCAAATGACAAAAAGTATATTTCATATCGAAGTTGTTTCAGCGATAAGCTCTTACAGTGATGTGTGGCGAATTTAGAAAAACTCGTCGTGAAATTAGACATTTTATAAACTGCGTTTTTGTTCCAGTTTTCCTAGTAGGTGAGGAATATTTATACCGGGAGTGATTTTTGTTCCAAATTTCAAAGAGAACGAATTATTTACGCTCGGTTTGGTTTTTTATTCAGTCAATTTTCGCCGATCGAAATAACAGTTTTCAACAAAATTTTTATGCCGTTCTAAAGATATTTCACTTCTGATCAAATTTTGTAAGACTCTGGGGGCTTGCAAATTGTCAAATTGCAAAAATTCTGGACAAAAAATTCAAAGCTAAACTATGTTTTTGAGTTCGTAACGTTATATCGTGTTTTAACTACTTTCATTTAGCAGCGTTTGGGTTTTTGTCCGGCACATCTGACGCCAAGTTAGTCTCCATTTTTGTATTACATAGAGGCAAATTAAATCCAAACGTTTGTTTTTCTAAGACTAAAACAAGACTGCTTGTATCAGGGCGAAGCCCTGGAAGTTCCGACTGCCTTTGAACGTTTATGGAGCAGTAATAACATTAAAAAAATAAATGAAAAATTATAAAATGAAAAACTTTTTTTCTAAAATTTGAAAACTTTTCTATGAAAATCATCCGCCCACATGCCATATAAAGTACAAAACCATAGATTGCGCTCCTTACAACAAATCAATTATGGCGAATAAGCTTCTTTCAACCAATTTGGAACGATTTCTAAGACGGATTAAATCTCCGCTTACGCGTTAATAGCGCGAAATATATCGCGCGTAAATTGTCCCAAATTGGTCAAAATGGCAAACTTTAAAGCCTCATAACTTTACAAAAAATGATCACAGGTGAAATATCTTTTCAAATTTAAGCTCAGGACAACAATAGCTTTCGACTGATATTAAAAAAATTCCGTCAAAAATGGCTAGTTAAAAAGTCCAAAATTTGTCTGAAGAAAAAAAAACCCACCCCGAGCACAAAAATTCCGTTACTTTCGTATCGAAAGTCGGAACAAAAATAAGTATTTTTAAGAATTGACTGAGTTTTTTTTCTACGCAAAATAAGCACAAAAACCTCAAATGACAAAATGTATATTTCATATCGAAGTTGTTTCAGCGATAAGCTCTTACAGTGATGTGTGGCGAATTTAGAAAAACTCGTCGAGAAATTAGACATTTTATAAACTGCGTTTTTTGTTCCAGTTTTCCTAGTAGGTGAGGAATATTTACACCGGGAGTGATTTTTGTTCCGAATTTCAAAGAGAACGAAAAATTTACGCTCGGTTTGGTTTTTTATTCAGTCAGTTTTCGCCGATCGAAATAACAGTTTTCAACAAAATTTTTATGCCGTTCTAAAGATATTTCACTTCTGATCAATTTTTGTAAGAGTCTGGGGGCTTGCAAATTGTCAAATTGCTCAAATTCTGGACAAAAAATTCAAAGCTAAACTATGTTTTTGAGTTCGTAAAGTTATATCGTGTTTTAACTACTTTCATTTAGCAGCGTTTGGGTTTTTGTCCGGCACATCTGACGCCAAGTTATTCTCCATTTTTGTATTACATAGAGACAAATTAAATCAAAACGTTTGTGTTTCTAAAACCAAAACGAGACTGCTCGTATCAGGGCGAAGCACTGGAAGTTCCGACTGCCTTTGAACGTTTATGGAGCAGTAATAACATTAAAAAAATAAATGAAAAATTATAAAATGAAAAACTTTTTTTCCAAAATTTGAAAACTTTTCTATAAAAATCATCCCCCACACGCCATATAAAGTAAAAAAACAATAGATTTCGCTCCTTACAACAAATCAATTATGGCGATTAAGCTTCTTTCAACCAATTTGGAACGATTTCTAAGACGGATTAAATCTCCGCTTACGCGTTAATAGCGCGAAATACATCGCGCGTAAATTGTCCCAAATTGGTCAAAATGGCAAACTTTAATTCCTCTTAACTTTACAAAAAATGATCACAGGTGAAATATTTTTTCAAATTTAGGCTCAGGACAACAATAGCTTTCGACTGATATTTAAAAAATTCCGTCAAAAATGGCTAGTTAAAAAGTCCAAAATTTGTCTGAAGAAAAAAAAACCTACCCCGAGCACAAATATTCCGTTACTTTCGTATCGAAACTCGGAAAAATAATCACTGTTCTAGTGAATTGGTCGCGTGCTCCCAAAATGAGTGGGAGCGCGCGATATTTGACACTAATTTGCTTATAAACATCAAATTGTAAACAGTCATTTCGGTTCAATCGCCTCAGAGCGACGTTTAGTTAAGCTCGTTAAAGAGCAAGTTGTTGTGGTGGCATACACGAACTGAATCACCAATTATAGTTCTGACTACTGAAAACGGGAAGGAAATATGTATTTTGGTTTATTTTAGTTTTTCATTTCCTTTTTTGTTTTCCACGCAAAATCAACTGCTACATACAGTCATTGGTCTGGGTTCAGTGATATAACAAATAAAAGTCCTTTCAGTCCCCTGATTTGAATAAAATTGAAAAACTTGTTAAGCGTTTTCCCAGAGTTGAGAAAAACCGGTTTGAAAATTTTGATTCTATTTTCGAGCGAGTAAAGCGATCGAGTAACAACCCTTATACGAATATTTATTGTTATTTAGATATTTAGACTGAAACCAATTCAATTCACGAGAAAACTTTTTTTAAATTGTAATAATGTGTTTTTCTACTGAAATAATTTTTTCCTTAAAAGTAAGATAATTGTGTAAAAAAAAAAGAAAAAAAAAATGTTTTTCAAAAAATTTTTTTTTCACTTTTTGTTTGTCAATTTTTAGAAAACAGGTGTTGCGGATTATGTCCAATCACTGAGTTCTTACGTTTTTACAATTCTCCAATAGCACACTCGCTAAAAATGAGTTAAAAAAGCAGAAAAAATTTGAATTTTTAGAATGTTCACAAAAAAATGGTTGGAATATAATGTGCTACGAGCACAACAACCAACTACCCCTAATTTTAAAAAAAAATTGTCTTTTTGAAAAAATTCTATCAGCTTCTTAATTCGGAGGAGCTAAGTTTTTCTAGTAGTTATTAAAAAAAAGGAATAAATTGTTTAAAAAGCCTATATTTGAGAAAAAAATTATGTTTTTTTGGAAGTTATGGGATTTAAAGATAGCCGGTTTGGCACAAAACACGCGCGATATAGTTTGTGGCAATCACTCATAAACAGCAATTTATACCTCTTGGAATTGTTTCTAAAGTGAAATGGGGCGAGCTCATATATATATATATATTGTTATATATATATTTTTTGCAACAAGCAAGATATATCACTTTCATTAGCGTGTGGGATGGTGATTTTCAAAAACATGTTTGATTTTTTTTTCATGTTTTTCAACCCGATTTCTCAAAAAGAACACTAATTTGTATTAAGCACCGTCGAAACAATAATTTCCTGACACGAGAAGTCTTGTCTGTTTTTGCTATCTATATTTTCGGTATTAACTATTTTACGCTCTTAGAAAAAAGTCCACATACTTCTGTGTTTTATTTCACGATGAAGCTAGCTTAGTCTAGCTAAATCGTTAATAGAAACGTTTCATCTCATCCTCCCCTAATTTGAAGCTTTGAACTTGTTTGATTTTTGTTGAAAGATTTATTGAACAAAAGTTGACACTTCAAATGTTATTAGTTGCTAAAAAACAGGAGAAAAAAAATGGGTCTAGGGCAACAAATCGACGAGTCTTCAAGCCGAAGGGACTTCAAGCCGACATTAAAACTTTACAAGCACCTTAAAACGCTATTTTATCATCTGTAAAAAAATTGTTTCTTAAAATTTTGGCAAGTTTAGTCCATGATAAGCGTTATTCATGACAATTCACCACTTGTGATTGAAATACATAAATTAAAAACATGAAAAAAGCCCTCAACCATGTTTTACTTTTCAACTTTCCGAAACATCATTTGGAGGCTTTAATTGTATGTAAACGCCAATAACTAGTGAAGAAAGATCATGAAATTCAGAAATTCTTTAAAAAAAGTTTTCAAATTATTCATATTTCTTTTTATAAGGAACTATTCGGCTTGAAGTCCCTAATTTTATATTTTGGCTTGAAGTGCCGTCGACTTGATGTCCGGCATCCAATCAATTTTTATCGAGCTCGTCAAAACCATCATTTTGTGGTCAGATATCACAAAGACTGACCGCACCGGAGTTCCCTGGATAATAATCGATTATAATGGAAAAACGTTGTCTAAAATGTTTTCATTATAACCCATTATTGGGGCAAGTTAAGACCGCAAAATCGATTATATTGTCATAATAATCGATTATTTTCGTAAAAACACAAACCATTAAAATCCATTATAATAGATTATAATCAATTTAAAATCTTTTATATTAGATTATAATCCAAATAAAATCCATCATAATTGATTATAACGGATTATAGTCTATACAATTTTTTACAGAATCATTTGCAAAACTGGTATTATTTTTTTGGCGTTAATCACGGCCTACACGCAATCTAAACTTAATCGAATTAACCCCTCCCCACTTTGCCCCCCATCCGCGTTTGCCCAAATCCCCTCCCCCCACTCCCCTACGTTTCTCTCTACGTCCACCCCCATGTTTGCTAAATTTATACCCAACCCCCCCAAGCTACAGTCCCCCCCGTTTGCTTATCAATTTCAACGGGGACGGGTGAGAGAGTATACTCAGTTGCCCTCACGCCCACATTTTTACATTCCCCCACGTTCAGTAAACGGCGGGGGGGGACTAAAAAGGGGGGTTAATTTGAGGAGGGGTAAACTTTGGGAGGGGTGGGGTGTAAATCATAATCACCCTCCCCAAAGTCTACCAACTACCACTAAATAAAAACCCCCATAAAGGGGCGAATGGCAGTTGTGGTTAACTGGCAGGAAGGTGGGGGGGGGGGGTTGATGGAAACGGGGGGGGGGGGCTGCGAGGTGGGTGTGAACAGGGATGAAAATGGGGGGGGGGGGGTGGGGGTGGTAAACGGGGGGGGGGTGGTAAACGGGGGTTTGTAAACAGTGACGAAAACGAGGGGGGACAGGGAGGGGTAAACGAGATAGATAAGACAAAAGTTACAAAAATTTAAAAGTGAAATGTAACATTTTATGAAACCTAATAAAACAACTGCACTAAACAGGAAATGCGATAACTTTGGAAAAACTTATAAGTATCATGACTAACTTCTTGAAAAAAATCCATTATAGTTGATTATAACCGATTATAAGCTATTATATTGGCATAAAAAATATACGAAATGCAATCCATTTATAATGGATTATAATCGATTATAATCGATTATAATTGATTATATTGTATAAAAAATAAAGGATTGTAATACATTTTTAATCGCGATTATAATCGATTATTATCCAAATTTATTGAGACAGACCACGAAAATTCAATATAATTGATTATTATCCATGGAACTCCAATGCGGGTGGAAGATTAGGTTTCAATTTCGTAATTTCGACTACAGGTTTTTGGGTTTAAATTTTTTTTATGAGATTGATCGATTTGGTTAAAACCTTAAATATAACATTTATACACGAGTTGAAAACAATGACGTGCACTTCGATAGTTTTGGTGTCTAACTGAAGCATCAACTCATAGACTTGATCAATTGTTTAATTTTTGTTCATGAGCATTGGAGCCGAGTTTTTTTTGGTTTCTCCCTTCAAGTAAATGAAAATTTATTTCAATCTTTTTGCCTTGAGTTTCAGTTTTTTCGAACATCTCAACCTAACATAATTGAAATCGAGTGCAAACATGAGCCAATTCAGATTAGCTTGCGAACGAATTCGACTGGGCTGCATGGGAGTTCGGCTTACCCGCACTGACAGACATGGTTTCAGGTCGATTTAAATCGATTTTAAATCAATCCAAATCGCTTAATGATGTACATTTTACGAACTTAAATGGATTTCAAATCGATTTAAATCGATCTTTCTTGAAAATTTTGGATCGATTCAAGTGTCTAAAAATCGATTTAAATCGATTTGGATGGAATTTCCAACTCACTAAAATCCATCCGAATCTCACTTAAATCCATCAAAATCTCACTTAAATCCATTTTAAATCGATTTAATTCGATCTTTCTTAAAAATTTTGGATCGATTCAAGTGTCTAAAAAATCGATTTAAATCGATTTGGATAGATTTTGCGACTCACTAAAATCCATCTGAATCTCACTTGAACCCATCAGAATCACACTTAATTCCTTAATTCCATTTTAAATCGATTTTTTGCTAACATGCTACTTAAAAAAATAATTGAAATATTTTAGTCTTAATTTTTTTCAAATAAAACACACGTGCCAGATGTTTTAGAAGTCAAGAAAAAAATGTCAATTTGAATCAGATTTTGAGCTCCAAAATAAAAACAGTAAAATCATCGAAAAGCATCATTGTAAGTAAATCAGATCTTGGGCAAAAACCAATGTAGCGAATGAAGAAATTAATCAATATAAACAGATTTCAACCTAAAAAAATGCAAAAAAGTTACTCAAAAATTCTTTGGACCTTTTAAAATATGGATTGTATCACAACCGAGAGGGCCTTAAAATGATGTTCAAAACCAGCATAAAAAGTAAAAAAAATCTAACGCTTACATGAACTCAATTTTTTCTTCATTTTCAGTTGTTGCACTGATGAGGGGGACAGTTTTACAAGCATTTCAGTAAGTTTTGGTATCTGTAATGACACGTAACAAAAGTTTTCATTTTTTTTTCAATCATTCAAAAATTAGGTCAAATTTAAGATCCATTCGGAATCGGTTTAATATCGACTGGAATCGATCTTTTTAGCGTTGAATTTAAATCGTTTTTCCTCGATTCAAACTCGATGCAAATCGATCTGAATTTTTTCTTTTCGATCAACTTACTTTTTTACATTTTAAAACAATTCAAATTTAATCTGCATACTTTTTTCATACTAAAATCAATCTAAATCCATTTTTTGGAGTGCGGGTACTCATGTAATATTACCAGCTGTTCTAAACAACGGAGCCTCTAATACCAGAAAAACTAAATTAAAAATAACGTAACTCAAAAGACCAAAGACCGAGCAAACGACCTTGAAACGATCGCTACGATTCAGGGGCGGGTCTAGGATTTTCTCAAGGGGGGGATTTTCAAAAAAGTTTTAGGTCGACCAAATTGGTTTTCCGAGAAGACCCAAAGCACTAAAAAGACCCTGTTTTGGCAATTTTTTTTTATATATTGGCGCCCACGGCTGCTTTGGTAAGTTTTTGTCAGCCAGCTAAAAATGGAGGTCTTATACTAGCAACAAAGGGTGCGACTCTTTGAGTGGTCAGAGGATCGAATCCCTGAAGGGAGTCCCCCCCTAAATCCGCTACTGCTACGAACAAGAATCCAAAACACCGTTAGACGGAACTAAGAAAGAAGCGCGGATTCCAAAGTGTTAGCAGCGTAAAGGAAGAGTGTGACAAGCTATGAGGTATCCTGCAGATTAATGCGAGGGAAAACCACTCGGGTTGAGGTCTGCGACCATGAAACTCGCAGCGACCGCTTAACTATATGCTCGGACAAAGTCGACCGGTCTCGCTCTGTTTAAAATTGCTTATCGATCGCGGATTTATATTTCAAAGCGACATCCGTACTGTACTGGCAATGAATGTCAAAACTCAGTGTTCATCTAGACCCGCCAGTTTTACCTAATCAATTGAAAAATCATCTACAAGCAAACGCATTCAATTTAAAAAGAACTACTGTAAATAAAAAGAACTTCTCTCCTGTTATACGGCTCAGACTCAATAGTTTTTTATTATGGAAAATTAGATAATAAAGGCTCAAATCTGGTGAATCGAAATCAACTAAATCTAAAATAAACTCTTCTCAGTAAGTGTTTTCCTCATTTTGAGCGGTATAACAGAAAGGACCCAATGTCAAGAAAAGTTTTATAGTGTTTTAGCATAGATATGAATAAAATAAAGTTTCGGTTCAGCAAAAGGCTCATTTTCAAAGCTTTCTGGAAGTGTCATAAGTTAAATCGTAGGATGATCCCCTTTCAATGTTTCTGGGTACATTTTTTGAAACTGTTCGCGCCGAGCTCTCAGCCAACGTACCAGATGATTTTGTCCTCCCAGTTGCTGTTTTGCACTATTTTCATTGCCATCAATTTCAAGTTGCTCCTCGGTTCTTCTCTGTGCCGTTCGGTACCCCCTTCTTCAACACGAGTGCCGACTGGGACAACCATTTGTTCCGTCCTCAAGGTGCGACTCGTAAACAAAGAAAACAGTGACATTTTTGTTGAGGGTTGCAGAGTTTAAACGAGTTCTATACGTGTGTTATATTTTCACTGATGAAGCAAGTTGAACGATATTTTCACTGATGAAGCAAGAGTTTTTCAATTTCTCGGCGATGAGTTTTCGATGAATTATCAAATTTCAAATCAAAATTTTAGCCAGCTGACAAGAAGAGATTTAAAAAGTTTATGATTAGTTTTTCGAACAGCTGCTATTTATTCAACTGAGTGTCGTCAAAACTTTCGAACTATCTATTTTTGTTTTTCAATGACATCTCTAAAAAAAGAATGGTGCAAAAAGAACTACCAGAAAATGTATTGATAGATTACGTTTTTAGCATAGTTGTGCCGGTCAATTGATTTTTATTCAAGTTTGAGACAAGAGTTAGCAAAATTAGTCATTTGCTCTATAGAATTCTATTAACAGAAAAATTTATTAACAGAAATTTAAAACCACTTAGCTTTGAATTATTTTTGTCACATTGAGAAACTCTGTCGGCAGATTTGTTCAAATCTTTTTCGAAAGGAAGAATGAAAGATATTCATAGTATTTCCTGCAACATAACTTTTTACAGTCACGAGATATAGATTTTGCAATTTTGTTTGAGTGCTTAGAAAAAGTTCGACGAAAAAACGTTTTTACTTCTTACATACAATTTGTTTTTAGTGAGCAAGCACTTGTCTTATGATTTCTCATTTGTTGAAATTTGAACAATCTTCTATAATACTATCATGTAATTTTTACAAGTTATACTTGAGGTTAACTTTCGTTGCGTTATTGTAACACATAGCTGAAGGAATAGAGTTGGTTTTTTGGCCTCCAAACATTCACCTGGTTTTCGCTTTTCTGACCACAAATTGACTATAAGACTGCCCTCTCAAAAATAGCAGTTTTGATTTGTCGAATTTTTAACTTTTTTTCAGATAAAGCTCTCGCCGAGTTCAGAATATTCTTAGCATGGTAAATATCTACCATCAGGGGCGGATTTAGGGGGGGGGGGGAGCGCACGCACTCTTCCATCAAGGATTGAACCCCCTGCCGACCCAGAGGACCCCCCTTTGGTAATTTTTAAGAAACCCATTTTTGGCCGACCGACCATAAATTTTTTTGGCGCCAATATATACTAAATTTGAGGGGGAGCGCGCGCCAAAAGGTCATAATTTTTCAAAAAGTGTCTAAAATGCCTGCAGCGCACAAAAATTAGCCGAAACAGGGACTTTTTAGTGCTTTGGGAGAGCTCGAAAAATCAATTTGGTTGATCTAAAAAAAGGTCGACAAAAATGAGCATCCAAGTATTAATTTACTTGGAATAATTTTTCTTCTGTTTTCAACATTTTGCTTGGATTTATTCTTAAAACTCGAATCAGACAACGTATATTTATATGTGCATCTATTTATTTTGTAATAACCAGGAAAACCTTTCTGGTTTTTAACCTAAAATTGTCTTTTTTTTCTACCAATTTTTGACTGTTTAGTAAATTTGTGGCTACCAGTTTTCATTTTTTTGTTCCGACTTTGATACGAAAGTAACGGAATTTTTGTGCTTCAGACAAATTTCGACTTTTTAAATAGCCATTTTTCACGGAATTTTTTTTATATCATTCGAAAGGTATTGTTGTCTTGAGCTCAAATTTGAAAAGATATTTCACCTGTGATCATTTTTCGTAAAGTTACGGGGGTTTAAAGATTGCAATTTTGGCCAATTTGGGACAATTAACGCGCGATATAATTCGCGCTATTAACGCGTAAGCGGAGATTTAATCCGTCTTATAAATCGTTCCAAATTGGTTGAACGAAGCTTATTTGCCATAATTGATGTGTTACAAGGAACGGAAACTATCTTTTTGTACTTGATATGACGTGTGGGGGGATGATTTTCATTAAAAATTTCAAATTTTAGGAAAAAATCTTTTCATTTTCATTTATTTCATATAATGTTTTTATGTTATTACTGCTGCTGGATAAACCTTCAAAAGCAGTCGGAACATTCAGGGCTTCGCAACAAATTATTGCTTGGTTTTTCTGGAAGAAATACTTGTACTTTTTTCAGCTGTTAAATTAATTTCAAATTATACGGTCGAAAATTGAAGGTCGAAATGTGAATGTTGAAACTTATATGATCAACCTTCAGCTTTGAATATTAATTCAACATCGAGAAATTTAAAACAAGATTGCTCGTATCAGGGGGAAGCCCTGAATTTTCCAACTGCCTTTCAAGTTCTATGGAGCAGTAAGAGCCTGAAAAATATAAGTAAAAAATACAATTAAAAATATATATTTTTTAAAAAATTGAGATTTTTTGTGTAAACATCCCCCCACAGGAAGTAAAAAGTGATAGATTTCGCTCCTATTGACAAATAAGTTATGGCAAATAAGCTCCCTTGAACTAATTTGGAATGATTTCTAAGACGGATTAAATCTCGCTTACGCGTTATTAGCGCGAAATATATCGCGCTTTAATTGTCCCAAAGTGGCCAAAATGGAAAACTTCAAACCCCCATAACTTCACAAAAAAAGATCACAGGTAAAATATTTTTTCAACTTTAAGTTCGGCACAACAATTGTTTTCAAACGATATAAAAAGTTGGAAATTCCGTCAAAAGTTGGAACAATAACTCAAAAAACACTTGCTCATTGAATTGAATCAAGCAGTTGCAACTTTGATTTTCACTGTAGAGCGTTTTAACTGGTAAGAACTTTGCCTTTTCCTTTTTTTCTCTACTCTTTTAACATTTGACGCAATTAGTGTATATTATGCATTGAAAAATGCTCGCCACCGACCAGGGTTTCTGTTCCGAGCACGTCTCGTAGTGAAAACTATGGGTGTAGGTTGATTCCCGTCCCATTTCTAACTACGTCGAGATCAGCTCAAAAGGGGTCACATGCGATAACCATCTCGAAACCGCCTTGATTGTGATTTGAACTTGGACTCGCAGAAAAAAAATCTCTCAGTTCCGATAAAAACTTAGTCATTAAGCTGTTGTTTTAGCAGTATTCTTCTAAATGTATGTTTTTTATTATTATAGTAGTTTTTTTCTTTTAGTAGTTTTTTAAAAAAACAGCAAAGATTTTTACGAAAAAATGATTTCCTATTTAGATTAAAAAGTGAAAAAAATAGTTCAAATTTTTTCCTAATACGGCGTTTTTTTTTTACAAAAAGTAGTATATTCGAAAGTCTGAACTATTTTTCTTTGGCACCCAGCTGTTTTCGATGTGTGAAAAAGAATCAGATATGTAGATATTTTTGAATTTCCAAAAATTACCGTAGATGTCATCAAAACGTTTCTGTTGTAGAAAAATTGGAGAAAGTGGAGCTTCGGGGCTTTGGGAGGAATACTCAAATCAAAGATGAGGATGAACAGGAGAAAGACGCTAATAGAGAAATTAGTTTCTATTGCGACATACGCAAGTATTCGAAACATGTAACTCATTAATGAAAACTTGTCAAATTGTATAAATATAAAACTTGGCCGAGTTATTGTCCGGTTTTCGAAGAAAACTGAATGATTTTGTTTGGTGCGGTTTTTGTTTAGACTTTGGAAAAAATAGAAATCTATATGCTCGGTGCGGTTTTTTTTACCGAAACTTTTCCAAAACACTAGGCCCTCGCGTGATCGATCTTTTGATCTCTATGCCGCCAGCCTAAAAATCATACCATAATAGTAACATATCATTAATATATCTAAAACTGTTTGTTTTTTTTATCCCGCACTACAAAATGGTTCTAAATTGAATTGAGGCAGCTAAAAACTTTTATCTCAAACATTATACGACTCAAGTTGCAACACTTATTTTCTGAAATTATCAGCCTAAAAATCTTAGTTTTGCCAATGTTTAGCTTATTTAAAACTATCCGAGACCATTTGAAGGGCAGTCGGGACTTCCAGGGCTGTGCACTGATACGAGCAGTCTTGTTTTTTTAGTCAATTAGTATGTAAGAATGGCTAGGAAATTACATACTTTAAACCCACCCTCGCCAATGAATTCGGTGCGGGGTTACATTACATACTTTTAAACCCCCAAAGGGTTAAAGCTCCTACATTTACGGCCATTATTGTCTTAGAGGAATAAAGAGTGGTATTTTATGGCCATTTTCAGAGTTTGAGATTTATGCTTGTTTTCATGTAAATGATGTTATTGTACTAAATCACAAAAAAAACGAGCGTCTGTCCTTCAAGATTTGTATTTGAATAAATATTTGTTATATGAAATTGTATTTTAAAAATCATAAACCTTATCATCAATATTCTACCTGTTTTTTTTTTGGATACCACATTGATGACAAAACTGAGAAAAAGCATATAAACAAATTTTACGGAAATCGACCTGAAATAATTGCATAGTATAAACTGCAACGACAAGCTAAGACAATTTTTAGATACCCATTAAAATTTGATAAATTTCTAGTACCTTTTGTTTCATTGAAAAAAAAACTTAATTCAGAGGAGGAAAAAAAAACAAAATAATTGCTCCTCCACTTCTGTAGAAAATTACAAATTGGGTTTAAGTTTTAGCTCTGATAGAAAAAAACATTTAGCGGGGTGCAATTCATTACCAAAGGTGATATTGGTTAACTAATTCACTCTGGAAAGTTTATATAATTTTTAACTAAGGACAGATTATCTGATTATGCAAGGCTTCTTCACTTTTTGTTTCCTATTTCGAATTAAATTTACAGTTCTGTATTTCAAAACAATTAAAAAACTGTGTGATTTGGAGATCAACTTTTCATCTAAAAATCATCTTCAGATGTACAACGCTTTGAAATGTAAGACATTTTGTTCACAATTATTCCATCGATTCACTTAACCAGTCAGCTAGCCACCCATCCAATTAGCTATCCTTCCATCTAGCAATCAATCCATTCAACGAGCAGTTCCTCCATCCATCAACCCAACCATCCATCAAACATCCAACTATCCATTCAGCAAGCCTTTCGCTCATCAAGCGATCCATCCATCTAACAAGCCATTCAACCATCAAGCCATCGATCCATCAAGTCATCATTCCATCGAATCAGCCATCAATCTTATTCTTCACGAATCGAACCATCCATCAAACGATATATCAACCTAGCCAACCATCAAAACAAGCATTAATCCATCTTTCCAGCTATCCACCCCGTCATCAAGCCAGCAATCCATCTAGCTATGAATCTGTTCAACCAATCGTCCATCCAACCAAGGAATCAACCATCAAGCTAATCAATCATCGAACGACCCATCCATCGTCAACCCAACCTCTAGTCAAACGTCCGGACATCGGATGAACCAGCAATCAAGCCTATCCTTCATTAATATGTCCATCATCCTAACTATCTATCAGTCTAGTCATCCATTCAATCAGCCATACATCCATCAAGCCACCTAACCATCTAGCCATGAATCCATCTAACCAAACATCTATCAAGCCCAAGAAACAGCCATCAATAAAATCAATCATCGATCGACCCATCCATCTTGCGAGCCATCTATCTAGCCACAAAACCAATCAGATAAATTTCCAGCCATTCAGCTATCCATCCATCCATGAAGCCGTTCTTCCAACTCTCGATCTATGTATTTAGCCATCCATTCAACCAGCCTCCAATCTATCCCTCCAGCTATTCATCCAAGAGTCCATTCAATGATCAAGCAACAAGGGCATCTAGCCAGCCATCCATTAAATTATTTATCTCCTTATCCATCCTATCATCCATACAACCAGCCTTTTGACAAGCCATCTATTCATCCATCCAGCAATCCTTTCGTTCGTCAACCTATCCATTCATCTGGCCAACTAACCAATGGATCATATATCAATCTAGCCACTCAAACCAACATCCAACTACCACCATCCAACCATCAAACCGTCATCTAACCATCGATCATTTCGTAAACATATCTGTTCATCGAGAAAACCTTCCAGCCAACCACTCATCCTTTCAGTTATCGATTCATCCATCCAACGATCCATTTAACAAGCCATCAATCCATCTAGCCGTCTATACAACAAGCCTTTCAACTGTTAGGTCAGTCATCTTTCTAGCCATTCACTCAACTAGCAATACATCTTTTCCCCAATGCATCCACCCATAGAAGCATACATCGATCCATCCATTAAGCCATACCTTGTATCATTTCATTCAACCAAGAATTTAACCATTATACATTAGCTATTGTTTCACTGACTCAGCCATCCAAAGATCTCTTCTTCAAGCCATTTACAGTGATTAAATTTCATTATGTAGAAAATATCCCAAATAAAGGATTAGTACAACCTGACCAAAAAAAAAACGATACAACTGATTTCGCCGCATAAAGACAACAGATCATTAAAAATTGTTTTGGTAATATCGCAAAAATAATTCATTGACTTTGCTTAAGTAAAATGATAATGGTTTGTTCGGTCCCCTTTGGTGAAGTGGATAAAGTTTTTCTACCAAAATATAACTTCAGAAAGTGTTTGTAGTTGTCTAGGAAAAACTAACCTTAACCATTTAATGGAACATTTTGACAGCATGTCTCGATATTCAATATTGTTTTGATTGTATGTAATATCAAATGATGTCTACAAATTTTTTATGTAATCATCCCTTTTATTGAAATTTTGATTTTACGTGATTTATTGTTGCTTTATGTGTATTTATTAAAACTTGTGTTGTGTATATCGTTTTTTCCCTTTCTGTCAACACAAATATTATGATAGTAAAATGGTCCCAAATTTAATTGAGTGAGCTAATTGGTTTTATCTCAAACATTATTCGGCTCAAGTTGCAACACTTAATTTCTGAAATTATCAGCCTAAAAATCTTAGTTTTGCCAATATTTAGCTTACTTAAAGCTATCCGAGACAAATTGAAGGGCAGTCAGAACTTTCAGGGCTGTGGAATGATACGAGCAGTCTTGTTTTTTTAGTCAAGTAGTTTGTAAGAGTGGCTAGGAAATTACAAACTGAAGAATTTTTTAATATTGATTTTGGGGAGTCGTGTTTTCAGGGAAGCGGAATACATTTAAAAAAAACAATGTGACTGAAAAGTGACTGAGTGGTATTAAAAAATGGCCTAGAATTTTAACCCCTCCAAAGAAAATAAATTTTCAACCCCTCCAAAGAATTCGGTGTAGCATAAAATTACATAATTTTAACCCCTAAAGGGTTGAAGCTCCTACATTTACGGCCATTCATGTTTTAGAGGAATAAAGAGTGGTGTTTTATGGCCATTTTCAGAGTTTGAGGTATATGCTTGTCTACATTTGAATGACGTTCTTTTACTAAACCACAAAACAGAACGAACGTCTGGGTTTGCATATGTAAAACTTTTGTTCTTCTGATTCATTTTTTAGAGACTGTGTGTATTTTTCATAGACCCCTCAGCAATTGGCACTTGTTAATTCATATGTATACATTTTCTTGTTTTGTTTGTGTGTCTAGATGTTTGAGGAAAGCAGCAGATTTTATGTAATTACTAGATGTGTACCAGATAAAACACAATCACGTAAATGAACGAAAAGTCAAAAAAAATTATTTGGAAAAACTAATTCAGACGAGGTATTTTAAACAGAAAAGTAGTTTATAATTTAGTGAAATTAGTAGTTTTCCAGAAAAAAAAACCACTGACCTGCTCAACAGGTACATCATCCACTTGGACCTGCTTAGGTACAAGAAATTTACTCTCCTTTGGCTAGCTTCCTAAACGTTCGTGCGGGTCCGTTTATCACAAAAAAAATTCTGTTATATATAACTTCATCTATTGAATGAAGCATAGAACTTGTATAGATGCCGTAGATTTCAGAACATCTCTAGAACTGTTATCTCAAGTTTCGCAGTACTCTTTTGGTATGACTATTTTCGATAAATCAAACGTTATAATGCTTTGTCGGAAATGCACTGATGTGGATTTGAAACCAAAAGTGATCCTAAATTTGATAAACCAATTTGTCGACTGCAATCAGTGGCCCAGGAAACTATTCATATCGAATTCTTCAAAAGACCGAGTCATGGCCGTTTGGTTTAGCGGGCAATAGCTAACACGGCTATGCCCGTCGCTACACTCCTCGGGAACGCCTCCCTCTGTTTTAGTAGCTGCCTCACAGTTTTTCATTGTTTTACACAACAAAGTGTGGGAGCAAAGCGTATGCTAAACAGACGAACCAGGAAATCTGTACTTGAAATTCCATAGTTATCAAACATAATTCTCTTTCCCCCCCGCTGATTATAAGTTTTTCTGTTCCAATCTCATTCTTGCCCTAGAGAGAAAAATTGCAACTGTTTATGTTAAAGTGGAAACTGAACCATATCAATTTTACCAACGGAAGACACTCTCGAGTATCGTAGCGACTAGCAACGATTTCAATTTTTACATCAACAAGATTGATACTTGTTCATGTAGTGTGATTCAAAATCAATGCAGAAACAAGTACGCAATGGTTTTTCATAGTGATGCTCCAATCAGATTAGTGTTAACACGTTTTTCTCGAGTTTTATTATGTCCTACTTTTCCCCTGAATGCGTTTTGTCCCATCGGAGCTGCTTCTGAGAGGCTTTTTGCAAACGGGCAAAACAGGCATGCAGGGGAATCAGAATGATATTTGAAAATATGTGAAAAGCGTGTTATCACTAATCTGATTGAGGCATCACTATGAAAAACAATTGCGTATTTTTTTGCCTTGATTTTGAATCACACTACTTGAACAAGTATCAAGCCTATTGACGCTAAAACTGGAGGCATTGCTAATCGCTACGCTCCTCGATACTGTCTTGCAAAAATCCCACTCAGAAGCAGCTCCAACGGGCAAAAACCGCATGCAGATGAAAAGTAGGGCACGTTAATTTTCGCGAAAAGCGTTTTATCACTAATCTGATTGAAGCATCACTATGAAAACTATTGTGTACTTGTTTTTCTTTGATTTTGAATCACACTTTGGCGTTGGTAAAAAATGATTTGCTTCTATTTCTTTTTTCAGAAAAAATGTAGTCCTTCTCTATAAGGCAAGAGCAAAATTGGAACAAAATACTTTATAATTTTCAGGATAGTTATGTATTTTCATGTACAGATTTCCTTGCAGTCTATTTGGCATACGCTTTGTTTCTACAATACGTGATGAAAAATTGTGAAAAACTGAGAAGCAGCAAGTACACCAGCGGGCGGCGTTCCCAAGAGCTGTAGTGACGATCAACGCCTGGTTAATTATTGCCCGCTAAACCCAAACGGCCCTGCCTTGGTGAATAGAACAATTTGGTACGAATATTTTTCTGGCTCACTGATTAATGGCAAAGCGTTAAAACGTCTGTTCTATCAAAAAAAATCAAATCAAAAGAGTTCTGCAAAAATTTAGATAACAGCGTTACAGACGTTTCTGATGTCTAAGTCATCTTTAAAAATTCTATCCATCGTTCAAGACAAGAATTTTTAACAGAATTTTTTATTGGAGCCGGATTTTCAAAAACGTGTAGCACGCTGGTCTAGAGAGAGTGGATTTCTTCTACCGAAGCTGTTGAGCACGTCAAAAAGAATTTTTCCGAAAATAGGAACTTCACCGATTTATAAACTCTCTTTCTGCTTAAAACACATCGTCTAAGTCAGTTTAATCAAATATATTTTTTTAATTTTTGGTCTTTTTGATCTTTTACGTGATTGTGTTTTATCTGATGCATCTAGTAATTACATAAAGCCTGCTGCTAAAATACTCAAAAAAATACATGAAAAAAAAAAAAGAAAACATGTATACACATGAATCTCATATGCTGAGACGTCAAAAAACATGGACACAAACGCTTAAAATTGAATCAAAGAACAATAATTTTACATAGGCAAACCCAGACACTCATGTTTGATAGTGGTTTAGTACATGCTCTTGTTCATTGAAAGGTTACCGTAACGTGATCTTTTCTGGATTTTCTATACAAATAATAGCTCAGACTAATTTCATTTTGAGCTTTTTTTATTTATGCAAACATGCATAGATACATACATTCTGAAATCTAGAAAAAACACAGAAAGAGCATACATAAGTAGACAATAAACTAGAAAGATTTTGTCTTTTTTCTTTCATTTTTTTTGTGTCAGAGATTCGGTTCTAATTTGAATTGAGGCAGCTAAAAACTTTTATCTCAAACATTATACGACTCAAGTTGCAACACTTATTTTCTGAAATTACAGCCTAAAAATTTTAGTTTTGTCAATATTTAGCTTATTTAAAACTATCCGAGACCATTTGAAGGGCAGTCGGGACTTTCAGGGCTGTGCACCGATACGAGCAGTCTTGTTTTTTAGTCAAGTAGTATGTAAGAATGGCTAGGAAATTACATACTTTTAACCCACCCTCGCCAAAGAATTCGGTGCGGGGTTACATTACATACTTCTAAACCCCAAAGGGTTAAAGCTCCTACATTTACGGCCATTATTGTCTTAGAGGAATAAATAGTGGTTTTTATGGCCATTTTCAGAGTTTGAGATTTCTGCTTGTTTTCATGTAAATTATGTTATTGTACTAAATCACAAAAAAAACGAGCGTCTGGGTTTGCATATGTAAAATTTTTGTTCTTCCGATTCATTTTTTAGGGTTTCTGTGTATTTTTCATAGTTATCTCAGCAAATGGCAATTGTTATTTCATGTGTATTCATTTTTTTTCTGTTTGTATGTCTAGATAATTTTTGAAATTTTCAGCAGCAGTTTTTATGTAATTACTAGATGTGTACCAGATAAAACACAATAACGTACACGAAGAAAAAGCCATAAAATAAAAGTATTTGGAAAAACTGATTTTATGGCCTTTTTCAGAGTTTGAGGGTATTAGATTGTTTTTATGTAAATGATTTCATATGCCTATTACATGCACCTAATATTTAGTTGAGACTAATACAACCGAAAAGTATAGTATTAAAGAAACTACTTCTTAACAATTTTATGCTGTTTTCTGTTAACAAAAATTTAACAAAAAAACTCATCAATTATTTAATTGATACTACTATCTGATCAAATTTTCTCAACAGCTTGTAGTTACTGTCAATTGATTTAAGCTGAAGCTCTTTTTTTAAAAATGTTGTGCTTTTAGTTATTACGATATATCAACACTTTGCTTAACAAATTAAGTTTTTAAATTTTTAAAAATAAATCAAACCTAATTTCAACTTTCCTGATCATGATAATGCCGCACCATAAACGGTTGTTTTCTAACCTAACTATATGAATACTCATCTAGAACTAATTATGTTAGTAGAAGAAAAAACTTTTTTCAGTAAATGTTTGAGGTGGACCAAGCTTTCGTATTCAGTCTTTGATTACTAGCAGGAGCAATTCAATTAGCATCATACTATCTCCAATCATTTTTGTATTGACATTGTTCTTATCTTTTAACAAGGCGCGTGTTTGAATAAGTATTTGTTATCTGAAAGTGTATTTTGAGAATCATAAACCTTATCATCCTTATTCTACCTGTTTCCTTGGTTTCCATAATGATGACGGCTGTTTCACACTAAACAACGCTCTGACACCATTTGGACCAAAATATTTTCCGAAATGTTTAAGCGCCACTTTATAGTTTCATTGCATTTCGATAAATGTCAACAACGCTTTCTTAACTTCCGACAAACTGAGAAAAAGCATATAAACAAATTTTACGGAAATCGACCTGAAATAATTGCATAGTATAAACTGCAACGACAAGCTAAGACCATTTTTAGATACCCATTAAATTTTGATAAATTTCTAGTACCTTTTGTTTCATTGAAGAAAAACTTCATTCAGAGGAGGAGAAAAAACAAAATAATTGCTCCTCCACTTCTGTAGAAAATTACAATTTGGGTTTAAGTTTTAGCTCTGATAGAAAAAAATTATTGGGGTGCAATTCATTACTACAGGTGATATTGGTTAACTAATTCACTCTAGAAATTTTATCTAATTTTTAACTAAGGACAGATTATCTGATTATGCAATGCTTCATCACTTTTTGTTTCCTATTTCGAATTAAATTTACAGTTCTGTATTTCAAAACAATTAAAAAACTGTGTGATTTAGAGATCAACTTTTCATCTAAAAATCATCTTCAGATGTACAACGCTTTGAAATGTAAGACATTTTGCTCACAATTATTCCATCGATTCATTTAATCAAACAGCTAGCCACCCATCCAATTATATATCCTTCCATCTAGCAATCAATCCATTCAACGAGCAGGTCCTCCATACATCAACCCAACCATCCATCAAATATCCAACTATCCGTTCAGCAAGCCTTTTGCTCATCAAGCGATCCATCAATCTAACAAGCCATTCAACCATCAAGCCATCGATCCATCAAGTCATCATTCCATCGAATCAGCCATCAAGCTTATCCTTCATGAATCGAAGCATCCATCAAATGATATATCAATCTAGCCAACCATCAAAACAATCATTATTCCATCTTTCCAGCTATCCACCCCGTCATCAAGCCAGCAATCCATCTAGCTATGAATCTGTTCAACCAATCATCCATCCAACCAAGGAATCAACCATCAAGCTAATCAATCATCGAACGACCCATCCATCGTCAACCCAACCTCTAGTCAAACGTCCGGACATCGGATGAACCAGCAATCAAGCCTATCCTTCATTAATATGTCCATCATCCTAACTATCTATCAGTCTAGTCATCCATTCAATCAGCCATACATCCATCAAGCCACCTAACCATCTAGCCATGAATCCATCTAACCAAACATCTATCAAGCCCAAGAAACAGCCATCAATAAAATCAATCATCGATCGACCCATCCATCTTGCGAGCCATCTATCTAGCCACAAAACCAATCAGATAAATTTCCAGCCATTCAGCTATCCATCCATCCATGAAGCCGTTCTTCCAACTCTCGATCTATGTATTTAGCCATCCATTCAACCAGCCTCCAATCTATCCCTCCAGCTATTCATCCAAGAGTCCATTCATTGATCAAGCAACAAGGGCATCTAGCCATCAAACCGTCATCTAACCATCGATCATTTCGTAAACATATCTGTTCATCGAGAAAACCCTCCAGCCAACCACTCATCCTTTCAGTTATCGATTCATCCATCCAACGATCCATTTAACAAGCCATCGATCCATCTAGCCGTCTATACAACAAGCCTTTCAACTGTTAGGTCAGTCATCTTTCTAGCCATTCACTCAACTAGCAATACATCTTTTCCCCAATGCATCCACCCATAGAAGCATACATCGATCCATCCATTAAGCCATACCTTGTATCATTTCATTCAACCAAGAATTTAACCATTATACATTAGCTATTGTTTCACTGACTCAGCCATCCAAAGATCTCTTCTTCAAGCCATTTACAGTGATTAAATTTCATTATGTAGAAAATATCCCAAATAAAGGATTAGTACAACCTGACCAAAAAAAAAACGATACAACAGATTTCGCCGCATAAAGACAACAGATCATTAAAAATTGTTTTGGTAATATCGCAAAAATAATTCATTGACTTTGCTTAAGTAAAATGATAATGGTTTGTTCGGTCCCCTTTGGTGAAGTGGATAAAGTTTTTCTACCAAAATATAACTTCAGAAAGTGTTTGTAGTTGTCAAGGAAAAACTAACCTTAACCATTTAATGGAACATTTTGACAGCATGTCTCGATATTCAATATTGTTTTGATTGTATGTAATATCAAATGATGTCTACAAATTTTTTATGTAATCATCCCTTTTATTGAAATTTTGATTTTACGTTATTTATTGTTGCTTTATGTGTATTTATTAAAACTTGTGTTGTGTATATCGTTTTTTCCCTTTCTGTCAACGCAAATATTATGATAGTAAAATGGTCCCAAATTTAATTGAGTGAGCTAATTGGTTTTATCTCAAACATTATTCGGCTCAAGTTGCAACACTTAATTTCTGAAATTATCAGCCTAAAAATCTTAGTTTTGCCAATATTTAGCTTACTTAAAGCTATCCGAGACAAATTGAAGGGCAGTCAGAACTTTCAGGGCTGTGGAATGATACGAGCAGTCTTGTTTTTTTAGTCAAGTAGTTTGTAAGAGTGGCTAGGAAATTACAAACTGAAGAATTTTTTAATATTGATTTTGGGGAGTCGTGTTTTCAGGGAAGCGGAATAAATTTAATAAAAACAATGTGACTGAAAAGTGACTGAGTGGTATGAAAAAATGACCTAAAAATTTAACTCCTCCAAAGAAAATAAATTTTTAACCCCTCCAAAGAATTCGGTGTGGCTTAAAATTACATAATTTTAAACCCTAAAGGGTTGAAGCTCCTACATTTACGGCCATTGATGTTGTAGTGTAATAAAGAGTGGTGTTTTATGGCCATTTTCAGAGTTTGAGGTATATGCTTGTCTATATTTGAATTACAATTTTTTACTAAATCACAAAACAGATTGAACGTCTGGGTTTGCATATGTAAAACTTTTGCTCTTCTGATTCATTTTTTAGAGTCTGTGTGTATTTTTCATAGACCCCTCAGCAATTGGCACTTGTTAATTCATGTGTATACAGTTTTCTTGTTTTGTTTGTGTTTCTAGATATTTGAGGAAAGCAGCAGATTTTATCTAATTACTAGATGTGTACCAGATAAAACACAATCACGTAAATGAACGAAAAGTCAAAAAAAAAATATTTGGAAAAACTAATTCAGACGAGGTATTTTAAACAAAAAAGTAGTTTATAATTTAGTGAATTTAGTAGTTTTCCAGAAAACAAAATCCACTGAGCTGCTCAACAGGTACATCATCCACTTGGACTTGCTTAGGTACAAGAAATTTACTCTCCTTTGGCTAGCTTCCTAAACGTTCGTGCGAGTCCGTTTATCACATAAAAATTCTGTTATAACTTCATCTATTGAATGAAGCATAGAACTTGTATAGATGCCGTAGATTTCAGAATATCTCTAAAACTGTTATCTCAAGTTTCGCAGTACTCTTTTGGTATGACTATTTTCGATAAATCAGACGTTATAATTAAAAAATTTTTTCGGAAATGCACAAATAAAGCTGCTGATGTGGCTTTGAAACCAAAAGGGATCCTAAATTTGTTAAACCAATTTGTCGACTGCAATCAGTGACCTAGGAAACTATTCATATCGAATTCTTCAAAAAACCGAGTCATGGCCGTTTGGTTTAGCGGGCAATAGCTAACACGGCTATGCCCGTCGCTACACTCCTCGGGAACGCCTCCCGCTGTTTTAGTAGCTGCCTCACAGTTTTTCGTTGTTTTACACAACAAATTGTGGGAGCAAAGCGTATGCTAAACAGACGAACCAGGAAATCTGTACATGAAATTACATAGTTATCAAACAGAAACATAATTCTCTTCCCCCCCCCCCCCGCTGATTATAAGTTTTTCTGTTCCAATCTCGTTCTTGCCCTAGAGAGAAAAATTGCAACTGTTTATGTTAAAGTGGAAACTGAACCATATCAATTTTGCCAACGGAAGACACTCTCGAGTATCGTAGCGACTAGCAACGATTTCAATTTTTACATCAACAAGATTGATACTTGTTCATGTAGTGTGATTCAAAATCAATGCAGAAACAAGTACAAGGGTTTTTCATAGTGATGCTCTAATCAGATTAGTCTTAACACGTTTTTCACGAATTTTATTATGTCCTACTTTTCCCCTGAATGCGTTTTGTCCCGTCGGAGCTGCTTCTGAGAGGGTTTTTGCAAACGGGCAAAAAAAGGCATGCAGGGGAATGAGAAGAATATTTTAAAATAAGTGAAAAGTGTGTTATCACTAATTTGATTGAAGCATCACTATGAAAAAAAATTGCGTATTTTTTTGCCCTTAATTTGAATCACACTACTTCAACAAGTATCAAGCCTATTGACGTTAAAACTGGAGGCATTGCTAATCGCTACGCTCCTCGACACTGTCTTGCAAAACCTCACTTAGAAGCAGCTCCAACGGGCAAAAACCGCATGCAGGTGAAAAGTAGGGCACGTTAATTTTCGCGAAAAGCGTGTTATCACTAATCTGATTGAAGCATCACTATGAAAACCATTGTGTACTTGTTTTGCTTTGATTTTGAATCACACTGCGGCGTTGGTAAAAATGATTTGCTTCTATTTCTTTTTTCAGAAAAAATGTAGTCCTTCTCTATAAGGCAAGAGCAAAATTGGAACAAAATACTTTATAATTTTCAGGATAGTTATGTATTTTCATGTACAGATTTCCTTGCAGTCTGTTTGGCATACGCTTTGTTTCTACTCACTGGCTCACTGATTGCAGTCTTAACGCAAATCAACAGACTGGAATTTGAAATTTCAGGAACACTATTTGGTTTCACAGTTATTTCAGCAGGTTTATGTGTGCATTACTGTCAAAGCGTTAAAACGTCTGTTCTATCAAAAAAAATCAAATCAAAAGAGTACTGCAAAAATTCAGATAACAGCGTTACAGACGATTCTGATGTCTAGGTCATCTTTAAAAATTCTATCCATCGTTCAAGACATGAAGTTTTAACAGAACTTTTTAGTGGAGCTGGATTTGCAACAACGTGTAGCACGCTGGTCTAGAGAGAGTGAACTTCTTTTACCAAATCTGTTGAGCACGTCTAAAAGAACTTTTCCGAAATTAGGAACTTCACCAAATTATAAACTGTCTTTCTGCTTAAAACACATAGTCTAAGTCAGTTTAACCAAATATATTTTTTAATTTTTGGTCTTTTTGATCTTTTACGTGATTGTGTTTTATCTGGCACATCTAGTAATTACAGAAAGCCTGCTGCTAAAACACTCAAAAAAATACATGAACAAAACAGAAAACATGTATACACATGAATCAACATATGATGAGACGTCAAAAAAACATGGACACAAACGCTTAAAATTGAATCAAAGAACAATAATTTTACATAGGCAAACCCAGACACTCATGTTTGTTTGTGGTTTAGTACATGCTCTTGTACATTGATAGGTTACCGTAACGTGATCTTTTCTGGATTTTCTAGACAAATAATAGCTTAGACTTTTTTTTTATGCAAACATGCATAGATACATACATTCTGAAATCTAGAAAAAACTTAGAAAATGCATAGATTAGTAGACAATAAACTAGAAAGATTTTGTCTTTTTTCTTCCATTTTTTTGTGTCAGAGATGCACGTATGAGTTGGGTAGTGTTAAAACATAAATAAAAACGTTCGTAAAACTCTTCATCATACTACTCTGGATACGAACACAGAGGCAAAAGTTTTTTTTTACAATGATAGTTTCTGGTGAAATGATCCAGAAATCAAGAACAAATGAAATTGATTTGATTTTATTTAAACTTCTATTTATATTGAAGCAACTACAGAAGTTATGTACATTGATAATTATTTTGAAACTTTTACAAATTTATCTTGAAGTTGAAGTTATACGTTGTAACAATACAGGCCTAAAATTGAATTGGTGAGCACAAAAATAGCGATATACAAGCATATATTGGCATACAAAGGTACATAACCCCATCCATACAAACGTTTAAAGATGCCCTGCTTGCAAGTACAAAAAACACCACCTACCTACAAAATTTTTTATCTGAGATATAACCTTTATCTGAGATATAACCATCATCCCAAACATCATCTGATATATAAATTAGCTTCATCATAATTAGCATTTGGTTGTTTCACCATATTTAGCATTTGGTGAAACAAACCAGATCAAAAAAGAAAAGTAAGAAGCAGCCATTAGTTTGACTTTGACATGCGTACAAAAATATTTATGTTTACTTGCAGTGTCCAGAGTTTATAGTTTCTCAAACTTCTTGACCTGTCCGGGACCAGGTTATATTGAATTTGTGGTGGAATTATGATTTTGGCTATGAAAAGCCTCCTTAAGCAAAATTTAAAATACGTTCATAGAATCATAAGTACAATTTTAGTTACAAAAGCAAACTCATACAAACTTTGATAATGTCTTGTTCTTATAAAGTAATCGGTGCAATGTTCTTGAGCAAGTTGCAAGCTCATCCAAAGGGAAGTAATTTTTCTACCGAGGCTAGTGGAAAGATGGATGGGATTTTTTTCAGAAATTTCTAATTTTTTTTAAATTATGATTTTTTTACGTTTTAACTTGGCTCATCGACCGCATAATTGAAAACATGCAGCTCCAAAACTACGTTAGAAAATACAAAAACAAATTCAGACAAATACACAAGCTGATTGCATAAAATACAGAAGATGTTTTTGGTACTCATGAAAAAACCGAAAATTATTTCAGAAAACTAAGGACAAATTAGAAAGAGTTCCAGATTAAGGTTACAAGTCTCAAACTGATTCCGTAAGCGCATTTATCAACCCATTTTACGTACAAATAAACAAAAAACTTATTTTTTCACAACCATTGTTTTAATTCCGAAAAAAACACACCCAAATCATCTGCGTTTCCAAATAAAAAACTAAAAATTTTTTGTTTTTTATGTTGTCTGATGAAATTTTATGCAATATTCTAGAAAACATTAAGCTTAAAACACATTGAGCTTGAGTTCAAGTAAAAATTCCAGTTATATTTGCATACTGTAAATTGCTTCGAATTGCTCAAAAGACACCCGGGCGTACAAAAAGATTCAAAGCTGAAAACATACAAAAATAAAAACTATTAAAAGCCACAAACATGAGCTAGCAGACGCATGCCATTAAATTGATTGAATTTCAGATACACCTTGATGCAAAGTTTTAAACTTACACGCTTCTTTCAATTTTAAACATACTTACAGACATTACTTTAAAACAATCAATTATACGTACAGACATACTTGCAGACATACATACAACATTACATACACGTGCATGTATGTTACCCGTAAGTATAATCTAATAAACAACAAAGATACGCATATTAGATACATGCGAGCATACTAATACACAATCCAATTACCTTTATGCAGACTTACAAACAATGGTACTTACTTTCAATGTACATGTGTTGACAGAAAAAAAAACATATCCATACATTACAAACAAGAATAAAAATACAAACGGCAACAATGAAATACACACAGAATGGCTTAATCGATGGATCGATGTATGCTTCCATGGGTGGATGGCTGGATGGATTGATGGCTTGTTGGAAGGATCATTGGATGGATGAACTGATGACTGAAAGGATGACTGGCTGGCCGGAGGGATTTCTAGTTGAATTGATATAAGTAAAAAGAGATTGTTGGTTAGATGATGCTTTGATGGTTGTATGGCGTTGGTTGGATGTTGGGTTTAGCGGGCAGTAAATAACACAGCTATGCCCGTCGCTACACTCCTCGGGAACGCCTCCCGTTGTTTTTGTAGCTGCTTCACAGTTTTTCATAGTTTTACACAACAAATTGTGGGAGCAAAGCGTATGCTAAACAGAGAGCCAGGAAATCTGTACCTGAAATTACATAGTTATCAAACTGATACATAATTTTCTTTTTCCTCCCATTGTTTATAAGTTTTTCTGTTCCAATCTCATTCTTGCCCTCCAGAGAAAATTGCAACAGTTTTTGCTAAAGTGGAAACTGAACCATATCAATTCTATCAATGGAAGACACTCTCGAGTATCGTAGCGACTAGCAACGATTTCAATTTTTACATCAACAAGATTGATACTTGTTCATGTAGTGTGATTCAAAATCAGTGCAGAAACAAGAAGGCAATGGATTTTTTTATAGTGATGCTCCAATCAGACTAGTGCTAACACGTTTTTCACGAATTTTATTCTGTCCTACTTTTCCCTTGAATTCGTTTTGTCCCGTCGGGGCTGCTTCTGAGAGGGTTTTTGCAAACGGGCAACAAGGCATGCAGGGGAATGAGTAGATTTTTTCAAAATACGTGAAAAGCGTGTTATCACTAATCTGATCAAAGCATCACTGTGAAAAACCATTGTGTACTTTTTGCATTGATTTTGAATCACACCGTTTTGCATTGATTTTGAATCACACTGCAAGTAAAAGTATCACGCGTGTTGACGTAAAATTTCAAAGCCTTGCTAATTGCTCTGCTCCTCGCGGCGTTGGTAAAAATGATTTGCTTCAATTTCTTTTTTAACAAAAAAATGCAGTCTTTTTTTATAAAGCAAGAACGAAATGGGAACAAAAAAAGTTTATAATTTTCAGGAGGAAACAGAAAATTATTTTGTTCTTTGATAGTTATGTATTTTCATGTACAGATTTCCTTGCATTTCTAATTGGCATACGCTTTGCTTCTACAATATGTAATGTAAAAATGTGAAAAAATGTGAAGCAATAAGTACACCAGCAGGAGGCGTTCCCGAGGGCTGTAGTGACGATCAACGCCGGGTTAGCTATTGCCCGCAAACCAAACGGCCATGCCTCGGTGAAATGAAGAATTTGATATGACTATTGGTTTCAAAGTTATTTCAGCAGGTTTATGTGTGCATTACTGACAAAGCGTGAAAACGTCTGTTTATCAAAAAAAATCAAATCAAAAGAGTACTGCGAAAATTCAGATAACAGCGTTACAGACGACTCTGATGTCTAGGCCATCTATACAAAATCTATCCATCGTTCAAGACAGAATTTTTAACAGAATTTTTTAGTGGAGCTGGATTTGCAACGTGTAGCACGCTGGTCTAGAGAGAGTGAATTCCATTTACCGAAGCTGTTGAGCACTAAAAAAGGAACTTTTTTGAAAAACTGTTAACTTCACTGAATTATAAACACTCATGCTTGTTTGTGGTTTAGTACATGCTCTTGTGTATTGAAAAAATACCGTAAAGTGATCTTTTCTGGATTTTCTAGACAAATAATAGCTTATACTAATTTCATTTTGAGCTTTTCTTATTTATACAAACATGCATAGATACATGCATTTTGAATTATAGGAAAAACACAAAAAGTGCATACATAAGCAGACAATAAACTAGAATGATTTTGTCTTTTTTCATTCATACTTTTGTGTCAGAGATGCACGTATGAGATGGGTAGTGTTAACACATGGTTAAAAACTTTCGTGAAACTCTTTATCATACTACACTGAATAAAATACGAAGGCAAAAGTTTTCTTTTCAATCATAGTATCTGGTGAAATGATCCAGAAATCAAGGAAAAATGAATTTGATTTGATTTTAATTAAATTTCAATTTATATTGAAACAACTACAGAAGTTATGTATATTGATATTTATATTGAAATAAATACAAATTTATCTTGATGTTGAAGTTATACGTTAAAGATAGAATAACACGTTACAACAATATAAGTCTAAAGTTGAATTGGTAAGCTCAAAAATAGCGTTATACAAGCATATAGTGGCATACAAAAGTACATAACCCCATCCAGACAAACGTTTAAAGATGCCCTGCTTGCAAGTACAAAAAAACCCCTATCTACAAAAAATCTTATCTGAGATATAACCTCTACCTAAGATATAACCCTCATCTTAAACATCATCTGAGATATAGACTGTACATATTTAGCATTTGGTGAAACAAACCAGATCAAAAAAGAAAAGTAAGAAGCAGCCATTAGTTTGACTTTGACATGCGTTCAAAAATAATTACGTTTACTTGCAGAGTGTATAGTTTCTCAAACTTCTTGACTAGTCCGGGACCAGGTTATATTGAGTTTATGGAGGAATTATTATTTTGGCTATTAATACCCCCCTTAAACAAAAGTTAAAATATGTTTATAGAATCATAAGTACATTTTTACCTACAAAAGCAAACTCAAACGCACTTTGATAAGTAGTTGATACATGTCTTGTTCCTATAAAATAGTTTCTGAAATTTTCTTGAACAGTTGCAAGTTTATCAACATGGAAGAGCTTTTTCTAACGAAGCTAGTGGAAAGATGGAGGGGATTTTTTCTCAGAATTTTCTTCTTTTTTCAATTATGATCTTTTTACTGTTTAAAAAAGATCCCTTAAGTCAATTTTCTTTCTATGTTTTAATTTTGTTTGCTTTTTGTTTTCTTACATGATTAAGTTTTATCTGGTACACATCTAGTGATAAAATAAAATCAGTAGAATAATGACAGATCTTTACATTAAAAAACAGCTGTAGTTCTCAAATTGTTCTGTTACATACACGAAACAACAAACACTTGCATTAACTTGCACCTAAACACACATTAAAAACATAAGTATGAACAAAAAGTTGTTGACAGATAGCTACACAAACAGGTACTCAAAGTCATAATTGGTCACAGGTTTGTATGTTGTATCTAGTCCATTTATAGTATCTTGCCATTTTTTTGAGTTATTTTGATGAAAGAGATAACAAATAGGTCAAATTTATGGTTTTAATTTTAGCTGCTGATCATAATCTTAAAAGGTTTTCTTATGGACTTGTAAACTTTTCTAAAATAACATTTTATCAAAATGAAAATACATAAAAAAAGCAAACGAACACCCAATCATAACAGACACACATACATACACAGACACACAAAACTTATATACACAAACAAACGTTTGCATGGCACTATAGACATACGTGAACAAATATGCATACGCTTATGAAGTATCTGAGAGTTGTTGGACCTACAAAATTTTTGAAAAAACATTCCAGATTCTTCAAAATTTCTATTGTTTTTGAGATAAAATCATACATCTATTTGTAGTATTACGTTCAACACTTGATTGTTAAGCAAATAAAACAAATTATCCACAATTTGTTTTATTCAATTTACATAGATAAATACACACATAAAAGCAAACGAACACACAAATAACCATTATACATATGAACGGTCGTAAAAAAACTACACAACTTTTCAAACACAAATTTACATGTAACCATAAAAACCCACGTAAAACCATACACCTGTAACTGGTTTATTTTGTGTCTTAAATAGCATATAGTGGAATAACCATGCATCTTCTTTACAACTGTGTATCAAAAATTAGATTGAGTTTATATGGTCATTATTCTTAAAATCAGCAAATAACTCAAATGGGCTCATCGATAGCATAATTGAAAACAAGCAGCTCCAAAACTACGTTAGAAGATACAAAAACAAATTCAGACCAATACACAAACTGGTTGCATAAAATACGTAAAGAATATTTGGTACTCATGAAAGAACTGAAAATTATTTCAGAAAACCAAGGACAAATTAGAACGAGTTCCAGATTAAGGTTACAAGTCTCAAACTGATTCCGTAAGCGCATTGATTAACACATTTTTACCTACAAATGTACAAAACTTATTTTTTCACAACCATTGTTTTAATTCCGAAAAAAAACATACCCAAATCATCTGCGTTCCCAATTAAAAACTAAAAATTTCTTGTTTTTTTTTTGTTGCCTGATGCAGTTTCCTGCAATATTCTAGAAAACATGAAGCTTAAAATACATTGAGCATGAGTTCACGTAAAAATTCCAGGTAGGTTGGCATATCGTAAATTGCTTCGAAACGCTCGTTAGATACCCGGGCGCACAAAAAGATTCAAAGCTGAAAACATACAAAAATAAAAACAATTAAAAGCCACAAACATGAGCTAGCAGACGCATGCCATTAAGTCGATTGAGTTTCAGATACACATTGATGCAAAGTTTTAAGCTTACACGCATCTTTCAACATTAAATATACAAACAGACATTACTTTAAAACAAGCAAACATACGTACTTACATGCAGACATACATACAACATTACATACACGTGCATGTATGTTACCCGTAAGTATATTCTAATAAACAACAAAGATACGCAGATTAGATACATGCGAACATACTAATACAAAATCCAATAACCTTTATGCAGACTTACATACAATGGTACTTACCTTCTATGTACATGTGTTGACAGAAAAAAAACATATCTATACCTTACAAACAAGAATAAAAATACAAACGGCAACAATGAAATACACACAGAATGGCTTAATCGATGGATCGATGTATGCTTTTATGGGTGAATGACTGGATGGATCGATGGCTTGTGGGATGGATAATTGGATGGATGAATTGATGACTGAAAGGATGACTGGTTGGCTGGAGGGATTTCTAGTTGAATTGATATAAGTAAAAAGAGATTGTTGGTTAGATGATGCTTTGATGGTTGTATGGCGTTGGTTGGATGTTGGTATGAGTGGCTAGATTGATGGATGACCCGATGGATGGTTGGCTAGATGAATGGATAGCTTGATGAATGGAAAGGTTGCTGGATGAATGAATAGATGGCTGGTCAAATGGCTGGCTGTATGGATAGTAGGATGGATAGATAGATGATAACTTGATGAATGGCTGGCTAGATGCATGGTTTGCTTGATGAATGAATGGATTTTTGAAAGAAAAACTGAACGGATAGATTGGAGGTTGGTTGAATGGATGGAATTTCATCTGATTGGCTTGGTTCTAGATTGACGGCTCGCTCGATGGATGAGTCGATCGATGATTGATTGACTTGGTGGCTGGTTCTTGGGCTGGATGCAAGTTTGGTTGGATAGAATCATCGCTAGATTGATAGGTGGCTTGATGGATGTATGGCTGGTTGAATGGATGATTAGACTGATAGATCGATAGATTGATGGACCGATTAATGAAGGATAGGCTTGATTGCTGGATGGTCGGATGGCCGGATTTTGAATAAAGGTTGGGTTGATGGATGGATGGGTCGTTCGATGGTTGATAGGCTTGATGGCTGGTTCTTAGGCTGGATGGATGTTTGGTTTGATGGATTCATGGCTAGATGGATAGGTGGCTTGATGGATGTATGGCTGATTGAATGGATGACTGGACTGATAGATCGTTAGATTGATGGACCAAATATTGAAGATTAGGCTTGATTGCTGAGTGGTCGGATGGCCGGACGTTTGATTAAAGGTTGGGTTGATGGTTGGATGGTTCGTTCGATGATTGATTGGCTTGATGGATAATTACTTGGTTGGATGGATGATTGGTTGAATAGATGGATTGCTGGCTGGATGCCGGGGTGGATAGCCGGAAAAGATGGATTAAAAATAGGTTGGATGGCTGGCTAGAAAGATAGATCATTAGATGGATGGACCAATTCACTAAGGATAGGCTTGATGGCTGGTTGAATGGAATGATAGCTAGATAGATCGATGGCTTGAAGATTGAATGGCTTGTTAGATGGATGGATAGCTTGATGAGTGAAAGGCTTGTTGATTGGTTGGTTTGATTATTGATGGCTGGTTGGATTGATGTAAGAATGAACTTTTTGTTGAACGGATGGATTGCTAGATGGAAGGATAGATAACTGGATGGGTGGCTAGTTGACTGGTTAATTGAGTCAATGGAATAAATGTAAGCAAATTGTGTTACATTTGAAAGCGTTGTACATCTAAAGACAATTTTTAGATGCATAGTTGTTCTCTAAATAACCCAGTTTAATAATTGTTTTGAATAACAGAACTCTATGTTTATTTCGACATAGAAAACAAAAAGAGAAGAAGCATTGCATAATCAGAAAAGTGGTCCTTAGGTAACATTCATCTAAACTTTCAAGAATGAATTAGTTAACCAGTATCACTTGTACAAATTAGCTGCTGCCCTCTAAAGGTTTTTTTTAATCGTAGCTGTAACCTAAACCTACTTTGTAAATCTCTTGTATGAGGTAGAGGCGCAGTAATTTTGTTTTCTCAAGGTAACTTCTCCAATGAGACACATGGTACTAAAATTTTTTATCAACTTTTAAATCGGCATCTAAATGCTGTCTTTGCTTTTCTTTGCAGCTGATTTTGTGCAAATTTTTCAGGGCGATTCACATGAATTTTGTTAATCTGTTTTTTTTTTCTCAGTTCTGTCGGAAGTTAACACAGCGTAGTTGACGTTTCTCGAACTGCAATGAAAGTATAAAGTGGCCCTTAAACATTTCGGAAAATATTGTGGTCAAAACGGTGTGAGAGCTTTGTTCAGTGTGAAACAGCTGTCATCATTGTGGTATCCAAAAAACAGGTAGAATGTTGATGATAAGGCTTATGACTTTTAAAATACAATTTTATATAACAAATAGTTATTCAATTACAAATCTTGTTAATAGAGAAGAATAATGTCGATGAGTTGAGATGGTATGATACTGATTGAATTGGTTTTGCTAAAGATCCAAGAGTGAATACGAAAGCACGGTTTACCTCAAACATATATTGAAAGAAAGTTTGATCTCTCCAAAAGACAATTTGTCTTAGATGAGTGTTCATATAGTTAGGTTAAAAAAACAACCGTTGATGATGAGCCCATATCTTGATCAGTAAAATTGTCAATAGAGTAGATTTATCTTAAAAAAAACTAAAAATTTATTTGTTGAGCTTTTATTTAATGAGTAAAGTGTTGATGTATAGTAATGACTAATAGCGCTCCAAAATTTTGAATAAAGAGCTCTAGCTTAAATTACCCCGACCTTAACTAAAAGATGTTGAGAAAAGTTGACTAGATAGTAGTATCAATTAAACATTTGTTCAAATGCTCAATTTATCTGAATGTTCAAAGTATAACCTCGAAGTCGTATGGAGTTTTAAGTTTGTATCCATAACGTGTCCTAGTTTGTGTTCCAGCTTTCCTGATTGAGTTTGCTCTATTTTATTAATTATTTTCCTTAAAGTTTTCATTTAAAATTTCAAGTGCTTTTTTTGATAGTAACTCTGCTTTGTTGTATAATTTTTAACACATAAACAACATTTTCCCCCAGTTTTTAGGTCCGCTTTTTGAGTTTTTTTAAATTTTCTGTTTACAGAAAAAAAACATAAAAATTTTCCAAAGTACTAAACGTTTACTAGAAGCCTTGAAAAATTTTTCCTCTTTTTATGATAAAAAGTGGCATAGCTAAATTTTAGAATTGGTTGTCGCAAAACTAATGGGCAATTTTGGCTTTCATCCGTGTTCTTGCTGTTCAAATGTTTCCGTAGACTTCAAATTTTGAGCTCTGTTATACTTTGTTAAAATATCAAAGCTTTCATCATAGAATTGAAACAGTTTTTTTGGTCTCCTGTAAACACGGAAAATGGAAATGTCAAAAATTTCAAATTTAATTCATTTTTTTAAAATTTTTCAGTGTTTCTTATTTTTTCCATGTCTTTTACTATCGTTTGGCTTAAGTAATTTTTAGTTCAAACTGACCAATAATTTTTACCTGAATTGGTGAATTGGTATGGCGGCCGCCGAACTTGATGAAGTTTTTTCTTTCCACGATTCGGCATTAAAGCATGCAATTTTGAAGGAAATCGTTCACCGCCGCCAACAGTTAAACTACGCTGTCAAACCATCTCGTGGTTTCTCAAACACCACATATTTATGTTGTATTAGATTCAAGTAAACAATAGGTGCAATTAATAGTTCTATATTGTCATTTACATGTAAGCAAGCCAATGATCCCATATTCTGAAAGTGGCGGCAAAATGCCACTCTTTAACCCCCTCTAAAACATGAGTGGTCAAAGTTGGAGCTTTAACCCCTAAGGGGGGTAAAAGTATGTAATGTAATGCCACGCGGAATTCTTTGTAGGGTTAAAAAATTAGCTTTTTGGAGGTGTTAATTTTCCTGGCCAATTTTTCATACCACTCAGTCACTTTTCAGTTACATTGTTTTTATTAAACTTATCATGCCTCATTGAAAACACGACTCCCTAAAATCAAATTTAAAAATTCTTCAACTTCGATCTTGTTTTGCAAACCTTTGGGTGTTTGAAAAAAGCCAATTTGGCAATGCTCTGGACTATGTTATGCGCGCTTTGAAGATTTTATCCATAATCTTGAAAGCGTATTACGAAAGATTTGTGCGTGACGAACTATGCGCAATAAAATCGTTTCAAATTGAATTGAGGCTAGCTAACCGGTCGTTTTAATTTTCTAAGATTCATTTTTTTTGTCTTCGTATACGAGCAGTCTTGTTGTTATAAATTTTGATTTTTGTAGAAAGTCTCTGTGGTGGAAAACACTGCGCATCTCCGACCAAGTTGTCTAAAATGGAAACAAAAATTCTCGTACCAGGGTGAAACCTTGAATGTTTCGACTGCGTTTTTATAGAGAAAAGTAAAATCAAATTTCATAAACCGTATTTGATGTTTTTTTGAAAACCATCCCCACACACGCTATCTAATGTACAAGGTAATAAATTTTGTAACAGAAAAGTTTCAAGAGGACCAAAAAGCCTGCCTCACTACAAATAGGAACGATTTTTAACACGAATTACATCTCCTTTTACGCGTTAATCGTACAAAATATATCGTGCGTTGATTTTCCCCCATAAATTTACCAAAATGATCAGAGGTGAAACAATTTTTTTTTCATTTTGACCTCAGGACAACAGCACCTTTCGAATGCTATACAAATTTTTTTTTTGAAATGCTAGTTGAAAACCCAATATTGACTGAAGAAAAAAACCACCCCGCGCACAAGCATTCCGCCACTCTCTTCGAAAGTCCCAACATTTATATCTATATCAGTTACGCGGGTTTTAATTGGATTTTTTTGGTACATTTTTGATAGCAAAATATCTGAAAAAAGTGATCAAACCCTAAAAATACCCTGCTCTATAATCTCTTTTCCAGGATAACTTTTACGGTTCCAGGCAAAAAAACCATCTGCAGAATCTCTGCAGAAGCTTTGGCCAGAAAAATATTTCAATTGTGGCTAGTTTTGACTTAATAATAATTTTAGTGAATCCTAGTTTCATTCCACTTCATCGAGAGGTTGCATTATTTTGCTAGACTCTTTGGCATAGTATAATTTGCGACAAAACTTTATTTTGAAATAATTTCTGAAGTATCAATTTACGACTGTAGAGTTCCAAACAAGACTGCTCGTATATCAGGACAAAGCCTTGATAGTTCTGACTACTCCTTAAGCGAAATTGAATAGTTGTTGAAAAAACATATTGAAAACCTATAAATTTGGACAATATCAAAGATCCAGTGTGAATATTTGAGTCGTATTAAATTAAAACGACCAATTAGCTAGCCTCATTTCAATTTGAAAGAATTTTATTCTGCGGGATAATTCGGCACGCATAAATAATTTGCGGAATGCTTTCAGGATTATGAATTAAAAATGCGGATAAATCAGTCCAGAGCATGGTGAAAAATAACAATTTTCAAAATCCTTAAACTTTGCAGAAAATGATCGGAGGTAAAAACTTTTTTTTTAAAATTTGGTTTCAGGGAATCGGTATCGTCAACGTTGCATCGAATTTTTTCGTTGAAAAAAAATCATTTCGATTGCCGAAAAATGACGGAATAAAAAACAACTCCAAGCATAAGTTTTCCGTTTTCTTCGAAAGTCTGAAAAATAAGTTATTATGTTTTAGCAAAATGAGAAAAATAGCTCGCAGTCATTAAATTTTTCTCCCAAAAATTAAATTTATTTTTATTCCACGTTTATAGCTGAGACTTCACTAGTTAGTCAAATGGTCAAACTGTGAATTCTCATTAGAGAAAACTTTAGGTGTGCTTTTTCAGCGCTTCAGCCAAGGAAATTTGACTTCTCTTTTTTCTTTCAAATTGTGAAAAAAATCAATCCCCCACAGGCCATTTGAAGTAGGAAGTGACAGTTTCCGTTCCTAGTAACAAATCGATGGTGGCAAATAAGCTTCCTTCGACCAACTTGGAACGATTTCTATGACGGATTAAATCTCCGCTCACGCGTTTAAAACGCGAAAAATATCGCCTGTTATTTGTCCCTAATTGGCCAAATTGGCAATCTTTGAACCCCCATATTTTACGAAAAATGATCACAGAGGAAATAAGTTTCAAATTTAAGCTCAAGACAATGAATGATATGAAAAAAATTCCATCAAAAATTGCTAGTTAAAAAGTCAAAATTTCTCTGGAGAAAAAAAATCCACCAGAGCACAAATATTCCGTTATTTTTGTTACGAAAGTCGGAACAACAATTGAAATCAACAGATAAATCTCATTTTTTCTCTTGATTTTGAAAACAAAAATTCAACTTAATTTTGCGTTCTTATGCTGGATTCTGTGGAATTCCCCATTAAAAAGACGGATTTTAATACTGAATTCCTTCTTCTGCCGTAAGAGTCCGCAATTTGTCTCTATATTATGCAATTTGGCGACAATTAGCAATAAAATAGAGTGAGAAGTAATAACCAAGAAGGTGGATGCTAGCGTTGTTTTAGGTACCTCAATAAAAGTTAAAGAGATATGTTTGATATCAACCCGCATTCAGTTTCAAGCGTTAGGAATCGATTATGTTGCGACTTCAGTACCACTCTTACTAAAGTTGAGAATCAATCTATTTTAATCAATTAAGAATCAATTATAATCTCTCTTTTTGAAATCAAATTTTACTCAAAAATAGTACATTTTAATCGAATTTTTATTTGTGTATTTTTGGATACAATTATAATCCAATGTTTTCATTCCAATTTCTAATTCATGAGTGTTGCACAAAATCCATTATAATCGATTATAATTGATTATAATCCTTTTTATTAGCCCATTTTGTCTTCGAAGTTGCATCTAATTTGCTGTTACTTATGCTATTCGTGGACGCTGGCTTATGTGAAAAATAAGAAATCTGTTTTTAAAAATTTCATATCAAATCAAATTCATGAGGTTTTTTCTTTTCTTCCCAATCAGAGTTATTTCATGATGCTAATTTTAAGCTTGTTTAACCTTCAAAACATGGGCAATATGATTTAGTTTTTTTATTGATTCGGAAGATTTATTTTTCATCTACCGCGGGAACCTTTCAACTAAAACATTTATTTTTACCACCAGAAGGAGAATATTCTGGCCTATTACTGGGAGACTCAATTGTTAACAGAATCAATGGGGAACAAAAATCGGAAATGTGTTGGCGAGAGGATTTGGTGGGCACAAAATTTCTGCATTGCTGGAACGCGTGAGAAACAGTAAATCGCGACATTTTAAACATGTAACTACGCTAATTGGAATAAATGACTGCCTCTCATAGCGAAGGAAGCGAAGGAAGCCGCGAAGGAAGCCGTGAGTAGCTTAGAAAAACTAATTTATCTCCTAAATCATAAATTCTCCCCAGAAACAATTTCACTATGTACTGTAACTCCCTTAGGCGCTTTTAGAAAAGATTTTAATCCAAATGTACAGAAGCTAAACAAGCAAATTCTTAATTTAGTACGGAATTTAGAGGACTTGGGCGAAGTAAAATTGGATATTTTAGACATAAACAAAAATTTTAGTCAAAATACCGATGCGCTTAGCTCGGATGGTTTGCATCCTTCTGATGGGGGTGTTGAAATTTTGGTGCAAAATTTTAGAGATTCTTTTAGAGGTTCTGATATTAATGCAAACGCATGTGAGATTACAACCCGCCCCAGAATGAAGCAAACCCAACAATCGTCAAATTTAGATCCAAAAACGACAGAAATGATACAATTTTTCCGAAACGGTGCAAAATTCTTTAGAAAATACTAGTTTCGCATTTTTTCTTAGTGCAAACTTTGGCGATTATTTAATTTATTTAATTTATTATGCTGAATATTAAGTTCTGGTTGTTTTGTGCAATTTTTCTAATATCCAAGGCTCAGATGGAAAATATAGAAAAAACCATTGTTCACTGGGGCTATCTAAGCTGCCATCAAGAGATATTATCATCGAAATGTGGGATAAATGAGCAGAGAGCTACCGCACTGACTCATCTTTTCCTTTTTGCGTTCTTACTGACCCAAAGTGGGGATGTTGAAAAAAACCCTGGTCCTATTGAAACCATTGAAATAGTCTACGGCATCTGCTCAAAAAATTGTGCAAATCTTAAATTTGTTCATTTGAATTTTCAAAGTATTATTAGAAAACGGATGCAATTGAAAAAATTTCTTGATGATATGGGCGAAAATACAATTATTGGAATTTCCGAAACGTGGCTTAAAAAAGAATGTAGTGAAAACTTATGGAATCTCCACCCTAGAACGCATGCGATGTTCAGATATGATAGGCAATCAGCGGTAAAAAAGAAAGGCGGTGGCGTTTTGTTATATATACCAGTCAAATTGGCTCCGAAATTGAAGCCTGATTTAACTTATTTGACAAAGAAAAATATGAGACAGTGTGGGTTGAGTGCAAAACTACATTTAACATTTCCAGTAGAGAAAAAATGTTAGTTAATTTGTGTTATAATCCAAGCAGATCAAACTTTATTGATTTTTTGGAACAATTAACGCTTAACATAGATAATGCATTTTCAGTTTCTAATAAAGTTACGCTTCTGGGTGATTATAACATAAATTATCTGGATAGCAAAGAAAAAGAAAATTTAGATTCTATAATTATTCCATATGGATTGAAGGTTTTTTGTCCAAACGATGAGACCAGAATTAGTTCCTCAACTAAAACTCGTATCGACTACATAATCAGTGACTATGAAACAAACGGCATTGAATTTTGTTTTAATACACCTTATAAAACCGACCATTTTGCTTCATTTATTTTGACGGACATAAAATGCGGCAAAAGTTTACCGAGGATAATTTTGACTTTCAATAAGAAAAATTATCAGAAAAATGAATTTTGCAATACACTCTCCGCTCTTCCTTGGTATCTCTTATATCAGTGTACAGACGCACAAAACATATTCTCGACGATATGATTTATTTAATTTCTAGTGGTCTTCAGCAACATGCTCCTATCGAAAAAAAATTTGTTCGTAATTTTAAACCAAAAAATGTGTTGAAAACGGAATGGTTCGATTCAGAATGTCAGCAATTGTTGTTTAAGAAACAGATTTCACTCAGATCATATCGCAGTCAAAGCACAAGCGATAATTGGTCAAAGTACCAATTTTTACGTAATCAAATGAGCCAATTGATAAGAAGTAAACAACTCGATCACTCAAAAAATTGTTTTTCACTTCTCAGCACTATCCAACAAAAATGGAAATATATTAACCAAGTTAGAGGTACATGTTATGGCAACAATCGAATTACAGTTCTACGAAAATCCTTCAGTGAAATGATAACCCAAGACAAAAAAATTGCCAATCATTAAAATTATATTTTTTCAAACTTAGGCGAATTTTTCGGCGCTAAAAAGCCTCAGAATTACAACAAATCTGCCTCTGAATCTGCACCTTTCCATTTTCAACACATTACAGTGAAACAATGCTTTGATATAGTTCGAAAAATCAATGTCAGAAAACCTCTCGGACCTTGTACCATACCTGCTTGGGCAATCATTGACGGTCAATCAGTTATAGTTCCACATTTAACCTTTGTTATAAATACTTGCTTAGATGAGAACATTTTCCCGATCGAACTGAAAAAAGCACACGTAACCCCTTTGTTTAAAAAAGATGACCCAATGGATGCAAAAAATTATCGGCCTATATCAATAACTTGTGCTTTTTCTAAAATTTTTGAAAAAATTTTACATGCCCAAATAACAGAACATCTTGACAAATTTCAAATAATGACACCATTTCAATTCGGATTTCGCAAAAACATTTCAACACAGGATGCTCTTGTTTATGTGACAGAAAGTATTCGAAATCAAATAGATTCAAAAAAAATCATACATGCAGCTTTATTAGATCTGTCCAAGGCTTTTGATTCACTTCGCATGAAGTTTTAATTGGAAAAATGCTTTCTCTCGGTTTTTCAAATGGAGCAAATGCTTTAATTGCTAGCTTCCTAGAAAAACGTATTCAAAGAGTAAACTTCAATGGAACCTTTTCAGACTGGATTGAAATCAAACGAGGTGTCCCACAGGGAACGGTACTTGGTCCGTTGTTGTTCAATTTATATGTTAATGACATACAAGAGCGATTAAATGAAGGTTGTACTTTAGTTCATTATGCTGACGACTGTATTGTTTTTTCCTCTTCTATAATTTCTGAGGATGCTTTGAGTCGATTGCAAAAATCACTCAATAATCTAACGGAATTTTTTGCAGAGAACCAATTGAATCTGAATATATGTAAATCGGAATTTATAACATTTTGTCAAAAAAATGATAGCAAAAATGTAGATACTGATACAATAGTAATTAATGGGCATTATGTAGCCAAAAAATCCGAATGCAAATATTTAGGCCTTATTCTTGATTCAAGTTTATCTTTTCATGCTCAAATCAAAACAATTCTCCAAAAATGGCACAAGGAATTAAAACTATAGATACAATTGGACAACAACTGCCGACATTATCATTAGTTGCCTTGCTTCATTGTCTTGTTTTATCACATTTAGATTATTCAGAAATATTTTTACAACAAATTAATGCTATTTTGATGCTATCTCTAGAGAAACAGTTGAACTGGGCGTTAAAAAGAACATATTTCAGATCGAAATTTAAATCTTCTTCCCTTCTTCGCATTAGCAAATCGTTAATTGGAATCGAGAAAAGAATTGAGTTAAAGTGTATAACATGCCTATACCAATTTCTTACAAACAAAAAGAAGACTTTTCAAAATACATTGAGACTACCGACTGCCAATTATAGGCTCAATAAAAGAACGAAACAAATTATTTTCGACAAACACTGTTCAACCGCTTCTCTACAAAAATCATTTTTTCATTTGACTTCTAAAAAATGGAATTCACTGCCCATAATTTTGCGCAATTTAGAAAAACAGAGAACAGGATTCAAGAAAAAATTGAAAGAATTTTACGTGAGTGAATTGAGAAACAATCCAATATGTACAAATACAAAAACGTGGCGTGATTTCCGTTTTCGCTAGTTCTAAATGTTTTAATTCAGTTTAATTTTCCAGACATTGTTTGAAAAAGAATCTGTATATACTCGGTATATACGCTGTATGTTTGGACTATAAAAAAGTGTTTGTAAAGTTTTGATACCAGCTCGTTCTTAATTCTTAAAACTGATATTTTTTTAGTATCCGTAACTTCATATATTTCTTCATATATTTTAATCAACCAATTTCTGAACTGTAACCGAACTTGTTTTGTTTTGTTTTGTTTTGTTTATTGCTTGTTTTCTGATGTTGTGTTTTTGTTTGATGTAACCAATGAATTTTAACCAACTTTATTATTTACACTTTGCTATACTGATGCCTCGGCTTTTTACTGTATAGTAATTCAGGTGTTCTTTCTTCTTCTTCTTCTTCTTCTTCTTTATCTCTATGAAACTTTTGTTTCGTGGTAAAACTTTGTGTTCAGATGAACCAAAGTGTGACAAGAGATCTCTTTTTTAGCAGTAATAACTAACAAGACTTCTCGTATCAGGGCGAAGCCTTGAATGTTCCGACTGCCTTTTAAGGATTTTGGAGCAGTAATAATTTTAAAAATTAAATGAAATAAAGCAAAATGAAATTCTTTTTTTTCTAAAATTTGACATTTTTTTAAAAAAAAGTCATCCCCCCATACGCCATATAAAATACAAAAGTGATAAAAATTGCTCTTAGTAACAGATCATTTATGGAGAATAAGTTTATTTCAACCAATTTGGAACGATTTCTAGAACGGATTAAATCTCCGCTTACGCGTTAAAAGCGCGAAATATATCGCGCGTTAATTGTCACAAATTGGCTAAAATGCCAATCTTTAAACCCCCGTAACTTTACAAAAAATATATCACAGGTAACATATCTTTACAAATTTCAAATCAAGGCAACAAAAGCTTTCGATTCATGTAAAAAAAAATCCGAAAGTCGGAACAATTAGACAAGGTTTTTCCGCAAATGCAGTTCATCTGTGACAATTTTGTTACTTCAGAGTTGATTTTCTTAGATAAGAAAAACTTGGTAGTTGTTTCGACTTTCGATACGAAATTAACGGAATGTTTGTACTCGGGGTGGGTTTTTTCTTCTTCAGACAAGTTCACAACGAGGTCAAACTGTGCCTTCTCTGCATTGTATGCGGAAGAATATGCTGTTTTGGAATATGCTGTTTTGAATATGCTCTTCTATGCTGTTTTGGATTTCACAAACAAACACCTAAATCATTGAATCGTTCAAAATTGCTAGAAAAATAGGCGAATGTGCGGAATCCGCAACTGTATTTGCGGAATCCAGAACAACTTGTGGAATCCACAAACAAATGATAAAACATTTTTATCATTAAATTGAGCTGTTGCGGAATCCGCAACTGTATGTGGAAGCCGCAAATTGAAAGTGAAATCCGCAAATTGTAGGTAGAATCCGCATTTTGTTTGCGGATTCCCTTTACATATATTTATACGTGTAGTGGCCTTTAAAATTAGATCTTTTAAATACATGATTTGATTTCATTAGAATAAAAATTTACTAGAATCGAAATTTACTAGAATAGATCAGTGTTTGGGATTAGTGGAACCCCAAATACTGACCAGTATTTGGGATCAATGAAATCCCAAATACTGAACTAATTTGACGATTTGCTATGCGTCGGGTTTCTAATCACTCTTAACCTAATGACTCCAAATAATGGATATATTCAATATTTAATCCACATTGTTCCAGTTTTTAGGATTCCATCAATCACAAATATTGACCAGTATTTGGGATCGATGGAATCCCAAATACTGAACTAATTCGACAATTTGCTATGCGATACTTTGCTTCCAAAATCAGTATTTAGAATCGACGCAATACCAAATACTGACCTAATTTGTCGATATGCTGTGTTCCGTACACTCTCTTTTCAATGACTCCAAATATTGCTAGTGATAAGAATTCCAGCACAGCTTTTAATTGTTCATATGCAAGTTCAGTATTGAACAAAAATCGGAATCCACTTACAGTTTGCGGAATCCACTTACATTTGCGGATTCCGCTATCATTTTGCGGAATCCACTTACAGTTGTGGAATCCAGAACAACTAGCTATACTTGCTTGTTGCGAATCCGCCACAAAACAAATGTGCCGACAAAATTTACGTTTCAGGTATATGTATGCGAAATCCACCGAAATTGTTTTTGTCCACTTATTTTTTGGAACATATTTTAAGACTTGTCTCTGGAATCCAGAAACATGCAGACACAAAATTGTGCTCCTATCCAGTGCACAGTTTGGCCTCGTAATGTTTCGACTTTTTAACTAGCTATTCGTGACGGAATGTTTTGCTATCATTCAAAAGGTGTTGTTGTCCTAAGCCTAAATTTGAAACGATATTTCATCTGTGATCATTTTTCGTAAAGTTATGGGGGTTTAAAGATTGCCATTTTGGCCAATTTGGGACAATTAACGCGCGATATATTTCGCGCTATTAACGCGTAAGCGGAGATTTAATCCGTCTTAGAACTCGTTCCAAATTAGTTGAAACAAGCTTATTTGCCTTAATTAATTTGTGACAAGGAGCGAAATCTATTCTTTTGTAGTTTATATGGCGCGTGGGTGGATGATTTTCATAGAAAAAATTTGGAATTAAAAAAAAACTCATTTTTATTACAATTAGTTTGTTGATGATATTTATGTTATTACTGCTTCATAAACCTTAAAAGGCAGTCGGAACATTCAGGGCTTCGCCCTGATACGAGCAGTCTTGTTGTGTTTGCGGACAAAACGCAAGCAAAAAAGACAAATAATATTTTCACATTCTGTTCATAGGAAAACAGCAGTATTTCAGTTTGCTGCATGGCAAATTTCTACCAAAGGGAGGTCAATGATTTTCTGTATGTATGGAGCTAATTGGAATTGCAGCAGAAGGCATTTTTTGTAAACTGCATGATTGGAGTTATAGGTTAACCGAAGTTGTGTGCACTTTTTTTTTCAAAATTGCGTCCAAAATGCTTGATTTCTTTGCGCATTATCTTCATCCATTGCGCAGAATATTGAATGCCTTGCGCACTGCGTGTAGTATTACCTATAAATTGATGCAATGAGCTGACAATTTTTTCAAAGTTGTGTATAGATAATACACAAATAGCGATCAGCCACGACCCAAACTGTTACGGCTAAAATTGAGTATTGATCGCCCAAAAATCAGAGCTATACGGGAATAAACTCGACAAGACTGCTCATATATCAGAACAAAGCCCTGAATGTTCCGACGTTCCTTCATTTATATCGAATAGTTTTTGGGAAAGGAGAATATTGAAAACCCAGGCATTTTAAGTAATATCAATGTGTAAAATTTTTAGTCGTACGAATTTATTACGACCAATTAGCTAGCCTCAGTTCAATTTGGAACGATTTTGTTGTAATAATAATTTGCGTTACGCTCTCAGCGTTATGAATAAACTCATCAAACCGCGCATAATTTAGTCCAGAACATGGCAAATTTGGAAATTTTCAAACCCCCAGAACTTTACAAAAAAAATCGGAGGTAAAATATCTTTTTATATTTGAACTCAGGAAGTCGATAACTTCAATGGGGTATAAAAAGTTTTTGTTGGATACTATTATTTTGATTGGTGAAAAATGACTGCAGAAAATTAAGAAACTGAGGTTGCAACTTCTAAAATACTTTTTTTTCTCAGGTTCTCTTCTCTGTTCGTAGATTGCACGGCTTATCAAATCTGCTTATTAGATCTGCTTTTTTTCCCGAAAACTGTTTGTCATACAGTTTTCATAAATGACAAATTTTTAGTCATACAATTTCCATTTATGACAAACTTTTAGTCATACAATTTCCATATATGGAAAAATGGTTATCATAGAGTTTTCATACCATTTTCTGTACGTATGGCATTGTATGGAATTGTATGACAAGAAGTTTTTCATAAATGAAAACTTTATGATTAGAAGTTTTGGTCAACCCGGGTGAATAAAAAAACCATACCGAGCATAAATATTCCGTTTCTTCGAAAGTCGGAACAAAAATAAACTGATGTATGGTCTCAAAGTAAATGGATTCATATAAAAAAGTTACAAAAATACTTCAATATAAATTGATTTGAAATTACAAAAGTCACGAAATTTAATCATTATTTGAAATTACATCAGTAAAATTATGAACAATTGGATAAAAGAGATAAAATTAGCTTTGAATTAGTTGCAGATTTTTAAATGATGATCGAAGGCACGGCAATCAATGCAACTTCTCACTCGGGAGTTGGCTTGTCGTGTCGGATTCGGATGTGATTCGGCAGCCAATCAGACAGCGACGCGAGACTTGATGATGTAAGAACGTGTTGCAACTTTAGATTTAACATCTGCTGCTGTTATAGTAGTCGTACCCGTCTGATATTCGGAAGTAGTCTAAAGCGGTCTGGTAGATGAATTCGTATTGGTCCTAAAATCATTGGAAGTTATTAACAAGGATTGACGTCCATGATTAAACAACATTAACTCAGAACTCATAGATCAAATTAAGTATTGCAAAAAACTGTCAAAATTGTCAAAGGGAGCATCTAAAAGCCTTACATAATTTGTGCAAGATTTTAAGCGAACCTCAGCCAGTTTTTGACTTTTGGATATTTTAACGCAATATTTTTCTACAAAAATAGAAAATTTTTGATTTAAAATTTTTTTTGAATTCGCTCATTTTTTTGCGGTGGAAAATGACCTGAATTCGAAGAGTCCTCAATAGAGCACGTTTATTAATTCGAAATGAACGAAGTGTTTTTTTTTCAGTGTTTTTTATTGTAGTGTTTTTTTTAAGTTATTGACGCTCAAATTTAAAGTTTTACAGCGTGAATATTGACTTAGCGTGATGTGCACTTTTTCTCCGAAACTCGAAAGTTGAAAATTGATTTTTCATTTCCTAGAGCTCATTGACACTTTTGCAACTGTATGTTGGCTATACTAAGAAAACCTAGATCTTGTTAATTATTAATTCATTTATTTGATAAAAACTTTTAACTAGTCATTTTTTGTCAAAGGGAGGTGGTAATTCGTTACAGGGTTCAAACCTCACAAGCCTAATGATTGAATTAGTCCTTCATATGGGAAGAAATTCATTAGTAGGTACCATAGGGGAGGGGGTACCATTGGGTTCGCAACATCCGAAAATGCTTTGTTCACCTCGGTTTGGACCATGGCAGGTCTTTGTGTTCGTAATAGCTTCACTGTTTGAAACACGTCAACAATCGCTTCGTTTTCCATTCGATCAAGCACCATCTTCAGGGCGATATACACTCCACTCCTCGCTGACCCTGAACTGCAGTGCACAACGACGGGACTGATCGGCAAGCCGAGGCTTGATTTAGCCTCCTCTACGTAGCGGATGAATTCGACGAATGCTTGGTTCTGTTTTGGGACACCTGAGCAAAAACTCTAATTACAAGACGACAGGTGACTTTGGCTTAAATTTGAAAAAATTAAACAGTTTTTGCTTGATATAGCTCGGAAATAAAGCACCAGTGTTCAGATTATTCCAATCAAAATTAAATTTTAAGCTGTGAGAAGAAAATTTCAATTATATCACGAATGGTTGTCGGGTTTTTCATTATAACTATAATTCTATTCCTTTTAAATGACATTTCACGAGCACAGGATGCTTATGTTTACCTTGTTCGGGCCAGTCGAAGTGAAACTGCCGAATTCGTCTCGTGAGTCCCTCGCGGGCGTCGCAGAGTCTGAATTCCCGAATTACGAACTGAGCCATGGCGTACTCCTGGACGGGCTCAACGAGTAAGTAGTTATGCCTTTCGGCGTTGTTCGGTTTGGGCCAGTACTGGAAGCACTTTTCCCGTCCGAGCTCTTTCAGTTTGGTCAGCATGACAATGACGCCGACATTCTGCTCCCACACCATACGCCAGAAGTCAAACACTGTCGTCTCGAGGGGTCCTTGTGTCGCAATGTAAGCACCTTTCTGGTAATAGCTCTGCAACAAAAAATGAGCAGGATTTTGAAAAAGTTTGTAGAAATCATTTGTTAAAACAAATCGGGTTTCTTCAACAACCCCCCTCCATTTCCCTCAATTTTAGTGTCACAGAGTGATATTTAAAGAGAACCGGTAAATCAGTCAGACAAAAACGAGCGTGATATAGTTTTCTTCAACCAAGATATTTCGAATAATTATTTCTTTTTGGAAACATTTTTTTTACTTTCAAATTATAGTTTATATAAGAGATGTCTGAGTTTTTTTTTGGGTCGTCTTACGTCGATGTAGCTGGCGTTGATGTAGTCTGACCCCGCTTGACCTCTGAGGGGTTCCAATTTCACCCGCGTCGAATCAACTGAAACCAAAAGCAAATTCAATACGCCTTTCTCATTTTGATTTGTGCGTATATTTTGCGGTTTCAAAATTTCAGGTTTTATATCAATTTCTGAATGGACATTTCAATGAAGAGTTTCCAATTATGTTTAATACAGAATAAATGAAACTTACATGGTTTGATGTTGGCCAGTCTGTTTTTGGCCATGTTCTCGGGGAGCATGGCGGCCGAGAACTTGGCCGGGCTGTGAGTGACGTGGGAGAGTCGCTCGAACTCCGCCTCCAGCCCCGTCCGGTTGTCCCCCAGCACGCTCCCACTGCTCCTCAGTTGAGCCACTCTCTCTTCCATCTCGTACTTCTGGAACTCCGTCAGACCTACAGAGAAGATTTTACAGGGTGAGTTTTTTTTAAAAAAAACTTATATAATTTGAAAAGGTTAATTTCATTATCTTCAATAAAGTTCCGAGACTCTAATTCAATAGGTAAAACTGAACAAGTTACATAACTGGGGGTGTTATATGTTTAAGCGTATCCGTATGCGAATGGCCTTTTTACTTGTTTGTATGGCCTCGTGTATGGTTATTTCTCAGAATATCTTCTACAGTCTACAAAGAAATCAAATTCAAATTGGCTAGATACAAAAGCTTTTGTACAATTTTCTACCACGATGGAGCACTGCATGTATGGCTACTGCACCTGTTTGTATGGCTTCCAGTATGGCATCGTATATGAATATGTACTGGTCCTCTGTCTGCACCATGTACTGTCTCTGGGCCCTGAGACAGGTCACGTGACCATAGATGTCCACCTGGTCTTCATTCTGCATCTTCTCCATCTGTGCGTCAATCACAATGAAACAACCAGTGCGACCAACTCCTACACACAAACACAAACACACAATTGCTCATATTATTCAGCTGATGAATTAAGTTTTTTTTTCAGCTATTCAAAAAATACAAAATACCATAGAATTGAATATCTTTTGAACGTGGGTTTTGCTTTTTTAAATCCAAATATTCAAAGCGGAAAAAACTATGGTACTCAAAATTTTCGAAAACAGATATGATTGTCTTTGGCTCTGAAAATCTACACGAGTACTACTCAGCTATTTTTCGAAAATGCAAATTATTTTTTGAACACTATAAAATAACTCCTTTTGATCGAAGTCGAAAAGGTAGCTGATTGAGGTCGTTGAAAAGGTTCAGAGGCTTCAAAGATTTTGTGATTTTAAGCTAAAAGCGGGGTTATTTTTGTCTAGCTCTTTAGGTCAGCACTTTTTAAAGCTCTGGGTAAACCTCGACTGTAATACGACACCTCGCAACAAAAGAGAATTTGCGACAATGATAGCTAATTACTGTGCAAGTAGCACAGATTATTCCAACCAGATTTTTGAAAAAATACAAAGCTAGTGATTTTTCTCCATTTCTTGTATGTAGCGTGATGTGAAAACTACACAAACGGGTAGAAAGTTTGTCAGTTAGGCTTAATTGACAACAGCTGTCAAAAAATATATAATCAAAAAATGCTAAAAATTTATCTTTTTTTTTGCACAAATGTTTTAAAACTTTTTAAAGAAAACGTTCATAGCCAAGGAAGCACTGAATGAAGCTTTCAAAATTAGTTTTCGTTTAGTTGACTCAAGTTTTCGTAGCTTAAATGACCAATTTTTAAATAGGGAACGTTACTCAGTCTCCTTACTCACCTGAAATTGAACTAAAACTCAAAAATATCAAAACGGTTTTTCTCGACAGCGGAACAACTTGTTGAAGTTTTTAAAATGCCAATTGAATACCGACAATGAGAACTCTATATGGCATATCACTCTGACTGTTGCGACAGTCATACATGATACCACCTATTGCCTGGAAAACAAAAAATTAGCCAACAGACAGTTGGAAAAGTGTCATGAACGAGAAAGTGTCAACTGTTTGGAAAAAACTTACTTGTTTGTTTTTTTTTCTGAAAAAAAAACAAGTTCAATTTTCGAGTTTCAAAGAAAAAATTTATCACTTACAGCTATTCGAATTTCAAGCACAATTTTTGATTGACCATTTTTTGACAAAACTAACCCAATTTGGGAAAACTGGATCAGTAGGTAAATTTTATATTCCGCTGGGAAATCTTAAACTTTACTGTTTCTTTCAGTAGATGACGGTTTTCGCGACCTTTTGACTTTTGCTTTTCGATGATGCAATTTGTCTTCCTTTGAACAAAAAAATGAACTGAACTTAAAAAGAAGCCAAAAATGTCGGAATAAAAACTAAAATAGCACCCGAATACAAAGTTCTTAAGTTCTTGCCCGTTTTTTATGCCCGTTTTTTATGTTCGGGACAGTAATAGAAATTGTGGCGAGTTATCGCGGTGCGAGCATCGGCATGGTATTGTTTTACATTATCACTAACCCGCACTGCAGTGTACTACGAGTGGTCCGGCATGGTCAGTGGGGTTGGAGAGTTTGATCTTCTTCACGAATGCGATCACTGGAGTGGCGTACTCTGGCACTCCGTGGTCGGGCCAGTCTGTGAACTGGAACTGCCTCACCTCCCTACTGCCCCCACTCTCCTGAATCTGGAACAAAACGGGGCTGTAATATGACAAAACAAACACATAAGAAAAAAATCGACCTTCCTATACTATCTCTGACCATGAGAAATCTGACCATATGGCATAAAAACCACTTAAAAGAATTTTATGCGATCTCCGTTGCTAATCTAATCACATAACTACGAGTTTCAGAACAAATGACATTATAGGATAGGACGTATGACTGACGTGTCGTATTTTCAAAGTTCGGATGGTGTAGGAAGCATACACTTCCACTTGGGACTGGAACACCTCAATCAGTCCATATGTCTCGTATTCGTTCACTTTCTCCGGCCAGTAGCGATCACACTTAGTCTGAACAAAAACAAAGATTCGCACATTCAAAGGGTATTCCAATAAGACTGGACAATACGATACGTTAGTTTAGAAGGGATGGGGGGGGAGTGAAAAAACTAGAAAGAGAAATTGATTGTTAGCATCATCATACTTTGTAGAACATCTAGAAGGTGACTGAGGTATCTGTGGCGCAATAACATTTTTATGTATATGTAAACTAATATACACTAATATAGCCGCGTTTTTATGGCAAAAGTTTTATGGTTAAATTTTGTATACGCCTTATTTTTATCTTAGTTTTTCAATAACAAAAATTTCTAATAAAAAGGAATTCCTAGCCGCGTACTTAACGTGAATTAGAATCTAGAAGCTTTCATTTTGACGCGTGAACATTTTAGTTTATTTTCAGTTTTCATCTACCTCACTGAACATACCATCTAAAACACACAAGCGCACAAATACAAATAAACTGAACGAGTATAGCACTTTTCAAGATCCTATATTTTTACAGTTTTTTACGGCTTTCCACTAATTTAAACGTTGGAAGGCTGAAAAAGAGCTTTTCAGTCTGATTGAATTTTTTACCCTGGATTTTTCCTCCAACTTTGTCATCATCACAATTGTATACGAATTCTGCTCCCAAACCATCCTCCAAAAGTCACCCAGAGTCTCTTCCAGGGGTCCCTGGGTACTTATATAGGCCCTCTCTCTCCTGTAGCCGTCCATGAAGTTGGCGTTGATGTAGTCCGATCCAGGCACCCCCTCGATGCTTCTCAGGTGGACCCTGGAGTGGTCATATGCAATCACATTGGCATACCTGTTCTTAGATTTGTTCACGTCCATGTTGGAGTGTTCCCAAGTGAACTGTTGCACTGGCTCGATTGACTGAAACACATTCAATCAGTAAAGAATCGTGACATGCCTTATTTTTTCTTACTTTTATATTAAAGTTATATGTTAACAATCAAAGACTCCCAACTCCTCAAAAAGAAAGACAAAAAAGAGTAGCTAACCAATTTGTTTCCAGCATTAACAGCTACGCACACAAAAGCATTATTCAATATCGTTGGACCCGTCCGCTCAATTTATGAAGTTGTCCTTTTTATTGTTCTCAACCGTTTTTTAAACAAGTAGGGGATTGGATGAAGGTTAATTCATAGAATGAAGTGAAAGAAGTAGTAGTATAAAAGAAGAAACTGAAGTAGAGATTGTTAGTTACTTTGAACTCCTGATAGAAACGGAGACAGTTGTTAGATTTAAGGCACTCGATGTGATCCTCCAGTCGGGTGGCCGAAATGGGTGGCCGAGACACGATATCTAAACATCATCAGGCACTCCCAAATCTACACGCCTGGATCACTCACATCGAACATCGAGAATTCATGATTAGGAAGAAAGAATATCAAATTGATGATTGATTTAAGTTTCTCACATTAGTTTAAAGCGCAGTATTTTATCGGTTAATTATTTCTTCAATGGTTCCAAAAGATTAAGAATAAAATTAGTAAAGTAAAATTAGTGCATGAAAAAAACAGATGGCAACAGCTTTGCGAGTTAGTTTTTGAAGAAAAAGAGGATGTTTTTCGTTAATCTCTTTTCACCTCGAACTCAACAGTAAAGAGATAGTTGTCTTTGGCTTTCAATCGATCGACTGTTTCGCCGACTTCAGCACAAATCAGAGGCTGGTGATCTTCCAATCCTGTAAATATGTCATTTTTTCAATTTTCAAAAAACAAGATCCAAAAATGAGTCTTTATATTATACTAAGAAGGCTTAATTAATCATTATAAAAACATAGAAAACGGACCTAATGTAACGACAAGTATACGATCGCGTTGAGTCGCAAATAATTGTCGGTTTTGAATCTAAATGAAGTAGTATCCGCTAGAACTATCGTTGAAGCAAGTCCAACAGTCCTTTTATAGTTTTTGGGCTGTAATATTTTTTGTTCAATTTTGTCTTCTTTACACGTATATTCCATACCATTTGTGGGGAAGTTGAGACGCCGGCGTTCGACCGGGTCGTCCGTTTGCACTGTTTTATAGTTGGATGTGTACGTGGGGGGATATGAGCCTCCTCCGAGCAGCATGCCACTTCCATTCCCGTTGCCCAGGTACTGGAATGAGCCGGGACTGTGAGGTGTGGGGGAGTGTTGTGAGTTGGCGTAGGAGACGTGGCTGTGGTGTTTGTTGCCGTTCATCACTAGGATCTCATTGTATTTCGATGTGGAGCCATTGAATGATCCTTCCGGGAGATTAGCATGCGAATGGTTCTTCCTGAAAGTCGACAAAAACGAAAATGGTTGTGAAAAAACGAGACGTTGTATGAAATGCTAAGGAAAATAACATTGGCTAGAAAAACTTCTGCTTCGACAAATAAAACATCTGAATAAAAACTTGTAAAGCTGAATAGGTCAGAAGAAACTTCGACCAATAAAATTCTTCAAAAATTTGGTCTTCAAAGGAGTTTGGTCTTCAAAAATTGGTCCCTCTTTTTTCTGAAAAAAGGACATTATTGGACTGGTAAAAACCAGTTTTGGTTAAAATCCTTTTTAAAAATTTTTCGTTTCATAACAATAAGGCTATAAACTCATTTTAATTGTTTCTCCGTACAGTTAAAGCTTTGAAAACATTTGACCCCAACTGACCTTTTGATGAGATAGATGGCAATGAGGAAGATGACGATGACCACAATGACAGTAGCGACTACACACACAATCCACAGTAGATTGACGAAGGGGTCTTTCTCCCCAATCCCTCCCCCACTCATTGAGGCCCCCATCACATCCTGCACTGTGAATGCAGGGTCCATGTAGTCACTACTGCGGTACTGGATAACCTAGAACACAAGTCGCAACTTGGCATAGTCTGTTAAGGTCAATCTAAAACAGTTTGCGTCATTATTTCGACCAGATACGAGGAATACTTAGTTCTTTCATATATTGCAGAGACGGAGAAACTTGATCATCATTAACCACAAAGAGGAAACAAAATTGAAATACGGAAAAAATTTAAAATCGAATTGCTTTTTTTAGTTAAATGTTAAATTTTGTAAATCTTAAATTCAAAAAAATCTCCCAAAAAAATATGCATGGTAAGCGTGCAAAAAATGTGCATTTCTTATATACTTAATAAAACCTTGATAGTTTTGATGAATTTTTTCGGAGTTTTTGATCTTCGGGTTGCAATTACTATTAAATTCGATTTATTGTACTTGATGAGAAAACCATAATGTAATAAATGTTGAATTAAGTCATACTGTACTATTCAAATATCAAATATTAACTGCATTTTCAATTTCAGATTGTTCCAGACAACCCAGAGGTTGATCATGAGTGACAGGCAGGTTTTCAGACCTGGTCGAAGACTTGACTTAACTTTAACTAAAATAATTATTTGCCCCTATGTCGTAGGGTCGCCCACATCAAATTTTAACCAAAAAGTGAAAACTATCAACTGAAATTAAATCATTTTAGCATTTTAGCATATGGACTTCTACTTCTACATTGCTTGTAATAACGCAAAGTAATTTTAAAGAATACTGATCAAAATTTTGCGTAAGTGTCGATTGCTTAGGCTTTTCTGTGTAGCCTTTTCCTGTGTTTTTCTTTTTGACTCAGCTAATCTGCTTCTTTTACTTTTCTGCCAAGTTCTACTTTTCTCATTCTTTTTGAAGGTTTCAGGTCCTCATTCCTCCCTCCCTGTTTTTGATAGTACTTTTCAGTCAGTTTCGGATCAGTTTCGGATCCTTTCTGTTGGCTCACTTGGGTTTCTTGAGTCGCTTCTCCTTTGGATCCGCTTCCGTCGAATGGTTTCTTTGCGTTCGCATATTTTCGGCCGTTTGTTCCACTTGCCACTCGTCCGCCATAATTTTCGTCTCGTCGCCGATCGATGCCTTTAATCTCCTTTCTTTTCAGTTTCTTTCGCTCTTTACCAATTTTCCCGTTTTTTCTTTTATTCAATTTTCGACCCCGGTTTTCTGCTTTTTCAGGCAAACTCTTGTTTTTTTTACGGTCCATTGCACTGCTACCAAACACGCTCTGCATATTCTGGTGGTGCTCTTGATCTTCTTGCGCCAAGCCGACCAAATCATGTCACCGCCACTGGTTAGCAAAATCAAAAACCAGAAAAAATTAGAATGGGTCGACTAATATATCGTTTTAAAGCTCACTTAAGTGCGATTCGAACAATTTTTTTCAAAGGAGGGTCGAGAAAAACAGGTTGGAAGCCGGAGCGGATTTATAGGGAGTTTCCTCCCCCTAGGGACTAGGGGTTCAACCCCCTCACCAACCAAAGATTCACCAATTGGTTTTACTGTATGCAGGGGCGGATCTAGGATTTTCTCGAGGGGGGGGTCGGATTTTCAAAAAATTTTCGAAAATTTTGACGACCTTTTTTTTTTTAGGTCGATCAGATTGATTTTCCGAGCTCTCCCAAAGCAGTAAAAAGACCCTGTTTTGGCCAAATTTTCTGCGCCGCAGGCAGTTTTTTGAAAAAACAGGTCAAAAAAGCCGTTTTTGGGCACTTTTTGGAAAATTTTGACAAAAAAAACGCGTTTTTTTGGCGCGCGCTCCCCCTCAAAACTATTGGCGCCGAAGGCGCCTTTAGAAAAATTTTAGGGTCGGTCGGCCAAAAATGGATTTCTCAAAAAGTACCAAAGGGGGGACCCTTTGGGTTGGCAGGGGTTCGAATCCCTGAGGGGAGGGGGGGGCGTCGGCCCCCCCCCCGCCCCCCCTAAATCCGCCCCTGACTGTATGATATAAATTCGACCGATTAACCCTAAAATTTTTCTAAATGCACGTCTAAATTGCTTTTCGTCTGTTTTCCAAGTCCACCAAAAGGTCAGTTACTTCAAAGTCAAACAATCAACCCATTTTTGAAGCAATCAATCAACAGTGTTTGTTTATTGTCAATGCCAATAGGACTCGATATGAAAGTTTTTAAAAAGTTTGTTTGCATGACTAACGCTTAATAGCGGGTTAAGTTCACACTGCTAGGCATGAACTCTATTAATTGATTCAATCTGCTCTTGGACCATTCTGCTGAGCGCACCGCGCCTCTATTTTAAAGACATCAATTTTCTGCTCAAATTTTCTGCAGTGTTATGAAAAAGATTTTTTTAAAAAAATGTCTATATGAACGCCGTTGTGATTGCCGCGTTCAAAATTTATTTCCCGAAAAAGTCAATCAATTTCAATTCTAACAAAGACAACCGGATGCTGTGCCAGTAGCACAGAATAAACCGACCATGTTCAGGAAAAAGAAATTTTCATTCCTTCATGGTTTGTCCTTGAATTTTTGAAAATAAGTGCCGCCGATAATGTCTAAATCACAGTGGTGTGACGAAAAAAATGGGATTTAGACACGCATGAAAAAATTTGTTTTCAAAAACTGAGTTGCAAACATTACCAGAAAAAAAATGTTGAAATTTAAAAACTTGGAAGTGCCAAAAAAGTTTCCGAGTTCATTTTTCTTTTTTTTTTGTAAAACCAAGTTGTCCCAGCTTAAACTTTTTGTAATTAGATCGCTCCACTCGCCGCTCGAGCTTAGACTAAAACTCAAACCGGTTTTAACCAACACTGGGACTTTTTTGAAACTCTTTAAATGTTCGAATCACGACTGAAAGAGTTTCAGTAAGATAAATCACTGGACCAGCTCCGTTGATTGTTTGTGGCACCTAAATTTTCAAAACAAAAAAATAGAGGAAATCAAAAAAAACTATAAAACGCCCGGATACAAATTTTCTCCCCATTTTCAATGGTCGGAATATTAACATTTTTTTTCGTTTTGGTAGAAAAGGACTTGGTACAAATGGGACTTCACCTGATATTCGTATGTTGAAAAACTTGCTGATTTGATTTTTTCCGAATGTTTCTGCGATGTTGACTGCACTGCATGAGTTTCAAATTGGCGGAATTGCTTTAGACCGAATTGAGTGCATGATGTGTAGTTAATAGGATGGTAATCGCATGCAGTAGATTATAAAATGAAAAAACTCTCGAATAAGGGGAGAACGACAACTTGAATGTTCCGATAGCCCTCTAATGTGAGTGTCTGTTATTTGAAATAAATATTCCGCCAACTTCAAAATCGTTGAAAGAAAATTCAAGAATATTATGCAATTAGCTCATTGAGAACCAATTGAAGCGTTATGGTCAGTGAAAATAAAAACCCAGAAAGGAAGTACGAGGTCGTTATAAAGGCAAAAAGCACCAATTTACGTCAAATCAACATCCTGAGAATCGAAATCAATCTCCAATTCGAGTCAAATTTCGCATTCTGCTCATTTTTCCTGCCCGGAATAACACCTGTTGTCCAATTGGACGCTAAAGTAAATAGTCAAAAGGAAAGCAAGGATGTTACCTTTTGTGAGAAATAAAATTTTGGCGTATCTGATTAAGCAAACAGTTAAGACTGCTGAAAGACAATATTAAGAAAAGATTAGTATTGACAGATTTTGGTGTTTTCAAAACTATATAGCGTGAAATAAAAAAAAAGAAGAACAAAGAGGAAATAAATAACAAATTCCAGCTTATCAAAACAACATCATTGCTTCTGAGGAAAAACAGGTGCTAAAAAAATCAATCGCCCTAAATGAAAAATTGATTCAATAAGGCGGATTCAATTTGGATCATAAAATAGAATTCTTAAATTGTCTAATTGTCCGTCAAACAATGCAGCTGTAAAATGTCAAGAAAAAATTAAATTTGCGTGACCAATTGCATGAATTTAGAATAGAAATTTCTTAAACTAAAACTACAAATTTCTCAATGAAAAAATAAACTATGTGAGTGCTCTTATTTAAAGTATTTACTACTACCCGGATAGTAAATGGAAGCTAAGTTCTTTATTATTGTTTTTCGGTAGCGTTGAGGGGAAATTTTCAAAAAATAATTTATTGGCTTAAAGTTTAAAATTTTGACCCATTTGTTTGAAGGTTGTCAGTCAAAATGCTTTTAAGATGGTTGGAAATATTTGATATTTTGCCAAGCGAGCCTTAAAAGAAAAGGCAACGAATGATTGATCAAGGAAACCATTCTAATTTGAAAGAATAATTCCAGCCAAAGATTATTCAAGCAGTTGGCGTACCTGCTACAGAGCAAAATTTTGATAATTCTAAATGCAAAGGAATTTAAAAATCAAAAAGTATTTTTTTTTCTAAATCACAAAAAAGTCAAGTCTCAGAAAAAAGCCTCTGATACCTCTCTTCCAAAGCAGACATCAATAACAGTGGAACCACATTTCCAACAAGGTATTTATGAAAAAAAATCCCTATCAAAAACGATATTTTTTTGTTGGATATAAGCGCATAATAATAGAAAATGAATTACTTCTCAAAGGTCTCAAAATTACTTCTGTCTGAATAATTCAGAAGTTCAATCAAGTTTTCTCAAGAAGCTGAATGATAAATTTGATGAATATAATGAAAACTTGATACCTTCCTACCAAAATGAGTTTCAATATATCTGCTAAAATGATGCCAAACTCGATTAAGAGAGGATTCAACTGTAAAGTGAATTTCCAGTTTTAGTAGTCGTATGAAAATCGCATTATTTCGGCAGCCCGCAGATTTCCTCAAATTTCTTCCAATTTACGGGAATAAAGTCAACAAATTGGGGGCAAAAAACGTCACAAATTAAGGCGCGGGAAGCGCAGAGGAAAAGGTCAATAATGAAAACTGGGCTTGGCAGTCACTTTCTGTTAAAATCAATTCCCTGTGCCCTGATTCAAATAGTGTGTGAATCGTTTCGCTGCCATTATCAGATCACAAATTGTGCAACTTAGCATTGTTTGAAAAAATCACCCCACAAGCAGATTCGACTTCAAGCATAAAACTAATCAAAAGACGCTAACTTGGCTCAAAGTGACACCATAAAAAGATTTTCTCGCCATAATATCACTTTTCAAATCATGTGCACAATAAAAAATGAATAAGGTAGTGATAGAGCTCGCATAATTTTGAAACCAAATTTAAAGAAAGCACTGAAATAAATGGGTAGATTTGTAGTAAACTGAGGCAGGAAAAACAAATGGAACAATTGAAAATAATGAAATCCCATATCAGAAAAATTAAATTAAAAAATTAAGCAAGCGGTGATAAGATTTCAAAACGCCGCTAATTGAAACTTAGTTGTTTGATGGAGCAGTCGGACCAATTAAAACGTTTCCTGTTTGAATGCATTGAATCAGCGGGATAGAGTGGTTGATAAATTTTGATTCAAAAGTACTTTTTTAAATTTCGGTTGAATGGTTGCAATTGCACCCATATGGTACTTGATCAAATCAATTTGGTATAAACACAAGGTCGTAGCTGTAATTTTGATTAAATGTGAGAATAGGAAAAGGAAATATATATTTGATCAATGCGAAATTTCAACAGCAACACTTTTGAAAAGCTTTTACTTAGTCGGGAGCAGATTTCAGGGAGAATATCCCTCCAGAAGTTTTACCCTTCACTAAAAAGGGCGTCTTTGATCTTTTTTTTAAAAAAATTTATACCATATTACAAGTTTTTTTCCGACATTGAAGGATTTTATTTTTAAAAGCCTTCAGAGGCAAAAGACATAATTTTACTGAGGGAGCGAGCAAAGAAATTGGGACATCCTTCTTTTTGAAATTGCAAATTAAAGAATCTTACAGATTTCTATGTTTCTGTATTCCTAATGGATTAGGACTTTAAATTTGATTAGCCTAAATGTCAATTCCTCTAAGTAAGAGGAGAAGTAACAGAAATGATGAAAACTTCTGCAACAATCTTCTTAATTCGCAAACAAATAATTGGAAAATAAAAAAATCAGTGGACTTTTATTGATTTATTTGAATTATATTACTTATGTCTTTAGGAAATACCTCAAAAAAATTTTCATTTTTTCTAGAAAGAATGTTTACTTCAATCACAAGAAAAACTAGTGATCACCAAACATGCCCTTACGTCATGTTCCAGAGTTACCTTTGTCAAGAAGGAAATTTTCAGTTTGCAAAAGGAGCAGTCCCTGGCCAAGTTGGAACCCCGGACCTTTGTCTTTCAAGGCATCGACGTTACCTTCGGTCCAAATGAGCAGCATGACTGCCCTACTTGCCGTTTTGAATATAATAAGCAAAAGATTCTGTGATTTTGTCCTTTAGGATTTTAAACTAGAAAAAGATTATGCTCCCATCAGGCGCGGATTTAGGAATTTCTCGAGGGGGGTGGGGCGGATTTTAAAATAAAATTGAAAATTTTGTCGACTTTTTTTAGGTCGACCAAATTGATTTTCTGAGTTCTCTCAAAACACTATCAAGACCGTAACTTGACCAAATTGTCTGCGCCGCAGGCAAGTTTTTGAAAAAGGCCAAAAAAAAGCGTTTCTAAGCACTTTTTAAAAGTTTTTGACCAAAAAATCGCGTTTTTTCGGCGCGCGCTCCCCCCTCAAAATTGGTATTTCTTGGCGCCAAAAGCGACTTTAGAAAAATTAAGGGGTCGTTCAGCCAAAAATGGATATCTCAAAATAGTTCAAAGTGGGGCTCTTTGGGTCGGCAGGGAGTCGAATTCCTAAGGGAAAGGGGGCGTACGCCCTCCCGCCCCTCCCCTAATTCCGCTACTGGTTCCCATTATATGACGCTTGCTTATCTCAAGCTTAAGGAAGGCGACACCCGGAGTGGTGTTCCGACTGCCCTCTCATTAACTTCAAGTATGTTTGCTGCGAAACTTTTGTTTAACTTTTTACAGATCTAGTTGTTATGTCTGTTGGAATGACACTTTGCCAACTCAGAAATTAATGGTCTGATTCTAGATAATTAGCAGCATTCAAGCCTCTGCGTACTCTATATAAAAAAACAGTGCTGTCAAACGATTAATCGATATCACTGTATTTCAAAATTTAAGAAAAATCAACTGAGGGAAACATCCTTAGCTCCAAACACTGTAGGTGAAACTAAGCTGCGAAATTAAACAAATTCCGAAAAAAAATCAAGTTGAAATTTGACCAAAACATATTTGACCACTAAGTGTTTTCAATTACTAGTTATTATTACAAGGAAACGTTTTTCCTTTGTTTTCTTTTGCAAAAACATGCATTGCTTAGTTTTCGTGCAGTTTTAAGTGTAGCAAAAGTGTTGTGACTTCTATCTAAAAAATAAAAAACCTTATATAAAAGTTTGAATAATTTAAAGTCTGAAAATAATCAGTGGAAATTGCTTCACATTTTTGAGTGTTTGGCTAATTTTAATCTCTGAACTGCCTTACTGTCAACGCGAGTGAATTTCAAATTAGTTCGTTATATGTTAAACAGCTGAAATTTTGTTGCTTCAGATTTGATTTGCTGCATTCAGAGGAAATTGTTTTCTGCCTAGTGGTCATTCGTCTTAAAAACAATTTTAGATACTTAGGTCATATCGTTTCAACACTTACTAATCCAATTGTCGTCTTAGCGGAATTTGTTTCAGTTGAGCAGAATTTCTGTTCCTATGAGCAGTTTGCCAGCCATACTTGACTTTTTGAATGAAAATAGCAAGACGTTCTGTGATTTCATCCTTCAAGATTCTAAATTAGAAAAGTTTATGTTCCCATTATATAACGCTTGCTTATCTCAAGTTTAGGGAAGGCGACACCCGGCGTTGTGTTCCGACTGCCCTCTCAGTAACTTCAAGTTTTTTTACTGCGAAACTTTTATTTAAACTTTCACAGATCTAGTTATTATGTCTGTTAGAATCAAAATTTGTCAACTTAGAAATTTTTTTTCGGAACCTGGAACAATAGCAGCTTTCAAGCCTCTGCGTACTCCATATAAAACAACACTGCTGTGAGACGATTAGTCCGCTCCACTGTTTCTCAAAATTTGAGAAAATTCAACAGAGGTGAACATTTTTAGCTTCAATTACTGTAGGTGAAATTGAACTTTGAAGTCGAAAAAAAATCAAGTTCCGTTTGGAGGTAGTCATTTTTTCAAATACTAGTTTGTAAAACAAGGAAATATTTCTTTTTGTTTTTTGCAAAAAAAGTATCGCTTAATTTTTGTGCAATTTTTAGTGTAGCAAGCGTGTTGTGACTTCTATCTGAAAAACAAAAAGCCTTTTTTAATAGTTTGAATAATTTAAAGTCTGAAAATAATCAGTGGAATTGCTTCACGCTTTTGAGTGTTTGGCCAATGTTATTCTCTAGTGCCCTTCTGTCATCGCGAGTTAATTTCAAATAAATTGAAATAAGTTAAACAGCTGAAGATTTGTTGTTTCTGATTCGTTTTGTCACATTCAGAGGAAATTGTTTTCTGCCTTGTGATCATTAATTTTAAAAATGTTTTTTAGTTACTTAGATAATATCAATTCAATACTGACTAATCCAATGATCATCTTAGCGGATTTCATTTCAGTCGAGCAGGTCTATTTTAAGAGAAACGTTGTTTTCAGAGGAAACCTCTACCTTCAACGAACACACTTATATTGGTTTGTTTTCATAGTTTTTTTGTAATCCCATTTTTTTCAATATTTTCTGAGAGACTTTTTCCAACCTTTTCTAAGACATTGCAACCTGCTGGCTGTTTTTATCCATTTAACGCTATCATTTCTGAATTAAGTCATATTCACATATCAGCGGAATTTGCACCAAAAGAAAATAGTTATCGTTATTCCTCAAATAGTTATGTGATTCCACACATTTTTTTCTGAGACTTTCGTTTAACAACGAAAAAGAAACATGAAAAATACGACAAAAAATAGCAGATAAAACAAAAAGGAAGATATTTTCATCATAAAACAAATTTCGTCTTTTTTCCTATGTAATTCCTTTGTAATTTGATGAAGAGAAAAATTAACATAGCTAGAGCAGTAAAATTTTTTTTTTGAGTTTGATTGTTTTTTTTAGAATCTTTTAATCATTGAATAACGTTGCTGGTTTTGACTGGTACTAAAATTTTTCTATCCCAGACATTTTAGTTTTTTGTAGCACTGTTTTAGCGAAGCCTCGACAAAAGGCAATTGCTTGTTCAGTCAAATTTGTTTTTACATGCATAAGATTTACACAATCTTTTAGCCCAGCTTACGCTTGTTGTATAATTGTAATGGTCATTCCTTTTCGTGATAGTGCTTGAATTTTTAGGTCACAGTTTGAAACACATCTTTTTGACAGCTTTTATGTTTTCAAATTGAAACCATTAACAAGATTAGCGAAGCCCACAATGTTTTCAATTTGTGTTCCTGTTTTTTGGGGTCAAACGAGGGGCTTCCAATACTCACAGAGTCTTCTGAATTGAAATTTTCCTGTTGCGTCAGTCTGAGTTTCATTTCATTACAAATCAACGTGGATCTCTCTAACTTTCCTTCGATTTCCTTATCTTTCTTCTCTGATTTTACGGCCAATTCCTGAGTAATTATTCCCGTTGGCTTAACTCAACTGATATCTTCTTCAGTAGTTTCGACCGTGCCTCATGCCAGTTTGTCATTCTTGAGATAACTTTTCTCCATTCGTTGACAGACTGAACGATCGCAAAATTCAACTAATTTGTTTTCAAAATACCAATTCCAATTTTCACCAATAATATTGTTCGAGATTTGGCTGTAAAGCAAGAAAAACAGACCGACCTTCAAGCGCAAGCATTCGTATACTTCAAAAACTTATAGCAATTGAGTTGCTGGGTGATAATTTATAAAAGACGGCGATTCATAACAGTTGACAACTCGCATTAATTGAGTTTTCGTTAGTTTTAGAAAGTGGAGAGCTCATAGCGGGCGACAAATCTCAAGCTAAATATCTGATATGGTAGTTTTCTAGGTAAACTTGTTATATGAGATTACCTAGCCAAATTTTTTGTATTTCGTGAAAGAAATAAATATAAATCAGTTCACTGCTCAACTGCAACGAGATGAACATGCTTCGAGTATACACAATAGCTATAGCAATACAATGCAAATTAGCTCTTGTTATAATTGTGTTGCTTCGCATTAGATTTTTTAAATTAACCCACATTATCAGGTCATGTAGCCTAGCGGTTAGCATAACCGCCTATCACATCGCAGGTCGTGAGTACGAACAACAGCCGAAGACTTTTTTCTGGCTAGAATTAGCCTAGATTAAGCTAATTTCTGATCAGAAATAAGATGAGAAATAAAAAACTTTAAGAAAATCCCTGCTTTATTTAAACATTTCACGAAAAATTTCAGACCAGAAATAAGATTAGATGTAAAGTATTTCAGAACAGAAATAAAGAGTTTTCTCGGTGCGGGTAGTAAATTGTAAGTGATTTTGTTATCTCTAAACACTTTGTTGGCTAATATGGTGTAATAAAAGCTGCGTTTCACTTGTAAATTTTAGTAGTTGTGGGGGCGTTTAACCTTGTATTATACGTGTCAATTACGCCATTGACACTTATAATACAAAGTTGCCCCCACAGCTATTACAATTTACAAATGAAACGCAACGTTTAATCCTCCATAATAGCCAACAATTGAATTGTTATTGAGTTGCTACAGTGGAAGAAAGGCCTTAAAGTTGCAAAGCTCACGAGAGTTCTACAAAAGATTTCACATTGTTTTAATGAATTTTCAGATACTTTAAATAATCGCATTTAATTACACAAAAAAGAACTTTGCCCTCGTTTTTGAATTATTAAAATTTCGTTGCAGTTCTTGATCAGAACTGCGATTTGTTTTGCCTCAATCATTTTTGCCAGATACCTTTAATTGAGCCAATAGCAAGCATGACATTCTTCACAATTTTCATTTTTGTATAGACCTGGTCAGACTATTTTAGACCTCATTTTAAAAGAGTTTTAAGATTTTCTTATCCGTTATTTTTTGATATAAATTGATACTGTTTAAACATTAAAACTATTTTTCGCTATCGGTAGTTTTTTTTGCAACAGTAGCTAAGTTTAAACGCCTCTGGAGATATATCCGCTTTCTTATGATAGTGCAACAAAAGATCATTTGACTTACATCTGAGTACACGAGGGCCCTGACAAAGACAGTGTATCGCTTTGAGAACTGCAATCTCCCGTTGAAATAGTTCCCGTAGTATCTGTTATCTCCCAGGGCAAAATCAGGGTAGAAATCGACCAGTTGGGCCACAATTGCTGCTCTGTAGTTGGAGGGGGATGTCTGGGATTGGTAGTAGGATGTGTCTGCAGATCGACGGAAGATGTTGTTTTCGATGGCATATGTGAAAGAGAAGAGCCCAGAAGATCTCTGCCGACGTATGAGAGATACTGTGTTCTTCTGAAAAGGCGATGAAATTACAATTTCCGTGGACTTTTTACTTTTTCTACGGACTTTTTACATTTTCTATGGAAATTCTACACTTTCTATGGACTTTTTCTTAATTCTATGGAATTTCTTTACATTTACTTTTACGTTTTCTGTCACATTTATTTTTCTATGTTTTAGATTTTCTATGGACTCAATGACTGAATGAAAAAACATGGAAATCTATTTTTCTTAAATGGCTCTTTTCCAGTCCTCACGCTTGGATTTGTTTAAAGTAGGTTTACCGAAGTCCATGAAATTAAACTTTGATGCGATAAATTGCAATAAAACATGTCAACGTGAACATGGGAGCAGGTTTTTACAACATCTCTTGTTGTCTCTTTTGCCAATTGCCGTATTTAATAATTGCTAACTTTTTTGACTGTTTTCTTAAATCTAAAAGTAAATCTAAAGCCAAAACGTTGAGGACTTACAGAGTTGTTTTCGATAAAAATCTGATCAGGTCCTGGTAGGTCCTCCACTTTGATGTTGTTGTCCAGTAGTTCCACCAACACCACCTGGTATGCGTCCACTGGACCACGAGAGAGGGAGGGCTGGCTCAGGCGGAGACTGATGATGCCCTCTGACGTCACTCCGTCACGCGTGGGGATCAGGGGGGTTGATATGGAGTCGGGCACTGAAATTAAAAGAATTTATAGGCAATTTTCACAAATTATGCAGCCATTTCTTTAATATTCGATTCAGACTTATTTGAAGTAAACTAACAAATTCAACACTATATTGAGACACAAGAAGTCGTTGCGTCTTTTTCATAATTCAAAAAAGCATTTGCTGAAACTCGGTAAGAAAAATTTAGTTTCAATTAAAAAATGGCAACTTTGTTACAAAAGAAAATAAAAGAGCGAATAAAAAAAAGCTTGACCAAAGCTCCTCTCCCTTGTGTGAAATCCTACATGGGTCGCTCGCTGATAGCAAGGACCATAGTTGACGAGGATGAGCAATCATTTAAGATTTTGCAAGTTTCTTGCTTAAATGAAAACTATCCTAAATAGCGTTTGGAAAAGTTCCGAAAACACTTGAGACTCTAAATGAAAAGGCAACAGTTTTTTTTCACTTGTCTCTACAAAAGATACCATCGAAACTTAATAATCGCTCGACTCTGTCGCTTGTACTGGCTACTTATTGTTAGCAACCAAAATTGCTGATATCAGTTTGGACTAAATTTTAAATTTTTTTTGATAAAGTTCACCCAATTTGAGAAAATAAGATTAATGCATAATTGTTTTCCGCTGTGATTTCCAAATTTACAAATAATTTTTTGACATGAGAAGCCAGTCACGTTTTTTTTTGCGTTTTTGAAATTTTGTTATACACGAGCGTCACATACCTTCCTTACAGCTAATGAAAAGCAAACGAAAAAAGATTCTTTTTGCTTATGATTTTTTATCAATTGTTTTTTGAACATACTTTTGATTTTTGAAACGTTTTATTCCCATTGAAGCGCTAACCGAAGCAATAAAACTAATTTTTTCACTACTTAAATGAAAACTTTTAACTTAAAATTGACTCTTTCAATTTTACACGACCTGCTCGCTCAAATTATTTGCTCAAAACTAGACTAAAACTCAGAAACGTTAATACGAAGACAACTTTTGTAATTTTTTCAATGTCGTTTATATTGGGACTGAAAGGGTTTTAATGAGGTACATTACTCGAACCCTTTCGATGATTTTGAAAGTTCCTGGCTTTGCTCGGGAAAAAAAAACACTGAAAAACATCCGCAGACAAAAATCTTCCCCATTTTCAATGGTCAGGACGAAAAGACAAAGTGATTAACATGATCTTTTTGAAGGGCTTGGTAATTTTTTTTTCATCGGACTGGATAGGACTAGATTGTTCAAAATATTCCACGATATCCAAAGATACGTAAATTATTTTTTAATATAAAAGTTAGGTGATAAGTAATAGATATTTTGGTAATCTTCTACCAAAAGTAATTTTATATTAGTGCGACTGGCTATATAGCAGTATACCTACCGGCATCTTCATTCCAACCTAGCTATTTTATCAGTCCTATTAAGAACAGTACAAGATGTTGTAAGATAACAACTGTAGTGGCGTACAAACTGTAGTAAATCCTAAGAAAGAAATTTAGCTCTGGAATGTGGAAGGGGTGAGTCGATTTGTATCTAGAACATAGGATCAATGTCGGAACAATCGACGTCTGTTATTTTCTTACCAGTGGCTTTAGTGAACAGGGTAAACTGAAGGGAGAGGTTGGTGACCTCTCTCCCAATACTGTCCAGTGTGAACACTGTCATGTTGAAGGAGTACTGGGTGAAGGGCTTCAGTTCACTCACTACACACAAAGTCGCAGTTGCAACTATGTTGTCCTGGCTGCCCTTGTCCGCATTCGGGTCTCCCATATTATAGTGCGACAGCTAGAAACAGATGCCAAAAATAAATTGAGGTACTACTCTGATATGACATAATAGTATCATGATAGACATAATATCTTTTAACCAATCAGTTCCGTAGAAGATAGCACTTAATAGAAAGTTCCCAGCGGCGCTTCAACATTTTGAATTACCTTCTGCGCTAGCTCAAATTGGTGCTCTTTCAATGATAAGTTATCTATATTGTTGGATTTTTGCACAATTTCAATCAAATTTATTATTATCTTATGCATTGCTGAACTAACTTTATGGATATTCGAACTATTCGGGACATCAGTAACTGATTTGCAAGTATTTAAGGTTGCTGGAATCGACTTTTGGATTTTTTTCTATTAAAGTTGCTAGCGTTCGATTAAAAGCATTTTCAAGTAAATTATACATAGCTTGCAGAATTGTTCCGACCATTTGAAAAATGGGGAGGACTTTTGTACACTCAAAAAAAGTTAAGTTAAATTTACCTTAAAAAATACCTTAAAAACGTTTTAAAAAAAAGGTAAATTTGCACTGCCTTAAGTACAACACCTTACCTTACCAATAAACATCTGAAAATTTACCTTAAATTACTTTAAAAATTAAGGTGTATCAGCCTTAAATAATACCTTAAGACTATTTTTATAGGTTTATTTACCTTTTAAATTTACATTTAAAAAGTTAGTTATTTTACCTATATTTTAGGTAAAACTTTTAATACCTTAAAAACGTTTAAAAATAAGGTAAATTTGCACTGCCTTAAGTACAACACCTTACCTTACCAATAAACATCTGAAAATTTACCTTAAATTACCTTAAAAGTTAAGGTGTATCAGCCTTAAATAATACCTTAAAACTATTTTAAATTTTTCCCTAAAAATACAGATATTCGATTGTGTTTAAGTTTTTTTTCTTTTTTTTTCTTTTTTCCTTTTTTTTTCAAAATCAGGTACCCCAATAAGTTATCAGATTGGGTCGAGCAATGAATCATATTAAAGCCCTATCAATCGTGGCTCAAACCACATTCAAAAACTTTGAAAAACTTTTCTCAGTGTCAAGAAAAACCAGTTTTTCCGGTACCAGTTTTAGTTGGTACCCCAATTATCAGATTGGGTCGAGCAATGAATCATATTAAAGCCCTATCAGTCGAAGCTCAATCGACATTTAAAAACTTTTTCTCAGTGTCGAGAAAAACCAGTTTGACTTTTTCATTTTTGGTCTTTTTTTGAGCATATAAGGTGAGAGAACAGGTTTCTTTGTTTTTTTTTTTCAACCAAAAATTTTACCACAAATAGTCATCGGAATAAATTGAGTGTTATTTCATATTAAAGCCCTTTCAATCCCAATCCGAACAACATAATTTTTTTTTTAAAAGTCTTCCATTTTCGAGAAAAACCGGATAGAAATTTTTGAGTTTTACTCTATTTTCAAGCAATAAAAGCAATCAAGCAGGTTATTTATCAAACGATAAGCCATAAATTTTTTGAAAGTTTTGTGCCGTCCGTTTTGCAATAACAACTGCAATATGCAATATGTTTCAACATAAATTCAGCTAAAAAATTAATAAAAGGGTTTTTCAACTGTTTGAATGTTAGTTTTGATTTTTTTGTATAAAAACCGTTACCCAATTTGCCTATTTTACTGTGAGTCTCAAATGAACCTAAACTTCAGGTTTTTTTTCAGATTTTCCATCACACCACGCACAAAAACAACACTAATTTGAAAAAAAAATTGATGTAATTTTTTAAGAACAAAAAGACACAAAAAACAACACTAATTTGAAAATATTTTGGAATTTTTTTGTAAGAATACAGGGGCGGATCTAAGATTTTCTCGAGGAGGGGGATTTTCAAAACCTTTTTGAAAATTTTGACAATTTTTTGAAAAAACTGGTAAAAAAAAAAGTTTTTGGGCACTTTTTGGAAAATTTTGGCGCGCGCTCCTCCTCAAAGTTAGTATATATTGGCGCTCAAGGCGCCTTAAGAAAAATTTTAGGGCCGGTCGGCCAAAAATGGATTTCTTAAAAAGTACCAAAAGGATGGACCCTTTGGGTCGGCAGATGGTCGAATCCCTGAGAGAAGAGAGGCGTCCGCCCCCCCCCCCCCCCACCGCCGCCGCCGATCCCCCAATCTACCGAATGAACAACGTCCACAAAATTAAACTTAATAGTCAACATAAAATAGAATCTGATATGATTGAAACTTTCAAAGGGTTCAATAAAACTAATAAAGGGTAAAAGTGCCACCTTATATCGAGTGACTTGAACTCCACTGGGTTTGCTCCACTGAAATACTACTAAGTCAGAGCCCACTTTGATAGGCTTCAGTTCGAAGTTGTCGTGCAGTCTTGGACCCACGCGGTGCAAAACTTCCCGCGAGAGTGCGCCCACAGTGCCCGCCGAATCAAGTTGCGGCGCCACTCGGATCCCGTACATGGTATTCTCACGCAGTCCGTCCAAGTTCGTCTCCATCACAAACTTTTGAGCTGAAATTGTCAATCTTCTCATTTATTACAATAATTGTTGAATTGTTTAAAATATTTAAGAAAACAAAAATTATTACTCTTCTACTGAGAACAAAATAAAATCGCAGCTTGAGTCTTATAAATTGTGTCTAATGAGTTCATGAACGCAAATGAATTTCAAAGAACAGCTCATTGAAGTTGCAAGCTGGCTTAACATTTTTTGGAACAAAATCATAAAATGGGATTCAGTAATGTGTTACTAACTAAGGGCAACAATTTTATTAACTACGATCATTAAAAATATCAACCAAATTCAGTAAGATTAATGTCCATGGCTTAATAACAAGATGAACGCCTCTAAAAGTTGTTGTTCTCTGTCGTCAGCAAAAAGACAGCCAATTTCAGAACGGTTATTTTAAACTTAACCGCATTGGCAAAACTAAGATCCCAATCGATCATCGCAAGTAAAATCAGCAGTTCGGGAATAAGTGTTCTTTTTTTATGCACTAAAGAATGGATTTTATTGTTTATCAAATCGACTAGAATCAATTGAAATTTGTAATTATTTTAATCGGTTCAATAGTCACCGAAATCCAATTTGAAGTACGTTTTTGGTGTAGATTATATACACTTTTTAACATAGTATATACATTGTATATAAAATATTATATACATTTTATTTTTCTTTAATTTTTTCTACAAACGAAATTTTGAATTGAAAAAATAAGTTTTGTTACGTGTTTTGTTTTGTTGAAAAAAAAACAACATCAACAAAAACAAGAATAGACGATTAAAGTGCAAGTTGCCTAAAACGTTTCGACCATAGTGTTTATAAAATTACAAACCATTTTCTTTCAAATTAATATATTTGTTTTCTGCGTCGTGTGATAAAAAAGATCTGATGCATAACTAAAATTTAAGCACATTCAATAGTCATAGTAATATTGGCAAATTGAACAAAATTTTTTAAAAAAATGACTTTAAAAACCCCAAAAAAAAAAAGTTTTCAGGATTTTTTCAAGTTCGATTTGCAAAAAATTTTGCATTGTTTTTTGAAATTTTGATTCCCAAAATGGCGCTAGAAAATCAAAAAACAAAATTAACTTGCTTAAAGCGGAGGTGTTGCGGCTTAAATTAGGCATAAAAAAGTTTTTGTAAGCTGCTCGCTTTATTGGCTCAAAACTGGACTTATAAATCAAAAAATCTCAACCAGTTTTTTTCAACACTGATAAACTTTTTTGAAATTTTTTTTAATGTAGTTCAAATCACGGTTGAAAGGACTTCAATTTGATGTATCATGCCATCCATTACCACATTTTTTGAGGTACCTGTTTTTGAGTGGAAAACATAGCAGAAAAAAATAATAAACACAAATTACTCCCTATTTTTCAAATGGTCGGATCAGCAACCCAAAAGCAGGAAAATCATACCAAAATTGACAGTTTTTTTCTGCAAAAAACAGAAATTAGCCTATTTCTAGATGACACGCTAGATAGTGTTTGTGTGTGTTGCGGGGGGATGAAATTGAAAAAAAATTGAAATCCTTTCTCACGTCATAACAAAATGCTTGATTTTAAACTGCAGTAAGCAATAAAGTGGTCTCATTTAACCTCGATTGTGAATCATGTTTTTTGGCCGCAGACAAAAAAATTGTCAAAAGTTGCATATTTCAGTTCCCCTGTTCAGTAGAAATGAAATCTGATGTCTTTGATAATTCTTCTCTGTGGTTTTTTGACATGATTCACAACGGCAGCTGAAATATACCGTGCTATATAAAGTTAATACTTCAGATTGATTGAGTTGCTGAGAGTTGTGCGGGTTGTCTAAGATGCACTGATTGAGTTGTGCGGGTTTGCCTAAGAAAAAGTTTCTAAGAAAAAGTGTCGAACTGGGTTACATAAAATCGACTTTTTACTAGTTGAAAACCTGAATAAAAATCTATTGCAATGTTAGTTTTGGCAATGCGGGTAACATCTATGGCAATTTTCGCTGGCCGTTATTTTGCCTACGCATTATAACCAAGCGATTTTTGTTACTTCTGACATCTAAATCAAATTTATGGCCGGCGCTTGAAAGCAATATCCACTAATTAATTGAAGTTCAGTCATGAAAACGAAATAAAATTCTGATACATCGGGTTGTCAGGCATCAAAACCGAAGGGGTGACATTAATGCGAGGTAATAATATTTTAACCGAATATTTTAATTGTCTTAGTACAAATAAAATGTCATCATTTCATTTGCTTGTCGACCCTTTGGCTTACTATCATAGCCCTCAACCCATATACCGTCTGTGACGAACTTTGGTTTGTTCCTGCTGCAACAAACAGCAGGGAAACTTGAACCGAGTTATTCAAATGAAAATGTAATTTAATCGTTTGTTCTTGTTTAGTACAACAACAGAAGGCATTATAAAAAATATCCCGAAAAAAGCCCACTCGAGTTTCAGAGCCCACTCGGATGTGAAATACGTGTCAAATGAGGAGAATTTTTTGGTATTCAGTTTTAAAACAGCCATTTAATCTGAAAATTCAAAAACTAAAAAATAAACAATTTCTATTGATTTTGTTAATTAATGATGGCAAGAGGATCTGTAGCGCCTACAATGATCAAAGCCACATCGACACGAAACCATAATCAGAAAACTTCTCAAATATGGGGACGACTAAAATCATCCGTGTCGACTTACTCTTCCAAATTAAAAGGTCAAATAAAAAATAGAAAAACCAAATTGATTAACCAGTCTATAAACAGCGAAGCCAAGGAATACCTTTATTGGAGTTTTATTATTGCTATGGCTAGTCTATACAATATGTGGGCAATACCGTTACGTTGGGCTTTTCAACTTGACGACTCAAAGCCCTGGATTTATACCAATAAAAACTTTTGGATGCCTCTTGATTATGTTTTTGACTTGGTTTTCGTTTTCGACACTTTTCTAATTGCGCCCAAAATCCAAATTGTTAAAGATGGTTCGGTAGTAGCGGATGCCAAGCAATTGAGGACCGAATTTTTTGGTGGTCGCCGGTTTAAATTCGATGTGATCGCAATCTTACCTTTCGACTTTTTATTTTTGTTATTTGACTGGCATAATGGCTGGTCTCAACTTCTGCGAATTAATCGATTCTTTAAAAATAGCGGATATTTTAACTTTTTGAACAAATGTGAACAACTTTTACCCAACCCTTACGTGTTCAGGATCACAAAAACACTCATTAATTTGCTTTACGTGATCCATATAACTACTTGTCTGTACTTCGCAATGTCTACATTCAGCGGAATCGGTTCAAATTCTTGGGCTTATGACGGAAAAATTGAAACCAAATTTGTTTCGGCTTATATTCGATGTTTTTATTGGGCTCTGAAAACGGTTACATCTATTGGAAACGAGAAAATACCAACTACGAGATCCGAAATTGTCTTCAGTATGATGAACTATTTAGGTGAGATGAACTAATATGGCTCAATAAACAAAAGGTTCTCTAACGGGACTCAAGCAACTGTCTATCGTTTCAGTTGGTGTGTTCTTTTTCGCCGTTGTGATTGGCCAGATGCGAGAAGTTTTAGAAGCAGCTTCTGCCAATCAGGAGACGTTTAGAAGGAGGATGGAAGATACGATAGCTTATTTGGAGAGACGGAAACTACCAGGTAACTTAAGGGCTTCCTTTTTTGTCGGAAGAGTTCACGTGGGTGTCCCAAACATTTTGTAATTTTAACTGAAGTCACCTTATTTTTCCATCAATAAATCCACCGAGAGTGTTCTCCAGATTTGATGAAAGACATCAACTTGCTTAATGTGCATAGAAAGCAAGAAGAGGATTATTTTTACGATTATTTCTTGTTTTTTTTTGTCTGTAAGATTGTTTAATTGTCTGTAAGATCATTTAAATTAACATGTACGGAATTCAGATCATTGAATTTTTTGGAGAAAATGTGATTTTTAAATACATTATCTACCGACTGGACTGTTTTCAGACCACGTGATCAGACGTGCGCGAATGTGGTTCGAATACATTTGGAGTACACAGAGGATGTTGGATGAGAATGAGGCGCTGAATGTGTTGCCTCTCAAAATGAAGATGGAGCTGGCATACAATGTACACAAAAAGACACTCAACAAGGTAATAAAAACTCCTCAATAGTCCTCTTAAATGAACATTATCGTGAGCAATCATGACTCTTTAAGCAATGAAACTTCTAAGAAATAATGAACACTTTTGTTTTTATCAAAATGAAGCAAAAACCAAACATTCAAAAAAGCATTACGACCAAACTGGGAGCATTGTTGTAGCTACCGTTACGGTTGTTTGACGGAAAAAACAAGGCATCAGTTTCATAATGCAACGTGATCGACGATCACAATTTGGGCTTTTTCCAGTTTCCTACACCCTCGAAAAAATACAACATAAAATTGTTCCTTTGATCACGCTAACACGTTTTCATGAAGTTATTGCGAAAAACAAACGTAGTTTTGTTGTTTTTTTAAGGGGCTCTACTGTCCAAACTGTGCATTTTGTGAAATACGAACGGATTCCGCAACAGGCCATAATAAGATTTTCGGGTCATTTGCAACATGGTTACTTTTCTTCCATCTTCTTTTCTATTTTGGATTCCACAAACAAATGGCTTAAACACTGTATCACTCAAAATTGCTCGTTAGCGAAATTGCACAATCCGCAACAGTAATCCGGAACAGTTTCTGGAATCCACAAACAAATAATAAAATATAGATTGTTATAATTGTTAGCTAATTTAAAAATAATCCGCATTTTGCGGAAACCAGTATTATATATAGTTACGTCCAGAAAGTACAATTTCAAATTAATTGTTTTTTTGTGGGTCATAAGCAAAACTATCCAACAGTTCAATCTCATTTGCTGCCAACAGTTTCAACTCACTAGCTAAATCTCAAACTCTGAAAGAATGAATCCCTTTCCGATCTCAAACACTGAAAGAATGAAAACAAACTGAGGTAAACTATTTCATTGGTTTGAATGCTGAACTAATAATAGTTTCACTTTTTCTTAACAGTACAGGGGCAATCCACAATTTTACTTAAACAATGATTTCGGATTTTGTTGAAGGAAATTTGTTATTGGCTTCCAATAGCAATAGTATTTTTTCGCTTTTAAATTCTACAATTATTAGATTGTACGCTATAGATCTAAATTGTTCACACAAGGACTGGTTCAATTCAGTATTACAAACAAATCTACGTTCAGTTTTTTGGTGGAATTTGTTTACATTTGCAGAATCGTTTGGTGGAATTTGTTTACATTTGCAGAAGATTTTTATTAATGGAATCCACTTAAATTTTGGAACATGTATAGAAATTTTTCCGTCCGTGGAATCCGGAACAAAAAGACATCAAATTGTGAGCTTTTCCAGTGCACATTTTGACTTCGTAATAGCAGGGCAATGCTCTCTCGTCGATCATAGGGCGCCTCAAACATCCGACGTTTCGATTGAGAGGCGACGACACATCGACCGCTTCACCACTGCTTTTCTATATATTTTTTTTTGGATTTTTTTTCAGTACGTCATCTACGGTTCATAAGTTCTATTAAAAAACGCTTTCAACCCTGATTTGTGTTTTGAGTAGATAATATTAGTCAATTTCTGAAGTTGAACATCAGGACGCAACTAATTGAAGAAAAATCTATATATTTATGTTTATTTCGTTATTTTTTATTCAATTTATTTTCATCAAAAAATGTGGTCCTTGTTACGTTCTGAGCTTTTTGCAAGCAACATGCTACCCTCATTGGTGCGAGTTGCAATCATTGGAAATGGGGAAAAACTTTGTCTTTGGGTGTGTTTTCATTTTTTCTTTTTTCTAAATTTCATGCAAAATCAGGCACCACAAATAATTGTCGGAATGGATCGATTGATAGATCATATTAGAGTTTTTTCAATTATAATTCGAACAACAATAAACAATTTTCAAAAGGTGGTCCCAGCGTTGAGAAAACCCGGTTTGAAATTTTAATGAGTTTTAGTTTGATTTCGAGCTTTTAAAGCAATTGAGTAACCTTTGTTATATAAAAACTGGCGCTTCTGTGGCGATTATGGTTTTCGGAAAAAAACATTCATGTTTTTTGGTTGTATAATTTTGGACGACAACTGTTTTCAGTTACACCTAAAACAGTAACTTTCTACGCATTTGCAAGGTTCTCTCATGACATCACTCATCACATCACGCACAAAAATCACGCACATCACCCATTTAATTTGATGGGAAAAATGTAGTTTTTTTATGAATCGGCTTAGCTTAGAAATATAAATGTGTTATACAGGTGAGTATCTTCCAAGGATGTGACAAGCAGTTGCTAAAAGATTTGGTACTGAGGCTGCAGCCGGAATTGTTTCTGCCAGGTGACTTCGTCTGCAAGAAGGGAGAAATTGGCAGGGAAATGTACATCATCACGCATGGAATAGTACAGGTTTTACGGATCAACGGTTAAACTTAAACAGAGTATTGCATTATCGAAAGAACTTGCTCGTTCAGCTCTGCCAACAACGACTGATGGGCCTCTTTAAGCAGCGGGCGGGCATTGATCAATGTATGCCAGATACCAATACCGAATTTAGGGAGGTGGGGGGAGGGGGGTTTCTCTTCAGGGATTCGACCCCCTTTGTACTATTTTGAGATATCCATTTTGGATGACTGACCTGTAGTATTGCGAAATACTACACACACAAAAGACCATTGTCTTAATTGTTTATTTAACGACCCAATTCTAAATTGGAGCGTGCCATTTAAATTAAAGCCTCTTTTCACTAAATCAGATATTGACTGATTTACTCTTATTAGGACTATAAAATCTTGTTTTGAAAATCCACTCCTTTTTAAATACTTGTCCAATTTTTCTCATTTTTTCGTGCTCAATATTTTAAAAGGGCGGCGATTATTTTTACGTCCCTTTTAACTTAACTTGAAACAAACTGGATAAACATTTCGCAGTCTTGCCGGCTGCACTGAAATTCTCCTTGCTTTGATTAAGCAGAGATGCACCTGCAATATGATGCATCAGAGAGAGTAATATGAATTTTTAATCAGACAAACTGAAGGCTGCGGTTTTTATCAAAGTGGACTAATAAGTTGAAGATATTTGATTTGAAAAAATCAAACAAAAACTAGTTGAAAATTCCCTTATTAAAAAGGGAGAACAAAGGAGCAGGTGAAACCTGAATAATTAAAGATTGAATCAGCCGCCGGTTTATGCTTACGAGCAAAAGGACTGGCCTGAAAACTTCAGTGTTTCATTTTGCTCAGTCAGCAGCAAGTCATTTCTCTTCAGTCAGTTCTTTTAAAAATAAATAATTTTTCTTTTCTGCCCTAACACTAAAATTAATCTAGCCCTTTTCATTTATAAAAAGAGAATAAATTCTCAGTTTAAGTTTGATTTGAAAAATTATAAATCGAGATACTCGAGATACGCACCCCCGAGGAAGTCTGGACTACAAGTACCCAAAGGACTACGGCAAGACGATTCAGACGACACAACCAGAAGTGCTGACTTGGACAAACATCAAGGGCAACCATACATACTAATCAGCCACCGATCTTAGTAAGAAGATAAAAAATTGATGAACAACATAAGATTAGCTCAACCTCCCCTCATAGGTATATTTCTTTAAGCTGTTCGATTCGTTTATATAATCTAATAACCCAGTGCTTTGTAATTAACCAACTAATTAATTCATACCTTTTCTAACTATTGTTTCTACTCTACTTTTTGTCAAGACAATTTGACGATCTAAGGTGAGACTTATAATTTAGGATAAAATTACTAAGCATTCAACCAGCAATGAGCGCTTAGTAAAACTGGTGCGACCGCAGCAGAGAACTACTCCTTAAGAAATTCTTTTTCCAACAAACTAGAAACAGCTTTTAAAATTCAAAAAAATATATTAATATTAGGATCTGTGAGTATTTGTCAGATTAGTTTCCAACCTCAAAAAGCCAGAGACAATGGGTATCTTTCGATAGAAACACAATTTCATTGTCTTCTACTTGACAGATATTCCTGGTAGGGTTCTTGCGAAATGCATCCCCTGCGCTAACAGTCGCCCACGATATCCCTCCATCTCGAGGTCTATTAGACGGCTTTCTAACTGTCATTAGCTCATGAACTTAACTATTATCTATTATTATAATAATATATAAAATTTCTGAAAGAATCGTTCTCTGCCTAAGTTCGCTAGTAAGATATACCCGTTTTGTCCAGTAATCCACTAAAGTTTTGCCGAAACTTCAGTATAAAGTTATCATCACTAAAATTAACGAAATTCTGTATTAAACTAAAGTGCTCAAAAACTTATTAAATATCTTCATTTATTTTTTCGAGGGGGTTAAGTGGTCATATGTGCGATCTAAGAGTACCCTAAATTGTATGATAAATTGAAATCTTCATCACATTATCTCAAACCATCCACGGTTGTTGCTATTTATCCTAATCCTTCATCAATTCTCGAGGCTTATCCTCAAATTTTCTTAAACTTTTTTTAATTCTAACCACCTTAACGTAACTTAAACCTAAATCATCCATCAGTAAAACTACCAACTACTGAAACTAAGGAAAAAAATAACAAAAACCACGAAGGAAGGAACGGATTTGGGTGTTTTTTAATAAATCATTAGTTTTTTTTAACGCAGTTTAAATATACACCTAATTAACAATAAGATTACGCACTAAAACCAATCTTAAACGTTAACCACATAACACCAAACACCAAGTTTTAGTTTCAGCACAAAAATATCAGGTTTCACAACAAAAACTAAGTTTAAAACACTGACACATCCACTTTATATTGATAAAATAGGTTTCATATGATAGCATAAGCACTAAAAAATTGATTTTTACCAGCCAAAATTTTTGGTTTCAGTTTAGGTTTCAGTTATAGGGTCAAACGTTTCAGTTAAAATAAGTATAGTTTCCGGTCAAAATTTCATATTTCTGTAAACGGATTCGGGTAAAACAGCAAAAATTGAACTAGTCAAACCCAAATTTGGATACCATAAGTCAAAAACCTGGTCTTGAATGGTACGTTTTTGTTAGTTTCAGGTTTCAGAACACAAAAATTGAGTTTTTGGTCTCAAAATTGAGCTCCGAACGCCGAATTTTGACTTTCTAGAGAAAACTAACGGTGTTAAAACCCACCAAACCAATTGTAAATTTTGGTTCCTAAGGCTGAAACGTACGTTTCAGAATTGGTGTTTTTGGTTTCAGACCCAAAAATCTTGCTTCCCGAGAAAAATTTTTGTGAAATATTGAAAGATAATAAGAATCTTTAATGCACTAACAAATTTTTAAACTCAAAAAACTTCTAGAAGGTGTTAGTTTGAGCCCTCAAACTTATAGTTTCAGAAAACTAAAATCGTCGTTTTAGGCTAAAATTTTCATCTTTTTGGCAATTTTATTGCTGGAATAGAAATATATTAGAGAGACCAACCTAAATTTTCAATCTCAAAACTCTAAAACCAAGTGGTCAAACCATAGTTTCAGTTCTAGAAATCATAGTTTCAGCCGCAAAAACTTAGGTTTTCGCAAACAAATTTTTGATTTTGAAGTTACAAACCTGTTCAAAATTCTAATTTACACTAGACCAGCTATCAAAAACAAACTTTTTATTTTCATGCACCGAGTTTGAGAGAGTTTAAGAGTTTCAGGTTTGAGTTTTCAAAAACTAAGTTTAAGATATCAAAAGATTCGGTTTTCTCGAATTTTTTTGCAAGATAAAGCAAAAACCAGATATGATAAAGCGTATAGAAAATTTTAAGATTAAAAAAAACTCAACTTCAGCTACCATAGTTTCAGGTTTCAGATTATCGTTTCAGTCAAAAAATTTTCTAAAAATTTTTAACCAAAAATTAAGTTTTGAACCAATAATAACCAATAAAGGCATATAGTTATATTGTCAACCATACCATAGCATCAACAAAACTTCACTTGAACAAAGTTTCAGGTTTCAGTTAAGGTTTCAGCGAATACAATACTTGTAAAACTTAGAAAAATATTTAGAAAAATTTTTTTTCCAAAGAAATTTTTTTTATTTCCTTATCTTATTATTAATAACCTTTGTTAATATTCAATAATTCCTAAGAGGTTTTCATTACTCTAAGACATACTAATCAAATAGTACAACTTGGCTTAAGAAAAAGAAAACAAACATCGTGAAATTAATGTCAACACATTTTAAAATTGACGTCAGTACAATAAATTTAAAACTCAAGTTAGGAAATAAAGTCTCTAACATCATATGTTATATCACTAACACGGAAAAAGATCATATTAGTATACTAGCAAAACACCCTAACGAAGATAAACACGAATTATACGTCTTCTTTTGACGATATACTCCAGAAATTGACACAATTCTTCAGCAAATAAAAATACCAAATAATATAATTTATAAACCGCAAGTACGATTAATTGCTTCACTCCCGATTGCTTTTTGATATCATAATATACCCAAGCATAGAACTACTTGCATTTTAATCATTTTTTTTAAAGAAACACAAATTTTTCCTTAAACAAAAATTAAATCATAACAAGTTCATAAAAAAAATTTAAATATTTTTTATATTGTTTATCATTCCCTAGATAAATATTTATGTCCCTAAAAGGATGTAAAATGCTATGACCAACTTTTATCAAGTAAATACAACAGCATTTATTTTAAAACTAAAATTAAAAAATAAATCCACAAAAATTATTTGGTATATCACCAATATCCAAAAAGATCAAATCACAATTTTGTCCAAACACCCACACAAAAATATTCACGAATTAACCATTCTTTCCAGCAGCAATACCCTAGAGATAACTTCTATCTTAAAAAAGCTTAATCAGCCCATTAGCACTATTGATCTATCTAACAAAAATTCGTATTCATTGAAACCAGCAAACTTCATTGTAACTTTATTTAACTTTATTGTAACTTTATTCTAACAATTATTTCAGTCCGTACAATTGATCAGTACACAACACATCCAAACCTTTTATATATTGTTAACAAAACATTGAGTGAATTAAACAAAGATGGCAAATGTAGTAGCATACCCAGATTTAGCTCTCGAAAAGTTTACCGGCTTAGATCCGAATGAAGATGCAAGAGATTTTCTTGATATAGTAGAGAAAAAGATAGCATTTTCCCTAGGCACTAGACCAGGAGACGCAGGTGACGAACAAGACGCATATGATAACAGACAAAGAGCCTTATTTGGTTCAATATTAAGAGGCCCAGCCGCTCAATGGTATCAGGGATTAGCAGCAAACTTACCTTGGAATGAGATAAGAGATCAATTCATAGATAGATTCACTGATGATAAGGATAAGTATAGGAGACGAATAGAAGCAGAAAACATAAAAAGACAACCTAATGAATTCATTAAAAGCTACATACATAGATTAAGCACCGCAGTAGACCGTGGATGGCCTAATCCAACTTTTAATGATGATCAAAGAACAGCAAAGAAAATGGAATTCTTTGTACGCGGCTTAAGCCCGCCAGGCTTGAAACAAAAGGCTCATCAATTCCTAATTGATAATCCACCCGCAACATGGCAACAATTAAAAGATCATATTGCAACAAAAGACTTAAGTAGTGATTTTACTGGAACAGCCTCAAGTAGTGTTGATAATAAGTTGGAGATAGAAGGAATAAAGGATCAACTTAAAGAGTTAACAGGACTAATGAAGGATCATAAAATAAACGCAGCTTATACCCCAAAGGAGCATAGAAACAAACAAAACAACCCAATGTTTTGCAACTGGTGTTGTATGTCAGGCCATACGATAAGACATTGCTTTAAATATAATGATCAACAGGAGCAAAATTATGACTCGCTTCAATTAAGAGAGAACTCAAACAGAAGTTACCATAACTATAGCAAGAGTAGGTCAAGAGTAGACAACAATTTCAATGACATAAACTCTCAGCAAGAGTTCAGGCACTTTTCAAACTTCAATGAAAGTTCTCAATCGCGTGACAGGTCGAACAGTAAGAAACACTTCAACGAAAATAACGATTATCATTCACCTTACCAGATCCACAACTTTAGTGATGATGACATTCCAGGAGACTATACCGACAATGAGTGTGAACTTGCTAATTTAAACTAGATCAGTCTCCGTCTGAACCAAAAATACAATTATATATTAATTTATACCAACATCCCGTCGGAGACAAAAATAAAAATAACGGTCTGGAAACTCAATTTCTACTAGACACTGGAGCAACATGTTCGCTTATTAATTTTGACAGTTATGAACAATTTTGTAAAATACAGCCTCTACAGTTGAATAAATCTAGATCAAACACAGTTGCTGTGAATGGAGAAAAACTTAAACTTATAGGTTATACTAATTTTGAATCAACTTTTGGTACAAACTCTGATAATCCGGTAAAAATTAAAGCATGGATTTCAGCCAAGAATTGCTGCGATCTAAATATATTAGGAATGGATTTCATTTGTCACAACATTAAATCAATAAACTTTCCAAATTTGAACTTAGAATTAAAAAAATACCCATATATAACAGTTCCTATCATTATTATAAGAAGCAAAAGTTATCCATATCTAAGTTTTTATCAAAATGTACTTCTTGATAAAAATATAACTATTGCACCAAAATCATCCCGCGTAATTTCAGTTTCTCCAGCAGGCATAGTTTTCAAAGCAGGAACATCGTTTAGAATTGATAAGTCCTTAGAACAAAAAGGCATTAATGCAAAAAGCACTTATTGTAGGAATGAAATTAAGTCAATGCCTATCGTACTTAAAAACTCCAGATTATCAAAAGTAGATATAAACAAAGGTGTAATAGGCCAAACGTTTGAAAACATAGAAATAAAATAAACCCATTTCTTCCTGCTTTAAATTATTCATAAATGTGAAGTTTTCGTCAAAGCTTTTATAACGCTTTAACTTTGTTATTTTACCTAACGTTTTGTATACTGAGCAGTAAATCTAATTTAATCTTACTAAAAAATAAGATTACGAGTATTATCCAACAAATATACTACAATGAATAGCGGTTCTGTATGACACCTAAGGGGATATGCCAAAATGCATGAACACGGATTTAATTCTTAACCGAGATCGAAAACAGTCAAGTACGCTTACAATTTTGGACCATCCTCAGAATCAAATAAAGATAGAGGGATCGGAAGCCAATGGCTCAGACAAAAAAAAGTTTTTCGACTTCAATATATTTGCAAAAAAACTGCAAAAGGCCAGGAGTTTCAAATATTACAGTGTTACGAGTCTATAATGAATTCATTTTCAGGCGGTTTTATTAACTGAAAATTCAGTATTAAACTTAAGGGAATGTCAAATTACCCTACGTGCAATAACGAGAATTAATAGAGTGAAACCTTTGATGAAAGAACTAGCCAATGTAAGGTTGTAACAAACTCATTCTGCGAAGTTAATTTGCACCATCGGATTCCTCTTAGGGCCCAAGTAGGGACCGATGACAATAATTATCATCTTTGTAGTTTTCAAGTTACAAAATGCAAACTAGAAGAAATTCATCAAAAAGGGAGATATCACCTCCTTTCTTCTCAACACATTGATAAAAATTTTCATCAATATTCTTTATCAAAAAATGGGCGAACAACGTTTTTCGACCCGACCCGCCGCAGATTTATGCCAGCATTTGTTGGTGGCTTCATGTAGCCTTTTTAAAATTATGGTACCATATTCTTTCAACAACGCAAGTGCTTGTTGGTGGCTGTATGCAGCCTTTGAGACTCTTATGATTCACTCCTCACAATTTGGCCAAAATATCAATTCGGTAGCCCAAAATCCACAACATGCAGGCATTTAAACCCTTAAAAACAACAAATTTTCAGAAGCAACACTTTGAAAATTGGACCACATCATCCTTAAGATTGTTTACGTTAAATTTTTGCATCATAAAGTTCAGGATGACTTTCTGTACTAAAGATGTGAACATGGATTGGTGCAGGTGATTAAAACCGAAGAAGAATTATTACAGTTATCTTATCGAATATTATACCGTTTGTAATTAGTCTTCAACTTTTCTTACCCTTGATATTTCAGTTTTTTTTTCTTCCTTAATCAAATTTTTTCATTATCTTATCAGAAAATGAAACTAAGATTCCTGGTTATAACAAAAATGCTGTCAAATGAAATATTGTATATGTTTATACATGCCTTACAATTTTACAACTTTCTATTCGCTAATATTTGCATCTAGTAAATCCTAACCCAAGTTTATAGCCGTATAACTTGTTAGGGACCCCATGGTAAGCCTGTGGATGACCCCAGGTGGACATAAATTTAAGATTAGGGGTTAATTAATGCCCAAATTTCCATTTTTTGCTTTAACTTCATAAGTTTAATATCTGAGCTTAACTCAGTGTTGTAAAGTGCTTTATTCCTGTGGTTATTAAACACCATGATCGTCTTTCTTGATTTGTATTTCTGTGGTTATTAAACACCATGATCGTCTTTCTTGATTTGTATTTCTGTGGTTAATAAACACCATGATCGTCTTTCTTCATTTGTTTTCCGTGGTGGGTTTGTGTGAAACCACAAGATTATATTTTCCACCTTTTATATATATATATATATATATACAATTTTACACTTTGTCCTTCATCGTTCAAACATTTGATAATTAGCCTTAATATCCAAATGTAATTCGGGATTTTGAATATTTGGTTATTTTATATTGATGTTTAGCAAAATGGAATACGACCCAATTTTAAACTGGAATTGCAGAAACGCAGACCCAGCACCAGAGGAGTTCAAAAGAAAGCTGCCCCTCAGGAAGAAACAACGGAAACCTCTAGCAGTTCAATCTTTGTCAATAGACGACGGGTTAAATAAGAACCCTCGCAATTTTCCTAGTTTAACCCAAAGATTGGAACTGCAGAAGTGCAGAGAAACCAAGTTGGATACGGAAAATCCAAAATATATAACGAGTTTAAAGTACTCAATAAAGGAAAATTATAACAGATGGAAACTGCCATCGTTCATTGAAGTCGCCAACTCAACGACAATGGAAAAGGCGATGATGCCTATCGATTTCATAACTCAGCCAGAAGTGGTTATAAAGAACGAAAACAACTTCTGGAAATTAAAGAAGAGGGAGGAACAAGGCTACATCCTCAAGGCAGGAGGCACGCAAGTCACCATCCCGTTTGAGGGAATAACTGCTTTTCCGAACCAGGTAAAAAACAGACACAGACAGGAAGAACAGGACGACAATCAAGAACTTACGGACGGAATGAGCAGACTACGAATCAAGAACAAAATCAAAAAGAAGAAAATCGTGAAGTTGCAACAAAAACTCGAGGCTTCACAAAGGAAGATAGCGATCCTCAGATCATACAACGTGGAGCTTGAATTCGGAAGGAAGCTCTAGATAAAACCTAACTTATCTTTATAACTTTTTCGTTTGATGTTCTCTTTAAATTTTATAACTATAGTATTTAATCATTAAAGTGTTTAAATTTTCACCATGGTAACTGTAAGAATCGAACAGCTTAATTTTCTAAAAAAAGGGGTGAGTTGTAGTATTGCGAAATACTACACACACAAAAGACCATTGTCTTAATTGTTTATTTAACGACCCAATTCTAAATTGGAGCGTGCCATTTAAATTAAAGCCTCTTTTCACTAAATCAGATATTGACTGATTTACTCTTATTAGGACTATAAAATCTTGTTTTGAAAATCCACTCCTTTTTAAATACTTGTCCAATTTTTCTCATTTTTTCGTGCTCAATATTTTAAAAGGGCGGCGATTATTTTTACGTCCCTTTTAACTTAACTTGAAACAAACTGGATAAACATTTCGCAGTCTTGCCGGCTGCACTGAAATTCTCCTTGCTTTGATTAAGCAGAGATGCACCTGCAATATGATGCATCAGAGAGAGTAATATGAATTTTTAATCAGACAAACTGAAGGCTGCGGTTTTTATCAAAGTGGACTAATAAGTTGAAGATATTTGATTTGAAAAAATCAAACAAAAACTAGTTGAAAATTCCCTTATTAAAAAGGGAGAACAAAGGAGCAGGTGAAACCTGAATAATTAAAGATTGAATCAGCCGCCGGTTTATGCTTACGAGCAAAAGGACTGGCCTGAAAACTTCAGTGTTTCATTTTGCTCAGTCAGCAGCAAGTCATTTCTCTTCAGTCAGTTCTTTTAAAAATAAATAATTTTTCTTTTCTGCCCTAACACTAAAATTAATCTAGCCCTTTTCATTTATAAAAAGAGAATAAATTCTCAGTTTAAGTTTGATTTGAAAAATTATAAATCGAGATACTCGAGATACGCACCCCCGAGGAAGTCTGGACTACAAGTACCCAAAGGACTACGGCAAGACGATTCAGACGACACAACCAGAAGTGCTGACTTGGACAAACATCAAGGGCAACCATACATACTAATCAGCCACCGATCTTAGTAAGAAGATAAAAAATTGATGAACAACATAAGATTAGCTCAACCTCCCCTCATAGGTATATTTCTTTAAGCTGTTCGATTCGTTTATATAATCTAATAACCCAGTGCTTTGTAATTAACCAACTAATTAATTCATACCTTTTCTAACTATTGTTTCTACTCTACTTTTTGTCAAGACAATTTGACGATCTAAGGTGAGACTTATAATTTAGGATAAAATTACTAAGCATTCAACCAGCAATGAGCGCTTAGTAAAGACCTTAAAATTTTTCTATATATACACTAATTTTGAGGGGGGAGCGCGCGCCGAAAATACGCAATTTTTTGGTCGAAATTTTCCAAAAAGTGCATAAAAACGCCTTTTTTGTCCTGCTTTTTTGAATAAATTGCCTGCGGCTTAGAAAATCAACTTTGTCCACCTAAAAAAGTCAAGACAAATTTCGAACTTTTTTTTTGAAAATCCCCCCTAGAAATTCATAGATCCGCGCCTGCCAAATACACAAAATTTTGAAAAAAGGTTGATATTTTTTCCAATTTCTCGCCCTCCCTCCGCTTGACACTGCTTTTAAAGATTTTGAAAACATTTTTTTCTTATGAAATCAATGCCGCTTAGAATTGTATAATAGCCCAAAGGTCAGTTATGCGCATTTCGTATATTCGCATGTCTGATGACAAAATCCAAAAACAAAATTCAAGTATGAAAGTTCGTGTCAGAGAGCTGATTTTTGATGATTTCTAAATTTTTTTTTCAGGTTTTGGGCTCCGAGGGAAATGTTATAGTAACTCTACAGCCAGGAAGCATCTTCGGAGAGATTAGTCTGCTAGGTAGAGAACCCTAGATACACTAATTTTGCAAAGACAAAAAATTCGTTTAAGATATCGATTTGGCTCTGGCGCATGAAAATACTTAGTACCAAATCTTTAAAAAAGTCGCCTTTGATTATTGTGTTTGAACCGTCAAAAGGCAAGTTTCAAATCTTGTGGGTATTTTTTTTTATTGAAAAATGTGATGTCTCGAATTTTTGCAGACAATGTAATTGTTCCAACATTGAACAGGAGTGAAACTCGTACTCGGTTGTTTGGAATCACAATGTTCTTGAATATCAAATTCAAACATTTGATGTTTGATAAAAAAAATCCTTTGTTGTTCAGGCATTGGCGGCATGAACAGACGCACTGCAGACGTGTTCAGTCCAGGGTACGCGACTCTGTTCAAACTGGACAAGGAAGACCTGGAGGAGGTGGTGGCCGAGTACCCCGAGGCACAGGTTGCACTGCAGAATAAGGCCGATGAAATCATGCGGGAGAAAGGGGTTGGGGGCGGGGGTGGTGGTGATGGAGGAGGAGGAGGAGGAGATCGAGACCGAAAAGAAACAAAAGACGAAAAAATAGACAAAGACGAAGAGGAAGAAAAAAAAGAAGAAAGGAACAATGACAATATAATTTCAGAGGAATCCGCTGAAACTCATTTTGACTGCACGGGTTCAAACAAAAGTGAAGATCCAATCAATTTTGCTGTTGCAGCGACTGAGGAAACAAAAAACACTGTCAAACGGTCGGAGTTTGAATCTGGCAATAATACAAAAAATGCTTTCGAAGTAATTCTTCATAACCATCAAAAGTGTCCAGATCAAAAAGTTGAGCAAAATGATGGAATGTTAAAAGAGCAAAATCAAATCCATATAAAATCGACGGCCAATGTCGCAACACAACAACAACCAAAAGTTTTGGTCGTTGTTGAAGAAGACTCAATCTCTCTTGATACACCAGTTCAAGATGAAATACATAAAATGCAAGCGGGTAGTAACAATTTAACGCAGTTTATAGAAATTCGGGATGAATATGACGACGAAAGCGACAACTCGACGACAAGAGCCGAAGTGCGAATCGACATTACGTCGCCTGGACCTTCAACATCTGCGCAGGCAGCCATACGACTTGCTCCAGAGAATTTTCAGACGCTAGAAAGTCCACGAATTTCGTCAAGACTTCAACATCAACAATCCGGCTCCAAAGAAGTGAAAAAACTCTTAATTGGTGTAGAGGAAGAAAATTTGCACCCACGAATCCAGAAAATGATCTCACAAGGATCAAATCCAAGCTTAATGGATTTGATTCGGACGGGTCAGCTTATGTACGTTCCAATGAGGTAAGAGAGATTTTGTCACACAAATTGAAAAAAGTTCACTGGAAACTACAATTTTGCAATGATTATGCAGTTAGGCGATTTATTTGGAAAATAACGCACTTTAAAGCTGCTTCTGAGGGCAATGCTTGCAGACTTTTTGTTGAGAGAGTAAGTCAGAAATAAAAAACAATCGGTTTTTGGGGTTTCAGCAGCGTCAACAACAAATCGACAAGCAGCGTAAATCAAGAGTCGAGCGCAGACTTCCTTGCCGACATTCAACGCGACAACAGAGTTCCGGTGATGCACATGAATTCTCGAATCGAGCAATACTTGTCCATTGTAGCCGCCCACAACAACAATACAGAACAAGGGTTGACAACGGACCCCGACTCGCGAAACCCGAGTAGATGCGAGTCACGATCATACTCAGTTATGTCTGATAATCTGTCGCCATGTGACTCGGTATCGAGTGTGAACATACCCGTAAGAAGAATATCGAGCGGACCCGAAAGGTTTGAGGGAAACTCAAATCAGAAAAATAATCCATGAATTGATATTGAATGCTAAAAACGGCGCGCTTTTCTTTGCAAAAATAATGCTATCAGTTTTTCATCGAAAAACAGTGTAAATTTTTCTTTTTCGACATTAACAAAAGCAACACCATTTTTCTTGTGTTGTACTTCAGTTATTTTTTCAAACTTCACGCACTTTTTGCATAATCCTCAGCCATATCACTCATTTTTTTTTTAATTTTTGACCTGCATTGCATTTGATAATTTTGATGTGTTAATCTACTCACGGACAATCTTAGTCTGCCACTTGTGTAATGCCAGCGAGGGATTTTCAGAGTAGAACACTTTGTAGCCGTACTCTTTGGGAATAGAAGCTGCATATGGTTCATCCCACGTCACTTTCACACTTCCTAGTTTAGAAGAGGGCAGCACTTGCACGTTCTGTGGAGCACTCGAATCTAAATTACACGCTCCTCTAATTCAAGTAATTTAGTTTTTTGCAAGAACTTTTATCAAGACCGAGAAATCTATCGATTGCAAGCTCAAAGTTTTCGAAAGTTTTTTTTTGATAAGATTTGGACATTAAAAAAAAACAAAATTCAAGTTTTTCTGAAATGTTTTTTTATCGAATTAGTTTCAAAAGTCAATAATTATGTAACAAATCTTTTAACTATATCACATAGACGGTGCCTTGACTTCTCACTCATAAAAAACTAGCAAAAAGGATATGTGAAACCTTTGTTATGGCAAAGCAAGTCGCAGTACAGACAGCTCGCGTAATTTTTTTTGCCAAAAATTAGTTTTTTTTTGTTGAAAAAAAAATGTTGAAGAAAAGGGCTCTAAATATCAAAGCATTTGAGCATTTACGGTTTTTTTCGTTGCTTATCTGATTAGTGATTTTTGATACCATGGGGAGATTGGATCTCATTTCTAACTGAAAAACCTACGCCAACTTTTCTGTCAATTTTTTGATTTTCATTCAGCTCATGAAAAAATATTGCTGGCCTAAAATCTGGATGTTTCGTTACGTGGATTCAATGAGTAAAAATTGATTTTGAAATCAAAACAAAAAGCTTGTATCAGAGTGAAGCTTTGAACATTCCGCTCAGAATGAAGCTTCGATAATTTTTTGTTCCGAGTTTTGACGAAAATGAGGAATATATATGCTCGGGGTGGTTTTTTAGTCCAACAAATTTTACGAAATTTTGGTCCCTCGTGGGACCAATCTCCTGGTCTGCATGGGCCCAGCCAGTTATGAATTCTCTAATTGTAACCTGCCGTGGGCTTGTATAAACTGCTCGTTCTCTAATTTACACGAGTGGTATATTATCCCGCACTATAAAATCCTTGTAAACTGAATTGAGGCAGCTGTATGGTTTTATTAATTCAATACATGATTCAAATTTCAACACTTGAATTTAAATTTGATCAGCCTAAAATTAAAAGTTTTGCCAATACATAACTTACTAAAAACTATTCGACACCAATTAAATGGCAGCTCAAACATTCAGGGCTTCGCCCTGATATGAGCAGTCATGTTTATTTTTAAAAACTGGTGAAATTTTCAAAATAAAATAACATGATTTCAAATTAATTTTCAAAATCATCTCCAAATGCTGTGTAAAGTACACAGTCATGCATTTAGAGGCTAGCAACATAACAATAGGAGCAAATATCTGGCCTGAATTCATTTTGGAACAGAATCTGAGCCGGATTGAATCCCCACTTACGCGTTAATAGCACAAATGTATCTGCCAAGTTGGCTAAATTTGCATGTTTCAAACCGGGATAAATTTTTGAAATGACGAAAATGATAAAAAAAAAATGAATGAGCAAAATATTTGAAATAATTAGGTATCCAATTAAATTTGGATTGGTACGATTTGACGCATGCGCTACGTTTTAATATAAAACTGGTAACAGTTGCGCAAATTTCAAACATCGATAAAATTTTATAAAATGGTTGGAGGTGAAGTTATCTTATTTTTTTGAGCTTCTATTATCATTGTTTTTCTGATGGTAAAAGAAACTATGTCAAAAATGTTTGCTCAAAGCTAAGATTCTGATGTGATTGAATAAACCATAAACAAGATAAAAAAGATTGCTCAAATCACGACCAAGTCTTAAGTTTTTTGACTGCCTTCTAATGTCTATGAATTAATTTAGATGAACTTTTTTTAAAGTTAAGTTTCGATTTCATTTTGTTTTTCATAAAAACTTTCACAAATCCACACGCAATGTCAAATACCAAACAAGACTAAGTTATGAAATAACCGAGAGATTATCTAAGTTATGATGAGTTATCGCATTTTGAAATCATTATGTATGTTGTCGTGTTGCGCACTCAGACATTTGGGTTCATTAGTTTTAGTGAGTTGTCCAAAAATACCGAAAAGTTGAGATTGCAATCACAGATCAAATAGTCATTGTTTGCAATTATGAGCACTAAATGGGGAGTGAGAGCTGGAAGGATCGAATGCCCGAACGAATACTTTGGTAAGAAATCAGAGATCAGAAAGCATCAGTTCAAGTAAATGAGAGGGGAAATTTGTCAGCTTTGACTATTCAAGATAGGTTGAAATCATTCGTGCATTCAGTCCTTCTGTTATGAAAACAAACAACCTCACCCCCCTGCCCGCTAGTTCACATTTGAACTTAAAAGAAACCCAAGTTGGCGCACTTGTAACTCAAAAGGGATCTGCAGTAACGCTAAATAGAGTGAGTCTCGCTGAAATCCAAACTGGTGTTCAAACCAAGTAATAGGTAGCTTAAGCTCAAGTAGCATCTTCATCATAATCTAGCTAAAAATGGAATTAGTTCAAAACAGACGGGTTTTATGTTTATAAAGCTGCTGAAATCTGAACTCTACAAGCGACAAATCAATCGTAGTTATAGTAAATCGATCAAAAATAAAACGATTGAGATGAAACATGACATGAAAATGAAATTTTTAAAATTTTAAATGTTCTTAGCTAATGTGAAAAGCTTCAAAAATAAATTACTACGAGTTTTTTTTTCATAGTTTGAGCCATGAAAAAAAGTGTTGTCCGCAATTACTGTACTTATATAAATGATTCACTTAATAAGTTTACTGCTATCAAGAAAATCAGCCAACACATTACCGAAACTTCAACCGCCTTGTTCCTCTACTAAACAGGAGGATATATGGGCTAGTTAGGGGTCCCTATACCCACCTCTTTGCCTAAAGAGATAAAACCACCCCCTCACCAAAATACACCCACTTTTGGTCAATTTTTTTTTCTAAGATACCCTTTTTTATCTTAACTTCTAAGGTAGGATAGAGGATACCGTAAAACCTGTTCGGTCAAAACTTTTCAAAATCAACCAAAAAGTTAAGTTTTTTAAAATGAAAATCGCTCAATATTTGAGCCAAACAGGGTCTGTGCAGTTTTTGAGTCAAAAACAAAGTGTGAGAGACATTAGTTCAGAGAGAGTGGGTACATATGTAACTGAAATAAGTTTCATTATTTTTTGAAATTAGTAATATATATATATTTTTCAAACTTATGAATATATTTGAAATTCCCCTCCCGAAAACCCTAGCTCCACCCTCGCCCTGCTGCCTTTTGCTAATTTTAATAAAACCATCCCTGATTTATAAGCAGTTATATCGTGTAAATCAGTTTATTGAAATTTTTTGAGAAACCATTTTGCTCATGCCAATGTTGTGGCCTATCAAATAGGCTTGTTCGCATGCACAGTCAGATTGGGGTTGGATTAGAGCAAGGATCTGATTGGTTGTTGTCTAAGTGAAAACAACCAATGGTTCAAACATCCAAATACATAAATTTGAGGTTGTAGGCGACGTGGAAAATGATCGAGCTTAAGCTTTTCCGAAATACTTTTGAAATGATTCACCAACTCTAAATTTGTCTTTTTTTCCTGCCATTTTTGTATACATTGCAAACCTTACAATTAAAATGAGAAGTGCTCTGATATAACACTGTAAGGCGACAATGGCTTGTGTTGCATCAGAGGGTGAATGGGTAGTGGGTTGCGTAAGCTTTTCTTCTCAGTTTCCGAACCCATGGACAACCAAAGGGTCCCATTTGATACCTAATATCGACATAAATTTTAGACTGACTAATCGTAACGGCGCCTTCGGCTCGAGTAGATTAAAACAACACTGTCAAAGCCGTAAAAATTCCGAAGAAGTATTTTGGCAAACTTTTGCGAACGCTTGACTCAACTTTTGATAAACAGTGTATCTGGCGCTCAAAAGATCAGTCAAGTAGACATTAGAAAAAAATCCTCTACTCGCGAAAACAGTACGATAAAAATTGTAAATGTTGTAAGGGTTGCCGCAAAATTCGGCCAACGGCAGCTTCCCTCCCAAAACTAAATCGACAGGTTTTGTCCTGCTGCAGATTTCATCCCTATTTGAAATTTTTCTACTCTTTTGTGGAAACCGATAACCACTAAGCATTTCATCAACAAGTCGTGTTTTGAGAATGGCAAGCTCGAAACCCAGTCAATTTTTAATCCCAGGCATTAAATTTTCGAAGTATTCGTGTAAAAAATGGTACGTTATTAACGAAATGGGACAAAATCTGCTATATGTGAGAAAAAATATTTATGTATTTTTTTCCCTGATAAATTGAATCAATAATTTGAACAAGACTGCTCGTATCAGGACAAGGCTCTGAATTTTTTGATTGCCTTTTGAGGTCTATAGAGCAGTAATAACTAGAAAAAATTAAAGGTAATAAGAATAAAATGAGTTTCTTTGTATTTGATTTCAGATTTTTTTTAAAGTGAATTACAAAGTACAAAGTGATAAAATTTGCTCCTAGTAACAAATCAATTATGGCAAAAAAATTTCCATCGACCAGTTTGGAACGATTTCTAAGACTGATTATATCTCCGCTTACGCATTAATAGCGCGAAATACATCGCGAGTTAATTGTCCTAAATTGACCAAAATGGCAATCTTTAAGCCCCCAAAAATTTATGACAAACAAACACAAGTAAAATATTTTTTCAAAATCAAACGCAAAACATCGATACTTTTCGAATATATTTTAAGAGTTCTGTCAGAAATAGCTAGTTAAAAATCGAATTTTGTCTTTTATCACAAGTACATTCCGTTACTTTTGGCACGAAATTTCAAAATTTAAAAGTCAAAATTTTTTCGGTGATGTTTCTTATTAAAAATTTTAGTGGTAATTTTAGCTGGACTGTAGGTTCTAAAAAATAAATCTACAGTCTGAAAACGGCTAAAAAGCTAAAGGAAAGTGATTTTCTCCTAGGTCTAATATTTTTCTAGCAAGTAAAAATTTCGCATACAAATTTTGGCTGAAACGAATTTAAGATTTTTCTAGCCTCTTGTAATGTTAGGGCTTCGGAGATTTTACCACAAACCTAAAAATACGAGGAGAGGCGGTTACTGTGCAAAAACACAGAGTGTTTGATCATAATTTTAACAAACTACAAAAAAAGTTTGTTTAGTTTAACTTCATTTTTGTTTGTGAGTGGCGTAATGAAAAAAATTTAAACGAAAGAATATACCAAAAAAGCACATTGCAAAACAGTTTCATTCAAATAATGACCCATAAAAATTGAGAAAATTCAAAAAAAAAATTGACATTTTATTATCAAGATTGCGCTAAAAAAACTTAACAACTATTTTTTGATAAAATTTTTGAGGGCTTGAATAAAAAAAACATGGCTTCTATTTTTAAAAAAATTTGCAACAAATCTTCTATAATAAGCCCAAAAATGTCCTAAAATGAAGAAAAAAACTAAAAAGAGTTTTTCTCGACACTGGGACAAATTTTTGGTTTTTTAGTGTTGTTCGAATCTCGAAAAAAAGGCTTTAATATGATCCTTCAATCCCGTCCAATGGTTATTAGTGGTACTAACTTTTTTCACGGAACGAACGTTGGGTGAAATCAATTTAGTTGAGTAGCTTGTTTGTTTTGAGTGATACCAGAATTTGAAACCCTCCCAATTACAAAAATATGGCAATTTTCTAAAAATAATTCTTATCAATAAATCGGAGACTTGATTTGAAAACATAGCCAGCATGTAAAAAAGCACATTTTTTGGTACTTAGTAATGATTGTGCAAAATTTATTGGGCGGATGTTTGAACTGTCGGTTGTTTTCACTGGAGAACAGTCTATGCTTTTTCTTCGTTTTCCCAAACATATCACCACTTCACTTACTAGTGGGCCTGGACTCCGCCACGGGAGGAGCTAAAGTTCCGGCTAAATATATGGCTCAAAGTCACTATACCGTTTTCTTCTATGCTCGCTTCTTTTAAAATAATGTGCAAACGCTAAAATTCTTTTTTAATACAAAATAAACTTTTTAGCTAAAATGAATATAGAAAATTTGAGTGCAGCTTTGGCCCAGAATATATAAGAAAAGGAACTAAAATTCGGGGACTTTAAAACCTTAAGCCAATTAAAACTTTGCAGAATTATAAAGGAGAAAGTGTGCGATGTGCACTGTTAATTTGTGCACAGCAATAAATAGTTTTGCACGGTTAGTCATTTAAGTCTTCATCCCACTACAACACACCCCATGCGTGATCAAACTACTAACTGGAAAGAAGCGTTTTGACTTCCACTTCATCCGAGGAAGGACCGAGTCCGGCCGCATTTTTAGCCGCGACCTTGACCCGATATGTCTGGCCGGCCATCAAATTGATGAGCACCGTCCTTGTTAGCCCAGATTTGGTCTCCTGGTTCTGTTTGTAAGTATTGCCCACTTGAGATGCCATCACTAGGTAGTTTTGGATCACTCCGTTCTGCTGGTCGACATCTGGAGGTTGCCACGTGATGAACACTTTCCTTCCAGTGAGAGCAAACGCGTTCACGTTCCTAGGCGCTCCGGTCGGCACTGAAAAGAACTAAAAGACTCAAACACCCAATATCATGATGGTTTTTTAAAATTAATAACAAATATTTGGACAATTTTGTTTCAACTTAGAACAAATTCCAACCACTTGCTTTCAAATGTCTAGACGATGTATGTGTTTGCGTTTTCTGTGGGCATCTTATTTTAAACTAGATCTGATTTCAAGGTCAGAGTACACATCTTGGAGATGCGTTCCAGCAGATTTGTTTAATTATGAATCAAAACATTCTTGTTTTGAATAAGTAACTCCAGTTACGAGAAAACTTGTCGACCACGGTCAACTTTAAGTCAAATTCCCTTTCCTTGACAATCTGAAGCTAGCACCTTCAGCAAAGCAAGGGCAATAGATTTGTTTTGAAATATCAGGAGAACTGTACAGCCACTGAAACAATATGATCAGCCTTACATCATAATTCTGCTCCTACTAAATGCGACGATGGTTTGTTTTTTTTTAATGACGAATTTCGCCTCTGACTAAAATTTTTAAAAAAATGTATCTCACAAGTAGCAGGAACGGCAATGATTTGGACCTCGCTCTCCAAACTGAACCCGTTTAGGTTTCTAGCCTGCACCCTAAAAGTGTACTGAAGACCCTTCCTCAGGTTTGGAAATTCAACTCTTCGTTTATCTCGAACATTCTCCAAATTGCGAATGTCGTGAACGTATTCGAACTCTTCCTTTGTCTCCAATATTCTGTACTTAATAATGAATGACGTCACTGGGTGTTTGGGCACTTCAGTGTAGTCCCACGTGATCACAACTCCGCCCATTTGGATCTCCACTTGTAAATCGAATGGCGTGTTGGGTTCTAAAAAGACGCTCAAACTGTTTATTAAGTGAAGTTCAACATTAGGTGAAACTTAATATGCAGTTTTAACTGAATGAAATAAGTTTTGAAACCTCGGAGTGCAATAATGTTGGGATAGAAATACATCAAAAGCATTACGGAACAAAATAAGCGCGGTTGCATTAGCACGTCTTTTTTAATTTTCGCCAAATCAATTTGTCGACCACTGTCGTAATCTTTAAGGTTAAATAATTGAAAAGTCCGGACTGAGTTCATAAACAAACTATCGTACGGTTTCTTTCAAAACAAAGCGAAGCTCTCTGCCTATTTTCAAATGAACAAAAAAAACGTGCCACCATTTGCTGCCTGGAAAATAATGAGAACAGGAGTTACCTTGGTTCATTAGTCGGTCTGTAAATTCAAAACTATTTAGCTCAAATTTTGGCCCGTAAGATTGATAAAGCGCACTATACTGACACCTTAAAATGCCAGAAAAAAAATAATTGAAAAATAAAAAAACTGAAACATTAAAATTGATTGCATTTATAGACATCGGAAGTAAAAGTTGATGCGACATCTCTGCACAATATTAATTCACGCAAGTTTTAGCTACAAAATACTTCTGATTAAAATCAATTCGTCAAAGATGTTCATCAAATGAATTCCATTTGATTTGCCGAGTCATGGAAAATCATTTTTTTAAGTAATCGCTGGGTTTCACGCACTGGGTTTCGCTTTTCTGAAAAATCAAAACTAACCGACAAACTATTTCACACCGAAAAAAAAAGAAACGAGAACGCTAATTCCACAAAAAAACGCTGTGTTTTCCTGGAAGTTCAGTTGTTCACGCTTAAGATATATAGTAAATGCCGAATTGATGCCAATATTCGTTCGGTTATCCTGAAACTGCTCATTTTGACGACGAAATACAATTTTTCAATCAATTTTTCAACCTAAAACTACCGGCTTTTGGTCAATAAAGAGTCTCAAGGGCACCTATACTGTCAACAATTTGTCATTCATTAAAAACGATTGGCAACCTGGGCTCATAGTGCGGATGTTGTATGTGTTGCTCTTTGGACTCTCGTTAGACACTAGGAGGATGCTGATCTGGAAGCTGTACGTGGTCTCCGGCTGCAGTCCAGTCAGCACACAAGAGGTCAAGTCATGGCCCATGCAGTCAAACAGATTGTTCACCATTTGGCCCTGTGGAAAATATTAAGGTGAGAAATGGTGTTATTAGGGCTTCTCTCACTTTTTAAAATCCCTTTATTAACCATATTTCTTAAGTGTTCTGAATGCAAAAGTTAGTTTACGGCTCGCTGTCTGATCGCGGATGTGAATCTAAGACTTTCTCAAACTGATGGATTAACGAAAAATTTTCGAAATTTTTTTAAGGTTGATCAAATTGATTTTTCGCAAAACTATCTTATTTTGATTTTTTTTCTAAAACATGTTTTAAAAACATGTCTTTATATCAGGCTGCTTTGAACAGAAATTTGCGTTTTTTGGCGCTCGCGCCCCCTCGAAATTAGTATATATAGGCGCCAAAAACAAACGTAAACAAGTTTTAGGGTATCTCAGCTTTAAATAGAAAATTAGCCTTAAATCTTCCACTGAACAGCTTACAAAACATTTGGGCCTTATAATTAATACCTTCTTATCCTAAAGTTTATCACTGAATATAAATTTGTATGATGAAAAAGTACAAGAACTCAAAACAAATTGATAACAAGGAAAACCGGTTACCGTGCAAGTGGCACAGAATATTCTGACCATGGTCTTAGAAAATACAACAAAATTTTTTCAAATTATTGTCGTTTTTCGGTGTGGTGCGATAAAAGGAGCTGAACAAAAAACTGGAGATAAAGTGTTTTGTCCAAAAATTATGCAGTTTCTTAAGTTTTTGAAAAACTCGAGTCCAAAAAGGCGCTAAAATTTTCACAGAAAACGAACGTTACTCAAGAAAAATTAAGTTATTACGTTTTAATTAAGCTATTGTAATCTCTTAAGCAATTAAAATAAGACTGCTCTCATGCTTTATTCGCTCGAAATAAGACGAAAAAGCAAAAAATTCTAACCGATTTTTCTCGACTTAGGGAAATCATTTTGAAGTTGTTAAAAGTGGTTCAAATCACGACTGGTAGGGCTTTAATATAAAAATTCAATCCAGTCTGATAAATATTTGTGGTATCTGATTTTGCGTGGAAAACAAGAAAAAACTAAAACACATCAGAATGCAAAGTTACTCCCCATTTTCAATGGTCAGAATAAAAACCTAACTACCTGCAAAACTTCTTACAAACACATGGATCAACTGGCAGAAAAATCAATCTAGCCTTAATAAAGTCAAAATATTTGTAGTTCAATCAAAAATTTAACAAGAAAAACAATTAAAACAGACAGTTGAAAAGGAGTCAGTAAGCGCCACTAAATGGAAAAAATACTGACTCAAGTTTCGATTTTTACAGAAAGCAAGACTGTTCTTATCAAGGCGAAGCCCTGAATATTCCAACTGCCGTGCAACTTTTTCGAATAAAGTTCTAGAAATTATCACGAATAAAAAGATAAAGCTGTCTAAAAGAAAGAAAAACTTTGGTTTTTTGTATTTGTTTTTTAAATTTCAACCCATACGCAATCCAAGTACAAAGTAAAATCCTAAGCGTTTACTAGCGTATAATTTACACCAAATAGTGTGCCTCGTTTCAAGTTAGAACGATTTCTGCGCAAATGAAGTAACCGCTACTCGTTAATATGACAAGTTATATCGCGCGTTAATAGTCCTGAATTTGCCAAACTGGTAATTTTGTGCTTTCTGAAAAAAATCACAGGCAAAACAACTTTTTATAATAGAGCTCAAGGCAAAGAAAACTTTTGGATGATAAAAAACTCTCGTTTCAGTTCTATAACAACTTATGATTGCTTTTTTTTGAGAAAATTATGCCAGTTATAGACAAAAGAATCGATGGGTAATATCTTTATTCCGCAAAAAAATCTGAAAATTGGACTTCATTGAAATGAGCTAAATTTTAAAGGAAACCAACCAAGTGATAAACTTCCCCCTAAATCAAATTATAGAGGAGACCGTTCACTTGGTTAAGAGTAAAATTTCTCAGCCAACCAGAATTAAGCATAGTATATATACACAGGCCTTACTGCTTGAATTTGCCATTTAATTTTAGGGGGAGGGAAGATTGTTTTTGGTCTATTGAGGAGGGAGATTGTTCACATGGGCCAAGGAAGCCAAAAACTCCTTAACTCTTAAAAACCATTGCTGATGTTACATTTGAAGATGTTTGTAAACTGAGATTAGATGTTTTCGATGAAATATTCGGTGCTATTTCAAAAAAACGCTTGATCAATTTGATTTCTAATCTTGTCAATGGAGATTTGGAAATTTTTATCTTGATTTTCAACGCATTGGGTAATGAAATATCAGCATGTCTTTGATTTTCTGGACACCTCAGAAATAGCTTATAGTATTTGTGGGGCATAGTAATACCGGTGATGAGTATGTGATCTGGAACCCGATCTTGAGGTTGTCTGCTATTCTGTTGTACTCATCCGGCACTGTCCAATGCAATCTCACACTGGTCGAATTCAACACCTCCACTGTTTCCAACTTTGGTGCACTGATTGTCTCTGGAAGAAACAAAAGCGATGAGAAGGACAAAAATATAGAAAAGATGAAACAAATATTGGAAGGATGAAACGAAGATAGAGAAGATACGAAATAGAAAAGGTCCATTATGTTTCAGGAAATCATTGATTCCAAGTAAAAATCTGAATCAAGTACACCATCCACGTCTCCCATCTATTACCAGGGGTTTGTTACGAATGTCCAATTTTCGCATACACTGACACGCTCGGAAGGATTATAGGGATGGATATTAGTCACTAAAGGTCATAGGATAAACTTTTGACTGGATTCGACAGAAAAACTATATAGATGCGATATCGCTAGTTACTTTCAATCTTGATTAACGTAAATGGCCTTTAAATTTTAGTCGAATGTTCTGGATATTGCAGCTGAAAACTACTTTTAATAATGTGACCTCAGTTTTTCTTTGATCATAGGAATGAAACTGTAAGGCCTTAAATCTCGTTTGTTTTAGAATATGTTTCTTTTTAGAATATGTTTCTTTTTAGAATATGTTTCTTTTTAAGGAAAACTAATGGTAAGGTACAATGTTTTGTGATGCCGAAAGCGGAAAAATTTCGTTTAACTTATTCATTGTCTAATTTTTTTTAAAGTTGTAGCTGCAGTCGCCACACCCAAAACTTTAACACAGATTTATCACTGAAGCGATCTTATAATTCCGTCAAGCGCGCAATACTAATAATACAAGAGTTGTGATCCAACAAATCTGAGAATGAACTAGCTCAGATAGATTTTTAAATGTTCGAAACACGAAAAGTGAGGGATTGTTGTTTATCTTAAATTTCGCTTTTTTTAAACGCAAATTAGCATTTCAAAAAATGGTTTTTGTTTACGGTGCGCGCGGGATTATTGTTTTACTTAAATTTTACTTTTTTTTTTCAAAAATGTCAGGGAAGATGATGTATTATCGTATAAAAACCTTTTCAGTAGTTGTTGAAGAAGCAAAAACTTTTACTCCGTAAAAACTAAAAATTGAGCCGTCAAATAACCTCCAGTAACAGCAGTTCAAAAACTCTAAAAATAATCTGCTTTTTTGTTTCAGGTTTCTCAGACAAATTGATGAGTTTTTTAATGGAAAACCTTTGTTTTCGTTTTTGATTGCCATCAAGGAATTAGCGCTAAACATTTCGCGAAATAACAAATTTCAGCGCTGAGATTGCCATGATTCAGAGCTGGAAAATCTGAAAATTTCAACGACGAGTTAGCAAACCTTTAGCGCTGAATTAGCAATGATTTCTTAGCGATGAAATAGCTATAAAATAGCAAGTTAGAGTACTTGAAACCCCTGCCCACATCCTCCGCTGACTGTAGCACTTCACCGTTCTTACCCCAATTCTCTCACCGTTTACCCTCACTCCACCGTTTACCCCCCTCCCCGCAGTAAAAAGGACGGGCGATGGGGTTGGGAGTTGATGCAAAAACCATGAGGGGTTAAATGGAAAGACCCTAGGGGCATGTGGATGTGAACTTTATGTGGGGGGATAATCCGTAAATACAAAATAATTCCGAACATTGAAAAAAATTAAAAGACAAAAACGATTAATCTGATGAAATAAAAGGTAATGATAACTGAAAATGTTCTGATCGGTAATTGGAAGAAAAATATAATGATATTTTTCTGCTGCTTTATATTATAATGAAATATGTTTAAGCCCGAGCGATTTATCTGTGAATTAGCGATGAATCGGCATTTTTTTCAGCGTTAAATCATAAATTGATTATCGCTTTTTTATCTATGTTCATCAATACAAATCGTTAAAAATAACTTGTAATCATGCACGAGAATTTTGTAAAAACTGTATCAACAATTTTTCATCGATGATTTTTACTGGAAACCCGGCTCTCTCAAAACTAATCAGATAGAAACCTTTTGTGCTACTTGCATGGAAACCGAAATTTTTGGTTAGTTGAAAAAAAATTGATGCTTTTTTAAATTGCGTTTCTCAAATGGGAAAAAGTTATACCTGAATTGATTTTCTTCTTAAAATAAGTTTTACTGATACAGCACATGCCAAGTCATAACGCTACCAGTAATGATGCACACTTTAACAAGGTCATTTCCGTAAGTTAATTAAGAAAACCTACCAAATTTTGATATTTTCTCAGCTCTGTTGGGCTCATTCACTTTTTCGAGGTTGAATTTGGTTTTTTTTTCTTCAATTTTTTGTTAAGAAAGCCAAAAAAATTCGTAACTCGAGTTGTGCAATAACTAAAAACGATTTAAAAAATTTATAAATATTTTGAACTTTTAACCCAAAATGGAAGGCAAACGTTTCTGGATTCAAAGTTTTATAACTTTTCACTGTAAAAGTTTTTGACAGCTTCAGTTCATAAACAAAAATTTCATTTTGTTTCTGTCATTCTTTTCAAAATGATAATTGCCGGTTACAAAAGCCATTATTAATGTTTGTCATACTGCTACTGCAATAGCAGTAATTGATTTATGTACTACCAACCTGCAGTGATATAGTTATTAACTTTGTGGTGTACACAAGGTCACAGTGTGTTGTGACCTTGAAACTTAGTTGAGAGTTCAGAGTTTTCAATTCTGACTTCTCTCAGTAACTAATCAAAAGACAGAAAATAGAAAACAAAGTTCAATGTATCAGAATACATTATTGAATTACAATTAGTTTTCACACGATACCGCATAGGATATCACAATGTTTTAGGCCTGTTTTTCTCTGTTTTCTTTGCCTCCTCTTCGCAAAAAGCTCGATTCTTTTAAACATGTTTTTTCAAAATTATTCTAGTAGGAAACTTCGGTACTACTTGCAGAGAAACCGACAAAAGTTGTCCGTTTTTCATGCAGTTTTACATCTCAATTTGTGTTTTTTAAATGAATTTGATTTAGTTTGATTATGAATTTTTTTTTTCAAAAAAAGACATCCAGTTTCTCTTCCAGTCTCTCTTTTGATTGCTGCTGATATACAATTTTCGAAATACTGTTTAAACGAGTTCTGTTTCTTTAAAGCATGCTGAAATAGAACACGGCGAGCAACGGAAGAGCCTTAAACAATCGTTTTATGCAAATTTACATAGTAACAATTTGTACGCAGCTTGAACTTCTACGAGGAATAGTAGGAAGCAGTCGAAGAGACAAAATTTGACATGCAGGTAGCGAATTGATGAAAACAATCACCTGATCACAATTTGCTGATACGGTTTTTTCCAATCCTATTTTTTCACTTCATGATTTCAAAATTTTTATCGTTGAAACCCATCAAGAACGTTTATGTTCATATGTTTCTTACGGGCTAAAACAAAACGGAAACTGAAATCATTATCAATTTTTGTGCGTTATTTTTTCAATGAGTTTTTCAAACTGAGTTTATGAAACTGTCTTTTAAATGCAAGAAAACTGACAACAGTCCAGCAAGACAAACGTAAGTGGATTTGAATTCGTAAATCAATAGACATGCTAAAATTATCATAAAGCCAACTAAAATTATGCAAAACCCTTAAACATGCAAATCGACAGACTGGTCTTAGATGAAGTGAAACATGCTTACGGATATCAATAGTGCACATGCGTTGATTAGCTGAAAAGGGGCCCCTCCCAATAGCATTGTTGGCACACACGAAGAAATCGTAACAGGTGCTTTCATCTAAATTTTTCACTAGAGCTGAAGTTTCTAGCACACTGATTTTCTGAAAATACACCATGTTCGAATCAGTCGGAACAATCGGTGCGTTGCCTATTGTCGTGATCCGGTAGAGCACAGTGTAATTCGTTATTTTGTCCTTCTGCGATGTGTAACTCCAGCTGAGAGAAATTGAGTTCAAGGTTACAATTTTTGCGCCCAATTCGACCGGCTTACTTCTTGGAACTGAAATAAGTGATGATCACTACAAAACATGCCATGCAAATATTAGAAGTCATGATGATTTTACACACATGCAAAACAAAAAAAATCCTGGTGAATATTTAAATTATTAAATTAACAATTATTTTCTAAAGATTGTACCCGCATAAAAAGTATGTTAACACAAAGATTCTCTGATTCGAAATGATTTTTTCAATTTATTTCATAAAATTTTTCTTATTTTTTTAAACATTATATGAGCATACAGATTCGCTGATGCAAAATATTCTTTTTTCAGACTTATTTTGGGGCCATTTTGAAGCCTTTGAAAACAATAACGTTTCCTCTGTCAATCTTTTGAGACATCAAAAAGGCCCAAATAAGGGTAACTTTGAGCCTTTGACACGCTGAGCTATTGAAACTTCCCCTCCTTATCATACACCATACCATATTTGCTTGCACTCTAGTTTCTTTGTTTAAGCCTTTTCAAAACTATCTCTGATGTTAAAAACATGCAGAACTTGAATCTCTGAAAATTTTTAGTTTATACACTTTCAATTTCCAATTTAACGGGGGTAAAACTAAATAAACAAGACTGCTCGCATCAGGGCGGAGTCCTGAATATTCCGACTGTCTTTTAAGGTCTATAGAGCAGTAATAACATGAAAAAATTAAATGTAATAAAATAAAATTAAAATACTTATTTAAAAAAAATTGAGATTTTTTGTAAAAGCATCTTCCCACACGTCATAAAAAGTACAAAGTGATAGACTTTGCTCCTATTAACGGATTAACGGAAACTTCTCGAACGGTTCTTAAATGATAAAGCATACTTCAAATAAAAAATAATTTTTTTGGCGAAAAGTAAGACAAATTGAAATAGTGTATAAAAAACGATACATGATAATCCAGCCTCGCTAAACTCCTGAAAAGGAACGCCTTAGCTTGATTACACCAAAAACGTCTTGTGAAAACTTGTCTTCTCTTTACCTGCGCGGTTCAAATCGAAGTTGGTTTTGCTTAAGTTGATGTCACTTCTGTTCATTTTGGTGTTGAAAAAGTATTGTTTGAATCAGCAAAAACTTGTAAATCTAAAAGCGAACTTCAACAAATGTTGAACTAAATTTACTGCTATGCCATGCCCAGCCCTATCTACGCAAATAAAGCACCAGAGCTGATATTATTGTTCCGGATGAAACAAAACAAATCGGAAAACTTAATTTTTTTTTATCTCATTGTGTCAAAGTGAAACAAAAATGACGAAAACAAAAGTAGCTCACAATTTCACCAGAAGTACTACTAGCTCTACGAGCTAAAGTTATCACTTTGTACTTTATATGGCGTTTATTCTTATTTTTTTAATCTACATTAAATTTTTTTCATGTTATTACTGCTCCATAGACCTTAAATTAAAAGGCAGTCGGAACATTTGATGCTTCGTCCTGATACGGGCAGTCTTGTGAAAATGTGTTTTTTTTCTTACCTGTGCGGTTCAAATCGAAGTAGGTTTTGCTTAAGTTGATGTCAATTCTGTTCTTTTTGGTGTTGAAAAAGTGTATGTTGAATCAGCAAAAGTAAATATTAGTAAATCTAAATATAAACTTCTACAATAGTTGATTTAAAATTACTTGCATGCCATGCCAAGCCCTATCTACACTAACCAAGCACCAGAGCTGATATTCTTTATCTGGATGAAAAAAAACCGAAAAATTAAACTTTTTTATCTCTTTGTGTCGAAATAAAACAAAAATGATGAAACAAAAGTTGCTCACAATTTCACCAGAAGTTTTACTTGCCAAAAATGTCATTTTCATAAAATTTCAATTCGTTGTTGAAAAATAATTTTTGATTGTTTTGCGCAAATTTTTAATCTTTGGAACCTTCTAGAATTTTGATCATTAATTGCTTTTTGACCTTTGCGTACTAATCATTTTTTGAATAGTTTCAACCCATTTAAAATATCGCGTTTTAAAATTAATATTTTGGTTTATTTTGTCCGCATCTCAAATAAACGTCACATGGATTGATCGACAACATTAAAATAATTTGAGAGGTAACTCGAGCCTCAATGAAAAATTGCGAAAAATTTTACTTGGTTTTGTGAACAACGGTTTGAATATTTTTGTTGCTTCTCAGACAATTTGAGAACCTGAAGTGAAAATTGGATTAAAGAATTGATTTTTTGAACGCAGTGCTTCAAAAATGAAATTCAAAGAACTCAAAAATAAAATTTCTTTCGCAGTTCAAGAGAAAAGTTTAATTACCCTCCACACCTTTCCTAAATCCTAAAAAATTCCTAAATCTCTAAAAGCATTTGTAAAATTTCAAGTTTTTTTCTGCATAAATTATGCGGTAGGAACATATGTTTTACTTGCACATTAATCGGCTGACTTTTTTCGCTATTTTAGTTTTGTTTTTACAGTCAAATGATAGCAACACAGACATAAGGATTTTTAAGATCAATCGTATTTATATGACGCTCACGAAGGGTGTTAAGAAAAATGTAAGTATGGTATGTTATCATAATTTAGTGAACTCAACTTTAAAAACATACGATTTATTAAGTTCTCAACCAACGAATCGTTGAGGACCTCGAACCTCGGAACTTCCGACTGAGAGGCCAAGGTCTCAGCAAGTTACTGATTAAAGCGCTCATTTCTTAATAAAACGCTCGATAGTCATTCACTTTACTTCTTGATTAATGATAGTGAGATTTCGGTGTTTATTCTTCAGAGACCAAAACCATAGCTGGTGCACGTATTCTTGACAAACTTTGTAATGAATGGTTAACTTCCTCAAAACTTTTTTTATTCAATCGGAAAGATTTCTGTTTAAAATATTTAGTTATGCGAAATCAGGTTTTCATTTACGCACACCACCGTAATTAGAGGGGGGAGGAGGAGGAGGAGGAGGAGGAGGAGGAGGAGGAGGAGGAGGAGGTGTGTATTCGACACCTTGCCGACCCAAAGGCCCCCCCCCCCCCTTTGTACTATTTTGAGTTATCCAGCTTTTTGATTTTGAGAGCGACATGGCTGACTGACCCTAAAATTACGCATACAAGCTTTTAATTTTTTTTAGATTTTTCATTTTTAAGCTTCAATGGTTCATTTTGAGGAAAAATTGCCGCTAAGGAGGAAACATGAACCAAATATTGAACAATAAGAATCACATTTTGTTTGATTTGGATCTAAGGAACCTGACATAAAGAGCTTTTGAAAATCAGAAGCTATGCGCATGAACAAAAGCTAAAACGGCTGTTTCTAGATCAAAAACATCTCACTGAAATCTTTTCAGAAGATCAAAAAATGGTTGAGTCAAGAAACAAGAAAAAATCCCTGTTAAACCCCAGCTTTTTTAATTTCTAATTCACGAGCTGAACGTAAATCTTCAAGGCAACTTTTTAGCGCAGAAATAGGTTGCTTGAATTCACTCTTGATTGTTGCATTGTATTACTCTTCATAAATCACTGATAAAACTGATAAATCATTGGTAAAAATAAAACAAAATTCCAATCATCCCATAAAACCCTTCTGCGAAATGCATTTATGACATTCATCCTGAAAATAATAAAATCCTGAGTCATTTTAAATTAAAATTTTCCGGAAAGAAGACAAGCCTTCTATAAACCATATCTTGTATACTGCCATGGTAAATTTGATAAAAGGGAATTAAATAGTCAGCCTTTGATAAAATTCACAATGAATGAAACTTACCCGCTTTGAAGGTGCTGCAAGCTATACTCTCGCTCATCGGTCCCGCGACGTCGTCCAAATTCAGGGCAGTCGCGGTGAATGAATACTTGGTGTCGGGCTGCAAGCCTCGTATTGTTGCGTAATATCGCATATCATACATGAGGGAAACCTCCATCGGGGAAATTTCCCTAGTTCTGGTTGTGCCTTTACTGGCTGAGTCGTTGTAGTACACTCGGTAGCTTTTGATGTCTTTGATGTCGATGAGAGCGACTGAACTCCACGAGAGGTTGACGGCGTTGGACGAGATGACCTCGGCACTGAATCGTTCCATCACACCCGGCACTGAAATCACATGACATCCATTTCTAATTGGCAATTAAACGATTTTTTTTTAGAAAATAATGAACGAACTTCAAAATCATTATAAATGAGTTAAAAATCAATAAATGAGTTTAAAATCATTATTCGAATAGATTTAGTTCCTAAAAGCGGCTTAAAATGTTTTGTGAAGCAAAAAACCAATTGGTTTTTCAAAATGGTTTCACACAAACTGTTGAGTTGGTTATATAAAATGGGTTCAATAATAAAATTTCGATTCTAGATAAAAATTAGTATAAAAACAAAAACCTGTGGTCTTATCAGCTTTAATGCTGAGCATGCATCGTGAGATATACTTCCTTGCCATTGAAAAGGGGAAAAGGCAGCAGCGTTTGAGGTCAACTTTAGTGAAAAAGTTTCTCAAAAACTTTTTTGTAAAAATTATTTACAAGTATATCAATAACAAAAAAAAAAACATTTTGTTTGACAAGCACGAATTCATGTTTAATAAAGCAGCAAACTCAGAAGCGGATCAAGTCTTTTTTCATCATATAATAAGTCTATTAAAAGAATGAAAAAAATTTCTGTATGACTTTCTGTAAAAAAATGGAAGAAAAAACTCAAGTAGTCTGAAGTCAGCAAATTGATCTGATAGCGAATATCAATTTTTCTAGAAAAAAATTCTAATTTCTTTTCAAATTTAGCAATAATCACCATTGAAAATTTTGGTTTCATTTAATTTGACTTTAAATTGATTGAAAAAATTGATTGATGATAAAAATTTGGACCAAATCAAAAAGGAGGAACTTCAACAGCCAAAACTGTCATATGGGGTTGAGTGCGGTATCAGTCCTAACTAACCACTAATCAATCCGAAATATCGTTCTGAAAAAAATTTATATTAAAACCACTGATGCGAAACTTTTAGGATGAATGTAAGTTAAAAATATAAAGTTTTGACAGGCCAAACCGCACCCGCTGTTGGGTGCTTGGCAAATTACTCAATTATATTTGATAGTGGATATAGTATCCATTTAGATGAACAAATTATTGAACTAAATCTTAGTCTCAGTCAAATTACTGAACTTAATCTTAGTTTTAGTCTCAGAACACCATGCACAAATAAAACTTCACGCGGTTGATGGTTTTTTGATTTGAATTTCATCACACATTGAGTTACCAACCTCCTTTTTCTAAGCATAATCATCGAAAAGGTTAACTCCTTGCAACTAGATGTTTGTTTGGTGACTTTGTCGAGGAAAGGCAATTAAAAAGCAAAAACTCAGACACGTTGAAGAATAGCGTAGATGGTATATAGCCAAAACCTAAAGAAAATTGGAAAAAAAATTCAAATTTTCTAAAACTTTTAAGAGATCATTTAATATATAGGGTACTCTAAGGTATCTACAGCTTGTAATGTTGAGTTTTATTTTGATCTTTTTTTTCAAATGGATCAATCGTGCACCTGTTTAACTGCAGATTACGCGCATCAAAAGTCATTTGAAAAATTAGCAAAAACCTGGTTTTAAAATTATAATGCTACGTGTATTACCATTGTGAACACTTTTTTAGGACTATTGTCAAACTTTTTTTCGTTGAGTTTTGCAAACAGAACAATTTTGAATAAAAGTTGTAGTCATATACAGAGAAATTTGACATTTACAAATCAGACTTTCTGTAGTTTAAAAAATGTTTCAGTAGGCTTTTCACTGGTAATTTGTGGACATTGGTTGATATATGGAGCACTGGTCTGACAAATATTCAAATACGGATTTGGTAGAATTAGCAAAATAATGACTTGAGCGTTTTTTAACCACTAACAATATTCGCAACTAGACACTTCGATTAATTGGGCGCTTCACTACAAACCGACCGTTGGGACTTCAAGCGATTAGATATCGAGAAAAAACCTAGCAATATAGAAAAAAAATTAAAATCAAAAGCAACTGACACTTTTCAAGTAAAACGAGTGTGACATTCCCGTAGTGAGGTTCAGGGGCTGAAAAACAGGATCAATTGGGGGATCCCCCCAATCTGGTTTAGGATATAAAGTTTTGATTTAGTAAGAGGTAACCATTGTTTTTTGTGCTCTTTTAATTTCATACCTCCAACTGTGGTGGGAAAGGTGTAAATGTCGGACAGTTCACTTTGGCCGTACGCATTAACCGCCTGTGCTCTTGCCACCATCGTTTTTCCAGGTGGGTATTTTTCAGGGTGGTACATCCTCTTGGTCTGTCGCTTCTGCCATTGGTTTATATTATCATTCTTCTTGTTATAATCAGTGTAGTAGAAATTGTAATACCTAAAACAAACAGCCTCATAAAACAGGGAGCAAAATGGCGCACTTGTAATTACAGAACGAGTTGGTCCAAATCAATTTATGACTGCTCGTTCTTCTTTTATGTTCCCCCACCTGAGGCTAAATAAGTAATGGTGAATGGATAATGTGGACCGAAGATCAATCGCCACAGCAGTCCAATTGAGGGCACGCGTCTTACCAAAGAAAAAGCTTCAACAAATCCCAAATAAAGCCAGCATCAAACGAGTTCGAAGAGATCGGAGCTCAATGATTTATGAATCAACATGATTATCAAAATCTTACAATTTGTCAAGAAGTTCAAAATAAGTTAAAAATTATGGTACGAATCGACGATTTGAGTCATTTTTTTCTTGTTATTGTTAGATCTGTTCTTGCTTAAATTTAATTAACTTAAAGATTTTCTTTTAAAAAGCTCGTTATTCGTTTGCTTGAGACACGTCCTATCTCAAAATCAATTTGAGGATTGCGAGACATTCTTTTGTAATCTCAAATAAAATGAAGAAAACGCAGGAAGAAGTATTATACAAAGTAAAACGAAACAAAAGTGGCAAACGAAATCAGCCACTATTAGACTCTTGCGCTCACGGTGAAAAAAAAAATCAGAAAACTTAAAATAACTTCGATTAAACTCACTGTATGATACCATTAGGTCGTTCTGGTTTCTGCCAGCTGATTTCCACTATTTTAACATCATTATTCAGCTGCTTGTACTGCGCGCGTAAGTTCACAGGTGGCGAGGGTGTGAACTCTCCTGTTTTCATTATCCCCAGAGACGAGTTCGGCCCTCGACCTACATCGTTACTACACGCGATCTTCGCTTGGTACTCGGAATAGGGCGCCAGCCCTCGCAACGTCGTCCCGGTGACACTATCAGCGTCCTGGGTTAACCAGACGCTGTTTTCGACAGAGGTGTTTTTGTAAAACACTGTGCAGTTTAGTGATGCCGGTGCCCGTTGCGGGGTCCATTTCAGATCTGCGGTGTGAATATCAGCGTCGACCCGAAGACTTATTGGGGTACCGGGAGGCTCTGAAAAAGAAAATTGAATTGAAAAAAAAAGATCTGTTAGCTTTTCCGCCGATAAAAAAACGACACAAAATCATAGAAGTTGTTCAACGAGTTGAAATTAGGGCTAAGTCAAATTCAGAAGTGAACTAACCACCATCATACTATTATATCTTCGACACCAATAGACGTTAACTTTGAGGGCAGAGCGCAATTTTTGGTCTACAATAATTCCAAAAAGAGCTTTGACGTTGAAGATGGTTTTGCGAATAGTTTGTACGAACCTAGCACGATGACATTGACAATTGTCTCAATTGGCGGATGAGTTCCACTTGTGACTTTGCATCTAAGCGTCTGGTTCATCATGGCATTCATCAGAATGTAGGAAGTCCTAAAAATTGAGAAAATTAATCTGATGAGTAGTTAACTGTAGCATTTGGTCTCATATTGGTTATCACAAAGGATTTTCCAACCAAATTCAGCATTTTGTTAGTATTTTAGGTTATTTGACAAGATTAATATGCTCAAATGTCAAAACTAAAAAAACGGCATATCAAACAAAAAATAGGCGAAAGCTCCCGAAGAAAAGTTTTGTTTTTGCAAATTAAAACTCAGAGACTGGGAGTAATATAATCTTTAAAACAATTCCTTTTTCATTAGTTTTTCGCGAAGACCCGTCCAATCCTAATTGGAAATCCTCTTATCAAAATTAGATATTTCACAGTATGCGTAACATGTTCGCGTGCAAAAAAAACATAAAAACAGAAGTAACAAAAGGCTCTTCAAGTTCAGATTTTATTATTTCCGAAGAATGTTTCCTCTAAAGTTATCAGCTGTTCAACAACACTTCAGCTCTGAGGTTATTAAAATTTGCGATTAGAATGGCATTAAAACCTTGCTGAGTGGTAGGGCGTGAATAATTCAATATTTAGTTGAGTTGGAAGCCTCTTTTTATCAATTAATGAGAAATTGGACTGAATATAAATGAGACATAAAAATACGGATAAATAAAATCAACTAAGACTGGGATTGTTTTTTCGGCGCGCGCTCCCCTCTCAAATTTAGTTAAATAGGCACCGAAATAGTCTTTAGAACAATTTTGAGACTGGTCAGCCAAAAATGTACGTCGTAAAATTTTACCAAAGGAGGGTCTCTTTGGAAAAATTTGGCGACCAAAAATGAGGGAGAGAACGGTCGGATCCCCTACCCCTCCCCACATCGGCACGCTACTGGCCCTGAGGAAGCACAGAAAACTACGATAGCAATTTGACTGCCACTATCTCTATTAGCAACAAAAGTCATCCGCAAAGTTTAAGGAAAGCCACGTCTCAATAAAGCAAACAAGACTGCTGGAATCACGGCAAAGCCCTTAATATTGACTGCCTATCGCTGTTCTTGAGATAGTTTTTAAAATCATCAATTGAAAAAAAGCCAATGACATTTTCAAAACAACTTGAAAACTGTTGAAATTTAAAACCTTTTTTTTTCACTAACATCTCCCCGCGCTAAGCCGAAGACAAAATGGCTATTTTGACGTTTAGTGACGTATCAATTACACCAAACTTCTTCCACACTTCGATTTGGAATAATTTATGAGCAGATTAACTCGCTGCTTACACGTTAATATCAAGAAAGGTATCGCGTGTTATTTGTCCACAACTGCAAAATTTTAAACCCCCAAATTTTATAAAAAATAATCACAGGTGAAAATATTTTTGAATTTGGAATTTAAAACAAGGATACCTTTCAAATAATTTTTAACGAAAATTAAAAAGTCAAAACTGCTATGGAAAAAAACACACTGAAACCTTATAATCCGTCACTTTCTTCGAAGGTAGTCGGAACAATAAGCTAAATTTATAGATAAAGCAAACCAGAACACCAAACAATTGGTGACAAGGGAGTGAAACAGAATGATTTTTGCCAAGCCTGTTTTATTTTCAAACTAATGTTTTTTTTCAAACATTTTTGTTCAGTTTTACTTTTTAGGTTTCTCCATCTCACTTTGTCAAGTAAAAATTGATTTTTTTTTCGTCTAGTACCGAAACAAAACGAGCAAATTGTTTCAACTTGCAATGATTTATTTCTCGGAAGAAACTTGAGTATGACAAATCGTTTTATGCGTTCGATACCCGATTTTGAATTTTTTGGTCAATTAGTCCCAATTTCAAATCCCTATAACTCTAGAATAATTAGTCGCGAGTTAAAATTTTGGAAACTGATATTTTTGCAGTAAAAATTGTGTTGTAATGCTGCTAATAAGCGTGTGTGGAGGTGTTAAAAAACCAATTAAAATTCAAAATTTTTCAACTTTTTTTGAAAATGTTATTGGCTTTTAAAATGGTAAAGAATTCCGTCAAAAACGGCCAATTAAAAACTCTAAATTTTTCTGAAGAAAAATTTACCGCTAGCACAAATATTCCGTCATTTTCTTCCACAAACGGAATGTTATGGAAAAATGATCAAATATGGCAAAAGCTATTAGAGAAACCGTCAAAAATTATCTAAAGAAAAAAAACGTCCCAGGAGGTGCTCGTTTTGTTTATTTTCTTCGAAAAGCAGATTAAAATTGTTAAGCCAATATAACGATTGAGAATTAAAAACACTGTAAGAAACTTTTAAAAGTATTCAAATAATTTGTAATTTGTTGTAATTTGCCGGAGATTTTTATATTTACTTGTGATGAGAACCAATTGATCAATAATAAGTCTTTAATATTATAAATCATCGAAAATTGAAAATGGAACTTCCGCAAAGAAATTTTTGTTCAGGCGCTTTTGTCGTTACAAAAACTGAAGCAGAGTATTTTCTGAAAACTGAATATTTTCTGGCAGTTAGAATGGGGACACTGGAAGCCAATTTCTTCATGCACTGTTACAAATGCATTGAAAATAACTACTGTTGCATTAAAAAAATACAGAAAACCGTTTAAGTCTTCAAAAAACGAAACAAATTCTTTCAGACAAAAGGGCACCTAGCACTTCAAAAATCTATTGAGACTTGTTTCCTAATTGTTTTTTTGGGCTGCACTTTTTAAACAGCTAAATAAATTCAATATATCAGCTCTAAAATTCTATTTGAATTAAGGAACTTTTGAAACACTTGACCTGAGCAAAATTCCGTTTTTATTGTTGAAGGAGGTTCTTTTGAGAGATACTTATCAGTTTTTCATAAAAAATGTTGCTAATTATTATTTGATGTGCTGTAGAACTGAAATAAAAAAAATATATTCAAAAATTAGTCATTAGAATGTTTCTTAAATGAATCCCAAAAAAGAATCCCAAATTTCCACAAGATGTCTCTGCTATTTTTAATTCCGTCCTACTTTATATATAAGTTATGTGAAATGAGATTTTTCGCTCTGCTCCGACTTTTATATTTTGTGGAAAAACAATCGAAATCCGCTCGAGAAGAATTTAAAATCATTTTTCGAAAAGCAGACCTTCAGAAAAAAATAAGAAATTGAAGTTTCTGCTAAATTGTTGGCAATATTGTACACCGTCAGATAATTTAAGGAAAAATTAGATAATTTGAGAGATTAAAATTGACAAAACTTGTGCGTTTTGACAAAAAAGTATGTACAAAAGATTTCATTAAAAATAACTTTCAATGGTTGATTAAAGCATTTAAAGGTGCCAATATTTCCACCTAAAAAGCATTGATAACAGACAATGAACGAATGATAGAAAGTTTTTTGTCAACGACTTCAATCACCGAAGAGAGCCTTTAACCTTCTCCCAATTTAAGACAAAACATGCTATTTGTCATAATCATCAACTCAAAGTGTTAGACGAAACCGCGTACACACCTCTTTGAAAACTTTTTGTTAATGTGTTGATCACGTCTTGTGTAACTTTCAATATACCAAGAGAAATTCAAACCAACTTTAGCGAAGAGCCATAATCTTTGTCGAGGTCACTGAAATTGAAAGAGGTTTAAAGTATTGCGAATTAGTTTCATCAGTCAAGAAAAATACATAATGAAACATATTTTCATAAAACATCATTTCGATTAGAAAGAGAAGTGTTTTGTATAATGTAAAAGTTATTTGACAAAAAACCTTCGAAGGTGGGCGGGTTTTTCAATTCCCAAAAAAGGACCACCATTATTATACTCTTACAGTATGCCAGATTATCATAATTGGAAAAAGCTAAATACGCTGAAAACTATACTTTTCTTCATATCTCTAAGATGTTCCACTAGGGATCTGATCCTATAGTTTCGACTGTGGATAAACTACATCGACTACTAAGTCGATAAATTAATAGATCGACTATGGATAAACCAGCCGAAGTATAAACGAACCGAAACTGAGCAGATTCGATAAGCCAGCCAATTTTTTTTAAACTAATTATTACATAATTGTTAGAGAGAGACAATTATTACGCAACGGCTAAGTGTTTTCCACTGGTTTATACTTGAGCTGATTTTTATAACTCCACAAATTATCAGCCAACCTGTAGTTTTGCTCGTAGAGTTCTGTGCTGGGTACTATAGACTCCACTCCACCCAGTGTGCGGTACCACTTGATCTTGGGGATGGGGGCTGCATTAGCTGAGCAGTTCAGAACTTTCGATTGTCCTTTCTTTAGCACAATCTCAGTTGGCAGAGCGGGACCGATGAATTTGGGTGGATAGTTGCGAGCTGAAAAAAATGACCGGCTCAACATATAGAGGCGGGTTCATTGATGGGTGCCTTTAAGATTCTTAGGAAGAGAGTTTTTTGTGCGTTCTCATTCTAATTATTTTTTAAAAATCTATTTGCAACAACTACTGCACTTCGAAAGCAATACATGACCGCTCTTTTCTTGGCGCGGGAATCGACATGACCTGTAAACTATTTATGTAGGAGAGAGTTATACATATACAATGCATTAATGAAATTGCTTGTACCGAAAATTTCACGAAAGATCATGCAAAAACCTATACAACATGTTCAGTTACCTGTTTCGAATCATCTTGAATCATATCGTTTAATTAAAAGTATAATAGCATTCAAGGGACTTTTTTCGCCATGACCACTGCCCTAATTGTGCTCTTGTTTTCAAATTAGGCAACGTTTTGGTTGTAGAAGCTCGAGTAGTACGTCGCCTTTTCAGCGGATCCGAATTAAAAGTATCAAGAGTGCTTTTTCCTGTAAGTTGTGTTGAAGTTTTATAAAGAAATGTTTCAGCCGAAAATTGTTTCTAAATCTTATTCATGCAAGATATATGAAGCTTGGTCAAATTTGCCATCAAAAAATTTAGTTTTGAAAAAACATTTTTTCATAAAAAGTTTTCACCAAGACGAGGCACAAGCAATATGGACAACCATGAAAAAACTTTGGTTTTGCTCAGCAGTTGTTAAATAAAGTTGCAAAAATTTTGAGAAAGACACTACCCTATATAGCAGTCCATCAATTTCAGCTAAGAGACGCGAAAATTTTATTAACACAATTTTTGAATTTAAACCCTTTGTCGACCTGTATTCCTTAGTATTTGAAATCAAAACTTTCAGCCATCACACTGTTGTCAAAAACTTTTTTTTCACTATTGCAAACTCCAATTTTCATCACGTTGCATTTCGATTGGTTTATTAAAAGCTTGCTATCTATACACCAGTAACTATCATTTTGCAGTGCTGACAGAAATTTCAGAACTTAAAAGCAAGTTTCTGAAAAAACAAAAAATATAAAACAAAATTACTTGAAAGCTGATGGCTGGGGGCATACAATTAATCTATAAAAGAGTCAAAACAGGACCCAGTACGGATCAGCGTGGAACACCTTTCATTCAATTTAACCTATCCGAAATTGATTTGTTTGAATAGCTCAATTGTTGTAGATTTGTGATATAACTACACAATGAATTTTAAATTTTCTCTCGAAGACCAAATGAATAATTTTTTTCGAGTAAACTTCTCTTCCAACGGTATCAAATGCTTTCGTTAGGTCAAAAAAGGCAAAAAATAATTGAAAATTTTTGTTGTCAAATGATTTCCTTGTAAAACGTGAAATTAATTTAAGTTACAATATTAGATAAACGTTTGAAATTTTTTTTGTTAAACTCAAAAAGACAATAAAACTATTGAACGATAATCATTGTTTTTTTTTCACCACATTTATGCAGTTGTAGTTTACTTAAAAATTTGAAAAAATTAGAAAAAATTCTTCTGAAAGAATGCATTGAGAAAATACGCTCAATGGTGATAAGTCAGCACTGGACTAGAAGCTTTCAGAGTTTTTATACATATCCTATCATGACCAGTTGATTGTTTTTGTTTATATGTTTAAGCTCCTTCAAGACTTCGCATCTATTAGTATCATGTAACACAAATATGTGTTACATTGAAAACTGGCCTGTAAACAGTTTGGTCAATAAATTTCCAATTGTATGAAATTTTTATGAGCCTTAGTGAAAATATGAGCAATCATTTGATAAAATACTGAACATTTCTTGCAATTGTTTGCTTTTTTTTTGTTTTGTTCAATGATCTTCGTGTTTTCGCATATGAGTCTGGTGGTCTTTTCGTTCGCAAGTTGCAGTTTGTCTAGAATTTGGAGATTTCTAGCAGTACCCCTAATTGGGATACTGTGCAAACATCCGACATGTCAACCATTGGAAAAATCAAAACAAAACAAGGATAGCCAGTTACTGCGCCTGTAGCAAAGAATGTTCCGAACTTATTCTTTAGAATACTACGGTTTAGAAAGTTTTTTTTTCAAATTAGTCTAAGCTTTCTGGTTGGTATGATAAAAAAAGATCTGACGTAAAAAAATAAATTAGGCATATTAAGCAGTCATAATACCATAGGAAAATTTGACGAAAAAATTCGTTAAAAAATATTAGAAATTTTAAAAAAAAATTCAAAATTTTTTAGCAGATTTTTTTGATTTTTTTTCTCAAGTTTTTGGTTCCCAAAAGGAAGCTCAAAAACTCCAAAAACTAGCTTTGCTTGCTCAAACTTAAGTTAAAAAGCCCTAAATCAGGCATAAATCAGCTGTTCTAAGCATGCTCGCTCGCTTTATTTGCTCGAACTAAAACGAAAACTCAAAAATTTCAAACCGGTTTTTCTTGACACTAGAAAAAATTTTGGGAAATTGTTAGTGTTGTTCGAATCACGATGAAAAAAATTTAATGTGATATATCATTCAATCCAGTCCGATAATAATTGTTTGTTGTACCTGATTTTGCGTGGAAAACGAAAAGAAAAAATAATAAAACAAACCCGAATACAATGTTCCTCCCCATTTTCACTGATCGGAATAAAAAGTGTTGAAAGCGTTCGAAAAACGGCTTTACTAGGGCAGGCATCCGACATTTTTCAAAAAGTAGGGCAAATATCCGATTTCAAACGTTCGTTTAACAGATGCTCTAGTAGTCAATGAAGGCGAATCAATGTTGCAAGCTTGACAACAGAGGGCGGCGACTCTATGCGAATATCCGTTTATATATAAAAGATTTCATGCAAAGCGGTGATGCGCGCGTAGCGAGCCCACCGGCGACCTTAAGCCGAGAGTCGGCTAAGTTGAAATTGGTAACGAATTACGTCTTGTTTTTGTAATTCTAAGGTCATATTATTACATAGTTATTATGCAAGTTGGAGTGTGTGATATAGCGGATGTTTAACATATCGGCTGTTTGCCCTAGAACCCTCTATTTGGTATAGATTCTGGGTCAGCGTTTTCTTATTTGTTTCAAAAAGCGAATGAAGTGCAAGGAAAAAAATATGTTTCAATGGAAGTTCTGTTAAATATCCTCCGGAAAAATAATGTAATGATGAACTTTTGTTCTACCTCTGGCGTAGATGACTACATCTGAAGAGAGTGCAGTGCCTTGTTTGTTGGTGACCTGCAGAGTGTAGGTCCCACTGGCACCATTTGTCACCTTCTGAATCTCCATGGAACCTAGAAGTTTTTAATATAAACATATCATAGTTAAGGGGAGGGGGGGGGGGGTGCGGCTGGGAAAAATTCTAGATCTGCCCCTGATTCTAGACATGCAGTAACCCATTTCGAAACTTCCGTTCAAACGCGAATTCTCCATAGTTGCACTATTATTACCACACGCCGAATTTTCATTCAATCATTCATCATGCGTACTTTCATCAATGTCAAAGTGTTCAAATAAATCATTTAAGCATCATTGTCACTTGTTATTGAAACACAAGCCATCGTGAAAAAATGACGTAATTTATCTCAAACTTGCAATCTTTAAATACTACAACAAATTTCCGAGCTGTCGTCCGAAATTTTTAAATTTCAACGTCAACGTTGATCCTTTTGACTGGCACTTAATGAACCACTCCTACAAAGATTTTTCCTGCTTCACCTACAAATTTTTGTGATGCTTGTAAAACATTTGCAGAAAGCAACAAATACGAGAAAAAAACAAGAAAAAGCATAGATAAGAAAAAAATATATGCAAGAAGAATTACAGTAGAAGAATTTACAGAAAACTTCATAATTTGTCAGCATGTGTTTAGGACCTGAAGAAAGTTGGTAACAACTATCACAATTTCATTTTTATTGCCCTTTTATTGCTGTACGGTCAATTTTCGACTGATTAGGCTTTGTGAAAAAGATTTTTAAAATGTCAGCTGGAATGAGAAATAGTCAGAATAGTAATGGAAAAAGAAACAAAATAGGGGCTTATACTAAATGAACATTTATGAAGCTGTCAAGAAAAAACTATCAATCGTGTGTAAATACTTCCGTCGTTCAGGTAATTCTGACGGTAAGAATTATAACAAACGACTTTAGAGCTGGCTTTTAATTTCAATCACACCCACAAGTAACCTTTGTTAGTCTGACCTATAGAGCTGACTGTAAAATCAATAAATGCTGATTGCGTATATTGCAAAGGGGCAAAGTGACAGACAGCTCCCCGTAACATTGATCAAAAGCCGCCGCCATTTGCCGTAAACAGTTTTTTGAAGTATTATTTATTGGAGGTTGCTACCGATACTTTTTTTCTGAAATTGTTTGAAACTGAACAAGGACTCTCAGTTAAAGACAAAGATATATATGAATTTTTGTATGCATGTAAAATATGATGAAGCATACAAAAAAAATTGAAAAATTTTTCAAATCCCCCGACGCTATGTAGTTTAAGAAGTGACATATTTAGCGACCAGTTAATTTTGAACAGGATCAAGTACCTTTTTATAGCTTTCATTATTTAGCGTGGAGAAGATTCCAAATTACAAAGTAATCATTTTTTGTGAAATTTTAAAGATTTTTGAAATTAAAAACTACTTAGACTTTCAAAATTTTGCATGAATACGAGCAGTCCTGATTTTTCTTTGTTTTCATTTCCAGAAAGCAAGTTATACCTTTTATAAATTTAATTTTGTTGTCTATTCTGAAAACAACACATCAAATTTGAAAAGTTAGACCAGTTTTTTTGTTTCCCATGATATTCGAAAAAAAAACATTTTTTCGAAACTAAGAAGTAGAATCAGTTTTAATTTAAAATATCTAGTCACCATGCGGATTGCTTTTTTCTCGTTTTAAATTTCAACTTTAAAAATAAAGAGGAGATGAATTAATGGGTGGTGTTTTGACTTGTAGAACACCGGATTTTTATAATCGAATGATCCATTGATTCTAGTTGATTTAGATATCGAACCTTCTTCAGTAAAATTTTTTGTTCGAAATGTATAATCAACTAAAACGATTGATGAAAGCGGAGAATCAATCACGCTTTGTACGCGCCGCAAATAGAGCCCAAGGTAAGGTGATCGACTTATGTTTCGACAGTTATTTAGGTTGAACAAAAACTTTACTCAACAAGCTTCGAAATCTAAATCAACTAGAATCAATACATCGTTCCATGAAAGTCGATACACCAGGGCCAAAAACATGGGATCATCGATTAGAAAAATCAGTAAAAACTGTTTAAATCCCGTGTTATACAAGTCGAAACACCACCCATTTATTGATTTCTTATTTATTCTAAAGTTGGAATCAAAAAATGAGAAAAAAATTATACGCCTGGTGACAAGATGTTTCCAAATTGAAACTGCTTCTACTTCTTAGTTTTGGAAAAATGTCCACACACACCCTAATACCCCCCAACAATTAACGTCTTTTCAGACCCCACACACTCTTTCACCATTGACCCCTCGGGGGATAATCTTGGGGGATTTATTTTTTGAGCGCAAACTGGGGAAAGAGGGGGTAGGGTGACTTAAAAAAGGGCTGAACATGGGATGGGGGACAAGGAGGGAATCAGAGACGTAATTTGGAAAGAAGTTAAGAAACAGTAGAAACTAGAAAAAATATAAGGTAAAAAACTGTGAAGGGAAAAAATCGAAAACAGAATAACCATTTTTCATAGCCACAGTAAGTCTCATTTTACAAATTTTTAACAAAACGTGCAGTAAATCAATATAAACTGCCAACTTGCTTTTGATTTACCGCAAAATGTTGAAAACACTGCAAAAATTTGAACATTTCAGATTAATTTTAGAGAAAAGTTCAAATAAATAATCTCTTATGATTGATAACAATCGATTATAAGTGATTAAAATAGATAATATTGATTTGTCTAGTACAAGACTATTCGTATCAGGGCAAAGCCCTGAATGTTCCGACTGCCTTTTAACGTTTATGAAGCCGTAATAACATTAAAAAATTAAATGTAATAAAACAAAATAGAAAATATTTTTTCTAAAATATGAAATGTTTTTATGCAAATCATCCCCCCACACGCCATATAAAGTAAAAAGTGATAAACTGATAAATTTTGCTCCTAGTAGCAAATCAATTGTACAAGTAGGCTTCCTTCGACCAATTTGGAACGATTTCTAAGACGGATTAAATCTCTGCTTACACGTTAACAGCGCGAAATATATCGCGCGTTAATTGTCCCAAACTGGCCAAAATGGTAACTTTACGAAAAATGATCACAGGTAAAATATCTTTTCAAATTTAAGCTCAAGACAACAATACCTTTCGAATGACATTTAAAAATCCCGTCAAAAATGGCTAGTTAAAAAGTCGAAATTTCTCTGAAGAAAAAAAACCCACCCCGAGCACAAATATTCCGTTACTTTCGCATCGAAAGTCGGAACAATAATCTAATATTTTAATTTGTGTGGAGACTGACAATAAAAACAATATGAACGATTATTATCTATGTAACTTCAGTGCGGGAACTTATTGCTTGCAAAAAACTTTAAATCAAACGCAAATCTAAAATTTTAAATGAGCGACTTCCGTGAATCGTGGACGCTAAATTTTGAATCGTGGACGCTATGGTAACAAAGAAACAACAAATGTTTCTGGGCAGTCACGTTTTACCTGTCGCACCCGATTTGTCTGGGTAAGTTTTGTAGCTCGACCGATTTAAAATGATAAGTTTCGTTGAATATTTAAAAATTTGTTGTTAAAATGGTTAAAAAATCATGCAATGATTGTGCAGAAAATGAATTCAATTAAATTCGGTGGTGTCAAAACCTTAAAACAAGATAAGTCATGCACAGGTGGCCGTCTTTATAAAATACCCTACCGGGTCCGAGGTACGAGTAAGCTGCAAATAAAACACACGAAACAAGTCAGAGGTCAGTCGGTTAGAAAGGTCAACAATTAAGCACCAGCAATATGCATATAGTAGAGTTAACAGTCCGAAAAGTTAGTTGATTAAAAAAATGCATTTTCCCGTCTCCAAACTTCAGGAATCACTTCGTAAGACAAGTTTTCAAAATCTCATCGCTTGCTTTATTGTTTGAAGCATGTTTAACAGGCAAAATAAATTCGATATTTCAAAACTGTAACTCAACCTGACTTCTGTAGAAAAAATTATTTGTTCATAAAAATAAAAATAGATAAACTCTTATTTGTTAGATTTAGAATCGATCAATTTATTGCAGGAAAGAGTAATGTTCAATTAATCTACTTGTAACTTGGCCTACCATTGGTGTAGATGACGTAATTGTCGTAGTCGGGGTAGAACTCGAGTGGAATGTCGTCTTTGAACCACCTGTACTCGGTGAGTGAGTCTCGTGGTGTGACGTCTGCTCTGATTGGCTGTCTCACTGTGTTCACCTGTAGTGTCTTCTGACTGGAGCCAATCATTTCCACTTCCGGAAAACCGACTTGAGAACCTGAATCGAGAACTGATTTAAAATAAATCATAATAATTATGACTTAAGCTTAGTCCGTTTCTATCAATTCGCCACATTCCAGACTGAGTTATTTAGTTCAGCGACCTTCCTTTTTTTCGACTCAAGGCCGCTTTTTTGCAGTTAGAACTTTCCATAATACCACCATTGCATCCGAAATTGGTCAGGCTGAGGTAGGCCTTAAGCTAGAGGTCAAGTGAGAGCTCATCCTCAAACACTATAATTGCCATGGCAGGGGTTCGAATACAAAATCTGATGATCTCCATGTGAACGCCTTACCAATTTGCGCCTCATAATTTGAAGGGTACACCTCTTCATCTGAATGGTTCATCTTAATTTTCATTTAATTCTTAACATTCTCTAATAATTACTTGTTTAAGGATTCAAATACGTCATGAAAATTGCATGGAACGTCTTCGACAAACAAATGTGTCGGAAAGTATTCTATAATTACTTGTTTAAGGATTCAAATACGTCAAGAAAATTGCATGGAACGTCTTCGACAAACAAATGTGTCGGAAAGTAGAAAAAAATTGGGTGGGCTATTTTCCGCGCTAAGTCAGGTAACGCAAACAACATCAAATGAGGTCGGTAGAAATTCAACTTTTCCAAGTCGCAAATCGAGCCCCGATGAAAAACTTTGGAAGCTTGACCAGTATCGAGAGAATCGCTAAAAAGATTTTTTCATTTCATGAGTACCTTTCTAAAACAACCGCTTGTTAACTTTCAAGATTTTTATGCTGTTCATTAGAAGCGTAAGAATTACATTATTGAAGTATACAAAACTCAAAGTTTGCATCTAACCATAACCAATTGTAGATAAACTGAGGTGAATTTATGGAACTTCAATTGTCTTTAAACTTTTCAATGGCAGCTTTAAAATTTTCATAATTCAATTAATTAAGCAAAATTAGTGTCCCGATGTCATACAAAAGTTTTCAAGGCTCAAACAAACAAAAATATTTATATTATGTTACTTGTTTGCTCACTTTCCTTGTTCGAGTAAAAGTTCTGATCCAATTTCTCAGGACACAGACATACTTTCAAATTTTGTTAAATTCGAATCACGCCCTAAAATTCTCTGTTGTGATATATCATTCGAGCCATTGTGATGATTGTTTGTGAAACCTACTTTTGCGTTCACTTTAAAGACAAGGCTCCTTCAGGGGTAGAAACACAAAATTAAAGCAGGCAAGAGTCCCATTTTTTAAATTTGGCAAATTGAGAGGGTTCTGGAAACGTTTCGAGCTGACAGCTTTAATTTTTATTTTTTCAGAAACAAAATAGAAATTGTCTATCGTAAAAATCTCATTGATGGCTTTTTGTTTTTACTGGTTTCGTTTCACAACAATTCATTATCATGAACCGGTCATCACCAACTTTCAAGCAACTAAAAGTATCTTTTATATCATAATGACTTTGTTTGAATCCCTCCTTTATTTCAAATATAGTCAAAAAAAGTTTCGAAAAAAAGAGAGCTCGTAAGAAGGAGGATGCATCAATATTCTGACTGTCCTTCAAATCTATACGGCGCCTTGACTGTATTTTATTAAAACAGTGTAGTGTTTTGGAGAGATATAAAAACCAATTTGGGCGATTTGAAAACAAACATTGAAGCACCACACCTGAACTGACAGCATTTTGAATAATAATGTTTGCCGAAACTAATTTTCAGTTTTAAAACAAAGGAAAACTGTGTTTTTCGCTTGTTTTTATATATATCTGACTTCAAATATGTTATTGAGTAGCATTTATCTATGTAGTTGGTTTGAAGTGAGCAATAAGTTTCGAAATTTTTTGTAGATTATAAAGAGCGCGCCCGCACTGGAGTTTCACGGAAAATAATTGATAATAGTGGATTATATCGGTAAGAAACTTAACCCATTTAATCAATTTTCAAGACCGATCCCACCATGAGAACGGGTTTTAGGGGATTATAATCAACTTTTTTTCAATAATTAAAAATCCATTATCATCCATTTTTTAGGTCACAAAAATCCAAGAAAATTGTTTGTTTTTCTGCAGAACATTGTTTACAGCTAAATAAACTCTTGAATCATGTGGATGAGAAATTTGCACAGTTACATCAAAATGACACCAAACTGTTAAAATACTTCACCCTTGAAACGCACTTTTGTGCATGTCCCATGTTGTCTCCAATATATTTCGAGAAAAAAAATCAAATTCTAAACTAATTGATTTTTTTCCTCAAAGTATGGTGGAGGAAGACGTGGGACATACATAAACGTGCGTTTCAGGGCCTGAAACGAACGTTTATGCATGTACTAGGTCTTTCCCTACCGTATCATGCCGTAGAACCATCCCCCGCGTAGAACCATCCCCCGTGGAACCATTCCCCCCGTAGCACCATACCCCGCCTTCAACCATTAAACACTCCCTCATTCAAGTGAGGTGACAGACAGTAGGCAGGGGAGGGGCAGTAGACGGGGCGGGCGGGGGGGGGGGGTAGTGGGCGATTGGTAAATTTTTACCAAGGCGATGTTAAGAAAAATAACAGTTAAACAAAATGTTAGACTGCCAAAATGAAAAAGTGGAGAAACTTGAACGAGTAAAACTTTATGTGAAAAATTTAAATTTGTGAATTGTAATTCGTAGCAACAGCACTCAACAGGAATGTAGATAATGTGCAAACTTCACAAGTAACGTCTCGAAAAATCCCTTATAATTGATTATAACCGAATATAATGGATTATATTGATATAAAAATATGAAGATTATAATCCCATTTTTAATGGATTATAATCGATTATAATTATTTATAAAGGATTTAATTGATATAAAAATATTAGGGTTATAATCCATTTTTAATTTTATGGATACTGACTATAAAATGACAGTATAATCGATTATTATCCATGAAACTCCAGTGGGGGTAGGCATCGCAATAATGATGGAACCCAAAGGTTGATGGCCGGAGTTAAATCATAACAAGACTGCTCGTATCAGGGCGAAGCCCTGAATATTCCGACTGCCTTTTAATATTCCGACTGCCTTATTGGAGCAGTAATAACATATAAAAAATAAATGTAAAAAAATAAAATGAAAACTTTTTTTTCTAAATTTGAAATTTTTCATGAAAATCATCCCCCCACACGCCATATAAAGTACAAAAAGATATATTTCGCTCCTTGTAACAAATCAATTATGGCAAATAAGCTTCTTTCAACCAATTTGGAACAATTTTTAAGACCGATTAACTCTCCGCTCACGCGTCAATAGCGCGAAATATATCGCGCGTTAATTGTCCCAAATTGGCCAGAATGGCAATCTTTAAACCCTCATAACTTTACGAAAAATAATCACAGGTGAAATATCTTTTCAAATTCAAGCTCAGGACAACAATAGCTTTCGATTGATATAAAAAAAATGCGTCAAAAACGGCTAGTTAAAAAGTCGAAATTTGTCGGAAGAAAAAAAACCCATACCCCGAGCACAAATATTCCGTTACTTTCGTATCGAAGGTCGGAACAATAAAACTACTATGCGAGGCATGATGTTTCTCGGTCCGATGGCCGGTTTCAAGGCCGGCAAAATGTTCTTGCTATAGTTATTAATGGTATTTAAATAATTCTCGGACGATAAGTGCTTACGGTAAAAACGTACAAAAAAATCAAATTCTCTCATGCGAGTCTGAAAGTTTTTCTGCAATTAAAAAAGGCTTTTTGCTTCAAAAATAATCAAAAGTACTCTAGGGGTTTATTATTCATCTTTGTAAAAATTTCCTAATTAATTGTGCCGCATTATACCGACAATCAATTTTTCTTGAAGCTAAGCATCAAAAGCGCTGAAGTTTTCCACGCTCATTTATCAATTTATCAATAATTAATGACACGATGCGCACAATAATGGGAAATAACAACATAGTTTGATAGAAACATGCTAACAAAAACGCATTACTGGGAAAAATGACTTTTTTACATTAAGAGGATGTTCATCTTAAAAATGTCATATACCAATTTCAGTTCTTATCTCAGTGATGAAACAATAGCATTGTTTAACTTTTTAATCTTCTATTTCTCTCATTTCTGAAATCAAAAAGAGTCTCTTGGGTCTTCAAAGAAAGTTTCCATGCATGGTATTTGTAGTGAAAATATTTCTTTTTTTTGTGTGTGTGTGCGCGGCTTTAAAAATGGAGCAAAAGCAGGCGGAAAAAGTCGAACTGTAATGTCCATTAGAACTACCCTTCAGGTAAGAACTGTCAAAAGTCTGCAAAGTGAATTTTCGCAAAAGGTCAACCTTACGCTTTTTTATTCAATTGCTCATTAGCGGCATAAAACTGAACTAAGTCATTGGCAAATGAAGTCCTGCTGACATTATTGACACAGAATTACATTGATTGGAAAACATCTCTAGAACCTTTCGCAATATATCCTCCCAGACCAGTGACCAAAAACATTGCCCCCATAGAGTGTGATTATACTATGATGGTGGGTGGCTATGGTTAAATTGCTGGGATGAAGGGATGAGGGCTATACTACAAAAGAACCAATTCCAAGAACTATAATTTATAAAATCAAGTTGTAATGTGGTACAAAATATTTGATGGATCTTGCTGCAACTTGTCCTTCCTATTACAAGGTTCAGTTTTCATGTAAGATTCATCATAGGATTAGTTTATGGTAGGGGTGGATATTCGTTTCTACGTAGCTTAGTGATTAACAAAATTTTAACAAGACTGCTCGTATCATGTGAATGTTTTAACGCGTTTTGAATTCTTTGGAGTATTTTAAAATAAATTAATTGGTAAAACTTTTGGAAAAACTAAAAAATTTTCAAAACGTTTGATGCGCTCCGATTTTGTGAACTAATCTTTTTTAAATTAGTTCTGGCCCCTTTGTTCAATGTATATAAATGCCTAGTGGTTTTTCGTTTCTTGAGGCATGAAAGTTAGAGCAGTTAAGCAACTGGAGATCGATTTTGATTTTTATTTGCCCGAGGACAACGGACAAAAAGATTGATTTTGGCTTTTATAAATCAATCTCAATTTTGACCGTAATTACATTTAAACGACAGGCGGAAACGCCCCCTAGTGATTACCTGCTGTTTTATTTGATGGGCGAAACCTTACCACAAAAGTATCATGCATGTAAGCCTCCCGGATGTACGCAAGCATGTGTCGCTTCCGTTCACATTCGTTTTTCTCTACAATGTGTCTCAAATGGCATCATTGCGGAATGATATAAAAATGATGCTACAACAGATGACTATACATTCAGGGAATGGAATTTTGAATAATATTTTTTAATAATGTTATTGTCTAGAGACATTTCGTCTCTGTCTCATCCCCTGTATACATTATCTACCGAATTTTCTGTTCCGGTGCTAGAAAGCATATTTTTTCTTTTCATTTTGTCTTCCGAATTAATTTTTAAATATTTGATTTTCTGGTATGTTGCTTCAGTTTTTATTCATGCGACTCGTGAAATATGCTCTTTTGTAAAAAAAAAAAACTGAGATATCTCATAATAAAGTAAGTTATAGCCAGATCATTTCTGAAAAGGCGAAAGTTCACCTAATCGGGCCAATTGAGATTTAAACTAGCTTGACATCCTAACACGGACAAAGACCGCCCGCAATTTGAAAGAGGGGTTGGTAATTAAATAATAGAACAGTACCATCTAAAATAATGCAAGATACTATTGTGAAAAACACGATAGCATATCACTTTTGAAAACATCACTAGTGTACAGTACAGTGAACCGTTTTTTTGTCACTGGGCGGGCAAAATGGAAAGTAGGGGATTGGGATAAACCTGTAATGGGATAAACCTTTTTCATCCAAAAAATAAAACAATAAAAAAATCGTAATATCAATACAAATTGCACAGAATTTTTTTTTCAAATTGATATCGTTTTTGTGGTGTGGTAAGTAAAGTATACGACTTCGTCGAACGCATTGTTCTGAAAAGATGATTATCAAACCAAATAAAATATTCCAAATTTCTTTTGCAGAATACTTTTTTTTCTAAAGATACTAATTCCAAAAAAGCGCTAAGTAAAGTTTCCAAATGAAGTTTTTCTGAAGTAAAAAATTCGCTTTGCTACTTAACTAAAAAAAAACTCAAAAATTTTACACATGTTTTCTCGACAGTAGGAAAAATTTTGAATTGTTTTAATAACATTCGAAATACGACTAAAAACTTTCTTGTGATAAATCACTCGACCCATTACAATGATTATTTGTGGTACCCAATTTAGTGTGGAAAACAGAAAACCTTAAAAAGCAATCGAAAAAACAATTCCTCCGCTTTTCAATGGTTCAAAATACGTGTGCTCCTAATAATTCATAGCCAATTCAAGGCTAAATCAATGCTAAAATGAAAGCTAGAATGCTTGTATGAAAGTAACTTTTTGTTTTCATATTTTCCTACAAATCTGTAGGGAATTGAAGTTATTGTTTTGTGAACCTATACAGTTTCTACTCTTTCCGACTTGGTCTTGAGGGAATTTAGTTGCGTTTGCATTCTAAGGACAAGTGTTCGAGCCCCGGCTGGACCTTGTTTTTTCCAGTATGTATGAAATTGAAAAAATTTTTTCGAAAAAAGGAATCGTTACACTTTCGTTTGTCAGATTATGTTTTATCGGATCAATTGATATTTTGCGTAAAATTTTGTGCTGTCGGCAATGTTCCTTGCAGATGCAATTATTTTTTTTACTCCTGTTCTTTGTAATTTCACTTTTATTTTGTATACTTTCCCTTTTCTTCGCTTGAAAGTTTCGGCTTAGATAGCTTACTTTGGTCAACTGATGGGCCAAAACTGAGAGTTGTTTTCTCTTTTTTTGTATGTTCTGAAAGTGCAAAATTTTTCAGCTTTACTGCTCAAAATTTTGAGACATCACTATGGCGTTTTTGTTTTCGGCTCAATGGGTGTCCATCAACAAACTGTTGACCTAATGGCCGCTCGGTAAAAACTAAAACTTAATTCAAGGAGTTTACTTGTGTTTCTTGGCAATTTTTCTTGTCGTTTTTAATTTAAAATTTTATTATCCGTCGTTTTTTCCCAACTTGCAACGCTGTGCTTTGGTTATATCTGTGTTTAAATTGCGAATTTATCCATAGACGTTAGGGGCGGTCAAAACATTCAGGCAGTCGCCCTGATACGAGCAATCTTGTTCTTATTATACATCTAACGTTCGCAGTTTTTTAACCTAATTTCAACGCTGTTATGAAGAAAATGCATGAAAATTTAAAAAAAAAAGAAAAACATTTAGAAAAAATTAAACTGTTTTTTTCTACCTATGATTTTTTTTGAATTTTTTAAATTTTGTTTTTAATCATAATTTTGAAAAATTTCAGCTGCAGGCTCAACAACTGGCTTTTCTTGCTTCAGCATGCGTATTCCGAGCATGCGTTTTTCATTACTTTCTCAAACTGCATATATTCAGTGGAAACCCATTAAAATTTTAACCAGGTACTGAAATTTGAATTAACCAGGTACTGAAATTTTCCGAGCATGCGCGTTTCATTACTTTCTCAAACTGCATATATCAGTGGAAACCCATTAAAATTTTAACCAGGATCTGAAATTTGAATTATTTTCACAAATTTGAAAAAACAAAATTGTACTTTGAATGCAAATTCTTCAAATGGGGAAAATGGGTTGCTAAAAAAACAAGCAAATGCAAATTTATTCACGCTTGAGGGACCATTGAAATTGAAAATGTCTTCACAGATTTAAAAGATATCTCTGAAGTTGTTCACAAAAGTCAGAAGAAAAATTGAAACTGGTGGAGTAGACTTAGCTGAAGTTGAATACTTTTAATGACCTTTTTTTCCACTCATTCGATTCTACGATGAAAAAAGATTTTTTTGTTGCAATTATACCAGAAAATGACTCGAGTTTGGCCAAATTCCATCTGAATCAAGCATATAAAAAATTGATGACGCATTTCATTGTTGAGAACAAACTGACTGGAAATAATGAACTCTTAAGTCCTAATTTACTTCATCACAGACGTTTGGTTTTAAGATTCAAATTTGATCAAACACTCTTCAATTTAATAATTAAATTATGCAACTTGAATTAAAGCTTGGCGCCTTAATATTTCGTTATTATATGGATTACATAAGCGGAACCGGTAAATCAATGTAAGATTGTTAGGCTTTCGGCAAACTTTTCTGCATATATTCTACTGAGTTCACTTCTGCAAATGAAAAAGAGGTATAACTTTTGGTAGAATTGAGTTTCATAAATATTTCATTTACACTCAACGATGGATTTTAGTCGATAGAATTTTGAGAGATTTCAATCATTTGAAACTTGAAGCAAACCAGCTGCCAAGTCTATTCATTCTAGAGAATGGAGAATAAATTGAAGACTTGAGATGGCGGATTGAGAATACTACACTTTGGAAGCATTTATGGGAACCCTTTTAATTATGGATATAATTGCTGGTAACTGCAGTTGAATGTTGGAGTATGGAAAACCAAGTGCGGAGAAACTGATGCATATTCAAAGCCTGATTGTTAAATATAAAAAACTTGGAACCTCAAAAAATAGTTCTACACGGCTTTGTTAAAAGTTGATTTTTACAAACTATTGCGATTCGAATGGTTTGTAAAAAACCAGATGCTTACAACTTTCAGATACTTGATTTTAAAAATTTTTTTTTTGTTAAACATTGAAAATAACTGTTCGTTGATTTTCACTTTTTTTGCTGAATGGAACATATATTATTCATTCATTTCGTTAAAAAACTGTATAACAAGAGTAAAGTAATTCTAACAAACAAACAAGTTCTTTCCGATTTTGATTAATTTTACGTGAAGCATTTTAGCTTAAATACGTAAGCTTAGAAAAAATTCTCTCAGAGAGCCTAAGGCGTCGTCTTTTTGTAGAAAAAAAAGACGTTTTCATGTCGCTAGTTGTGAGCTGTGTTAAATTCAGAGACCATTTTGCTGCTGCTTGAAAATGATTAATTAAAAAAAGAACGTTTTCATGCATGAAGTTATAGTTTCAAATCAGATAAAGCTATGCTTTCATAGATCTGTATCCGCGGGCGTTAACTTATGAGCGCACACAGAAGGCAGACTTGGCAATCAGTTGAAGAGCTCTTGATGAATCGTTGATAATTTCTCTTACTTTCATCATTTGATACCATGATACGCATTGATGGTTAATTTTAAACTATTATCAGTTTGGTTAGTTAAGTCACGGCACAAATATTTTTTGCACTGAGACGGTGTGCTAATAAACATGAGATTTTCTGACGAAAATTAAGTAGTGTTCGGCGTACCTAGACAAGCTTTTAATGAATTGCTCAAGGGTTATTCAATAAGATGGTTTATTTTTCTTAAAAAGCTGCAACCATGTTCTTCTGACTAAAATTTATTACTTCATAATGATTTTAAAAAAGTTGACTTCAGCTCAAGGATGCGCTACTTGCTAAGGTAGTAGAATTAAACAATAAGAGTAGACATCTATCAAACCTTACCTGCTTTGTAGCTTACAATTTTGTGACCAATGAAACATAACTTTTTAAGTGAGAGGTTTTATAAATGAGATTGAAGTTGGGGTAAAACTCACTTGATTCGGATAAAACTCGTAGTTGGCAAGTATGATGATCGTTCTCATTGTTCGGACCCTCCACTGAACACGTGATCGAACTGCTGCTTTTCGTGTCGTACTTGAGCAGTTTCACAGTCGACACAGTCGGCTCATCTTCGTTTCTGTGGACGTCGTAGATGGTCTCGTTACCCTTTGTCCACCTGAACGAGTAGTCGGAGAAGGCCTTGCTCGGGTCGACGCCGCCGAATCTGCACACGAGGTACACTTTACTAGACGCTGTCACCGTCGTGTCTTTCGGACGTTCAAGAAGAACCAGCTTACATTCTAAAACTTAAAACGTATTAACTGTTCTTATAGGAATACAGGTAATAAAAGAAGTGCGAATCAAAAGAAGTTTAGTAGAGCTCTATAAACCTAAAAAAGCTTTATTTATACTAACTGCGGGTAGTTAACTTCAGGTATTATATGATAAATTATAATAAATTTTTTTGAAAAAAAATTAAAATTTTGGCTAAATCAGATTTGGTGATCAGTACGCTTCCCGTCACATTTTCCGTTGGAGTTTAGTAACTATGAAAAACGGAAATGATTAAATCAGCTTTGTCTCGACACTATTTCCTGAAATAATTTTCGACAATCCGATTGTTACCACACTGATGCCATGTAATGCCAGGAGTGAAAGGCTTTGTTAATTTGATAAAACTCCCAAATCTCTGAGAACGAACAACGACAAACCTGAAAACGCGTGAAAAAATACCCTTGGCCTCTGTTCTCTCCTACTACGCTTTTTTCCAACAGACTTGCTTTGATATAATTAGGTTTTTAGCAATTTTGTGAAAGTATTTGGAATTCAAAAAATGAAGTATATCTTTAAAAACAATAATTCTGATATTTCAAGTTTTCAGAAAAAAATTTCACGACTCACATGGCCGCTTCTTTGATGAAAACTTAGCATTTTACATCTAATGTTAAAAACGTTATATTTTGTGTATCTTTCCTTCTTTTCTTGTATTCTCACTCAACAAACTTGAGTTTCTAATTGTAAAAAAATGCTAATGGATTTAGCACGGCGTAACTATTTATTGGGACAAAATTCGATTGTTCTTACTCGATATTCCTCTTAAAAAATTTTTCCTGCAGATCCTGATGCGAATATTCAATAATAAGCGGAATCAACCTTAAAAAAAGCAAATTAAACTTGGAATTTAAAAGGTCACAGACTTTTACTATTGACTTATTGGAGGAATTTTAGTTTTGCTAAAATTGTTGATTTATAGAAAATTTCATGGGGCTCATTGAGTAAATGAGCACAGGGCAAAATTTTATAGCAGAAGCAGAATGACCGCATTCAAATATTTTGTTGTTTCTATTGGTGCCAATTTGACGTCAACACTTTTTTGTAGGCTATAATAGGTTTATAGGACACATGAGGTGAAGATAATTTTTAGAGCAAAAAAAATTCGGCAGAAAAAAATTGCCTTATTGAAAGTCAATTTGAATTTTTTTAGAGCACAAGTTCCTCCATAGAAAAAAATATTATTTGTTAGTGAGCCAAAACAGTTGTGCTTAGGATTTTTGAAGCTGACAAGAATCTTTCGAATCGATTGTTTTTGTTTGCATGCATAACTAGGCAAAAAAAATCCTAGATTTCTTCTTGTTTTGACATTTGAATTTGAATTGTAATTTCAATTTAGCTTGAAAACCTAAAATTTTTATTGCCTATTTTATTTGTTACAGGGAAGCTTTAAAAAAAACAATTTATGAATTTTTTTCAATTCTTGAGTTTTCGAAACTTTTCCTGTGATTAAAAAACACGCGTTCAAAATAGAAAAAACTTTGTCCCCCTGACTTTTTTAGACAGTTATTAATTGCAATATGAATTCTTCAAAATCTAAACTTTGAGGTGTTTAGCTGTTTTTTTCTCAAGAATTGTCATTTGCATGGTATGTTTCAAGGGTTTAAAAGTTTTTTAATGGCTTCAAAATTTTAAAAAAGACCAGCACAATCAGAAAAGTAAAAATAATATGCCCTTGAAAAAGATAATTCATTACTTTAATATTACTTTTGTTTTGCCTACTGCAATCAATTTAAGAACAATTTTCAGTAGCTTTAAAAAACTAAGGTGAAAGAATAGACGGTTTTATTTCAAAAAACAACAAGCAGTCCTTCATATTTGTTTTAAAAAAACTCAGAAGTCTTTAAAGGATTTCTTAGTGTTATTGGAGCGGTAAACATTTTACTCTAAGGTAATGTCACAAGCTATTATGAATTTTTGAGATTAATTTTACAATGTTATTTTCTACATAAGGTAAAATTATTTAAGTATGCTGGTTACCTTTTACAATTGCTATGAAAATTGGTTTCTAAAAATTTAAAATTCTTGCTCAAGTTAACTTTGAGTATGCATTTTTGTTCAAAAATTTTTTCTACAGTTATACCCCCGGCTTTCCTCAATTTAAGAATGATTCCTATCACACAACCACAAACAGGAAAGAAGAACTCATTTTAGAGTTCCATACTTGGAATGTATAGAGAAATAAATTGTCAGACTATTTTAGGAAATGAAATTGGGATCAAAATAATTTGCAAAAAATTCAGAATTGAGGAAACAAACATTTTTTCCCGTATTATATAGGTTGTCTCACATGAGAAAATTAGCTTTACTTAGCTTAGAGAGTTTTCGGACAAAACACTAAAACTTAAATCGAAATGTTTAACAATGAGCTTTTTTACACAATTATCTGTACTTGTCTGTACCAATGAAAACGTATGACTAGCTTTTTCCATTTTTGAAGTATGTATGGCAAGCGTTTTCTGTTCACCCGCGAATTTGTTGTAGAATTTTTCGAACCAATTTCTAGTTTTGAAAAAAAAATTATTTCTTTGAAAATCCTCAAATTGCTGAAATTAACTTTTTGAAACTTAAAAACTTTGAAAACTTTGAGCTCTGCATATTTTTCCGACTTTTGAAAAAAAGATGGAATAGTTGTGTTATGGTTGTTTTTTTTTCTCCAGACCTTTTCGTCCTTTTTAATCGTTTTTTTTTTCAATAACATCCAAATGGTATTGTTGTATTGAGCTGAAAACCTATAACTTTTCAGCCTGTGATAATTTTTTTTAAAGTGTGGCTTAACTGTGACTTTTTTTAAGTTATGGGGTTGTAAAGATTGCGAAATTGACCAGTTCGGGACAATTAACGCGTGACACTTTTCGCGCTATAAACGCTTAAGCGAACGTTCAATCTGTCCAAGATCTCGTTCCAGACTAGCTGAAGCAGGCTATTTGTCAGAACTGCTACGTTACTTGGAGCAAAACACATTATGTTCTTTATATGGCGTGTCGGAGAGATGACTTTTCAAAAATCTCAAGAAAGTGTTTTTTCCATTTTTTTTGAAAAATTAATGATTTTTTTTAAAAAGCAAATACTGCTCCATAGACATTAAAAGAAGGCAGTCGGAACATTCAGAGTCCGCCTTGATACGAAAAGACTTGTTGCAGTTCTGTCTCAAAACATGAAAATAATATGTTTGGGCTCTTTCGTTAGCATTTCAAAAAATTTTATTACGCTGTTCATGATTTCGCAGATGTTAATTCTTTGATGATTAGAGTTGTTTTTTTTTTGTGAGAACTTTTTTATTAAATTTTTTCTGCTTCCGATTTAGGTTTAATTTTGGTGCTAGTCCGCTTCTTTAAAAACCTATCGCGGAAGCTCAATTTTGTTGCGGATTATCGAGGTGCGCGATTGTCGTCGTGCGATTAAAATTTTTGGCCTATAAGTGAAGGATGTTATTATGATCGTCTAGATGCTTTGAGCGACATATGGCATGGAGTCGAGTTCAGATATATCTTTATTTCTGTTCATCACGTGAACTGGTTGCAAAGACATGAACAAAAGCAGCATTCACTTCCAAATGATATTAACCAGTGAAGCAGTCATCCGATCAATAAATCTCAAAAGGCTACTCATTTCCCCAATCATTCAATCCATTGTTCCGTCTACTGTACAAATTACAATTACACTAAACTAAGCCCCCACCCTGACTGAAAAGGCCGGACGAGAAGGCTTAGACAATCAGCAGCAAACACTGCTGTCTATGACTGCAAGCGGCACGTCAATCTTGTTGGCATTTTGAAGAGCTCCCACAATGATTACGAGTGTTAAAAGCACGTATCAAGTCTAATCAGTGAAGATGGAAATATAACAAACACTACTTTGTAAAACAACAGGTAGTATCATAAAGTTGATTTTCCCAAAAATTGCGAGCAGGGAGGGGAGGGGGAGGGTAGAATTGGAAAAAAAAACTTTTTACTCTTGATTAATTACAAATGCCATACTAAGCTAAGCGAGATATCCATTCGTCATCAGTTTCAATTTTCACTTGTTTTGTAAAAAAAAACAGTTAATGTCGCTGACAAGCTGCTGGATTTCAAATGATAGAACAGGCAAAATATCCCAGCAAGACAGCTTTATTGAGGGCGTCAAAGTGGAACAAGCAAAAAAACACTGTCAACGAAAAAATTTGTGAGCAGTTAAAAGTAATTTCAAAAGCTGAAAACCAGATTTAAGACAAAACACAGGAACAAGATACAAGAAAATAATACACAGCATTGGAACAATGGAAAAAATTACGCAAAAAAACCAAACCTTTTTTCTTGTGTTTTTTTTTCTTCTGATAGCTATTTTGCTCTGGTCAGTAGTCGATGCTTTTATGATGTGCTCTTTCAGAACTTTATGAAGCTGAATTATTCGTCAGTGTGTCACATCAAATGACTTTCTTTTCGGCTTTCCGACGAAAAAATATTTTTTAAATAGAGTTGATCACCCAATTAAATAACACATTTAGAACACGTTGATATCAGGTTTGATTGCCAATCTAAAAACTTTTTTTAAAAAGGCGTAAATAATAACAAAACACTCTAAGCATAGATAAAAACCGGCTTTCTTCGAAAGTCAGAACCACAAGATCATCGCATAAAAAGCACTAACGCAAAAAACATGTAACTTTTTCTTGTATCGAAGATGATTTTCTTTACTAAAGACTTTTCCCTGTCGTTTTTTTGTTGGATTACTACTGCGTCCAACATTTATCGCCAGAATTTCATTCTTTTCTACAAATTTTAACGAGGTTACTTCCTACTAAATGGTCTAAATGCAAAATTTTCCAGTTTCTGACGCAAACTTAGCGACATTTTTAAGTCCGAGAAAATTTTTTCCCCAAAACAATTTTGGAATTTGAAATAATGATTTTTCACCAATTTTTCAGACGCAAACAAAAATTCAGCGTTTTAATTTTGTGTGAGGTAGAAAATTGCCCATAAGGTCACCGGAGTTAAAATTTGTTAATTAAGCTGAAAAGCTTGTCTGAATATTGGCGCTGAGAACCAATACTCATCCTGATCAACGCGTAAGTTCAAACTACCAGGGCGCTGCTAAATATTCAATAATCCAAGTGCTTGAATAATCAGTTTAAATTGATTTGAGCTAAGCTAATTAGTATAATTAGTTGAATGTTCCACGGAACTTTGTTATTGTTGGTTAACTGATATTATCTGCTTGTTTTTGAAAAAATCAACAAAACTTTAAAATTTTCAAACTCTTTTTAAAACCAAAGGAAAACTGAGAAGCTTGATGACAGTCCGAGCTCAGAGCCTTCAGGCTTCGTTTTGTTGCAATATGTGGCATCTGTATTCGAATATTTTTCTCCACGCATGCAATCAGTGGTAACTTCCCAAATGGCATAATTCCCAAATGGCATAAAAATGGAAACTTTTCCCAAATGGCATAAATTTCAAGTTTTCATTGTAATTTAAACGTTTTCTATCAATTTCTATTTCTATCATTTTGTCAGGAACGAAAGCATGTGAACAAGATTTGGAATTAATTGCTTCCAAACAAATTTAAGCAACAGATTTATCGAAAAAAAATTGACCACAAGAAGCTTATTAATAATCGCAAGCTTATGCTTCTTGCTTTTGTTAAAAAGTTCTACAAGTTTTTCACGATAAAATGTCAATCAACATTTGAATTGACAATTTGACTAATTTTCTCACATTTTTCACGAAAAAATTGTTCTCGATTTTTCCAAAGCAACTGTTGCATGAAATTTATGCCATTTGGGAAATTTTTCATTTTTATGCCATTTGGGAATTATGCCATTTGAGACGTAATCCAATCAGTCTTTGCAAAAGAGCAAAAACAAATGCTCAAAATTGAAAAACCCATTAAAGAAGCAGAAAGGCCGACTTAAATTTTTCTTGTTTTCCAATTGTTTTTTTTTCAGACCCTAAATGCAATAAGGACTGCGCGCGTACATCAGGGTGAAACCCTGAGTGTTCTGACTGGCCCTTAGCTGGTCTAGAAAATTTTTTGGTAAGTAAAAAAATTGGACTGCCATTATCAAATAAAAAGATTAAAACTTTATTCGAATCAAAATTACCATTTAGTTTTCATTAATTCAACTTGGAACGATAATGATAGTATTTAGGCTAGTGGCAAGCACACTCGGTTGACAACCCAGTTTTTTTCGGTTCGGACTTCATGATACCGGTACTTTCTTTGTAAATTTGGTCTGACATGTAAATAAAAATCACATAACACATTTAAAATCTCGTGAGTTTTCTGCACAAGATTTAGAGTGCTGAAAGTGGCTCTCGACACTTCTTTTACGTCTAAATGAGAAAACCTTTTCAAGAAACCCAGTCAAAAACACCTCAAGAACACGGGTTTTAAATATTCAATTATATTTGACGCTCTAGAAATATCAACGTTCTGAATAAAATTTGACACCAAGTTCTTTTTATACCCATTTTTCGTTTCTTCATTGGTATTATTTCTTACAGTTGAACAACAAGCATATTATTGTAACAAGCATTACTTGAATAAAAAACCTTTATATAAAGTGTAGCAGAGCGACCTAATAGCGTCGTTTTTTGGATCAAGCTTTGTACATCCTATGACTTTTGTCCCCTGCTATATGATTCTTTTTGGGATGCATAACAATTTAGGTGTTAAGCAAAGAAAGAGGAATCTATAGTTTCAACTCGAGGAAAAAGGTATCATAACTCGAAGAATCATTATTTTTATAATCTATATAACCTGAAAGGTATCGTTTATAATTGGAGAACACAGCCTTTATTTATGATGATGAAATGCTCAATTATTTGGTAAATTCCATACAAAAGAAAATCAAAGAGGGATGCTACAGGCTGCTCGGTTTAATGATTTCCATCTATAAATTCAAAACTCGGTTGATCAAAGCCGTAAAATTGGTAAAACAAAAATTTGCTGGTGTTACTGCTACAAAACAGGCGGAAAAATTACGTTTCAGTGCCTACGTTCACGGAAATACTCCGAGTTAAGTGAAAAAAGGTACTGCGATAAGCAGCATTGAAAAAAAGATTATTGTTAAGACTATAAAATAAAGTAATCAAAAACTTACAATCTATAAAAATAGCTCTGAACGAATAAACGACGACATTACTTGTCATCAGAAGAGTTTTCCTTCCTAATAAATATCGCCTACCCCTAATACTAGTTTTTGAAGTATTTTCTATGCCATATGAAAAGTAATGGTGTCTTGAGTTCGAGACCAAAAAAGTTAATTTATCTGCGATCCTTGACCAAGCCACTTTGGGGAAGACGTAGGCGGTATTGAAATTACAAAATTACATATTAATTATTTTTCCTTTCGTTAAATCATTTCAATTTGAATTGAGCAAGATATAATTAGTCCAACTATTGTGCTTGATAGAATAGATGCAAAGTAAATCTTTGTACTGAAAACTGCGATTGGGGAGGAGTTAAAAAATGAAAGAAAAATCATTCAAAGAAGTTAAAAATTGTTTAATTTAATCGATTTTTTTTCTGTTTACAGATTACGATTTCAGTCGATTTCAAGTTTTTACGTATTTTTAAATTCCACCTGCAGATATTGACGTTTAGTGTTCTTAAATTGAAGAATAGTTCATCTGCAAACTTTTCTGTAATGTGAGAAGGGTTTGAAAATTAATAATGGTACATAATTAATGCGCGACATATTTCGCCATATTAACGTGTAGACGGCAAAGAACTTTGCTCTTGCCGCAAATTATTCGTTCTGATTTTTTTGCTGCTACTCCCACAAGGGATTTGTGTTGAATTTTCTCCAAACAATTGAAAAGACGTGCAAAATTGTTCTGAAATAATTTTTGAAAGTTTAAAAATCAAACTTTTTTGATCCAAAGCTTTTTCAAAGACGTTAAAAAGCGTTGGAAACATTCAAGCCTTTGCCTTTTTTTCTTAAAAGATTGAAACAAGTTATTTAAGGCTAGTCAAACTGAAACCAAAAAATTCCAAGTTTAAACATGTCACTGAAACTTCATGCAAAAACATTTTTTCTAGACCTAACGTTAAACGTTGATTTCTACCCAGAGGACAAAAGATGCCGAGTTCAAGCTTAAGCTATTGTTCGAACATTGAAAATGGGGAGGAACTTTGTATTTGGGTGTTTTAGTTTTTTTGTTTTTGCAAGCAAAATCAGATTCCACAAATAATCGTGAGGTAAGGATTGGGCCATGTTAGAAATGGGTCGAGTGATGAATGAAAATGAAGCTCTTCCAGTCGTGAATCGAAACACATTAAGAAATTTTTTGATTGATTTCCAACTTCGAACAATTGACGTGAGCGACCAGGTTTATTTTGTTTTTCAATCAAAATGTTCTACCGAGGATAATCATTGTAATGAGTGGAGTGATATATCATACTGAAGCCATTTCAGCCTTCATTTGAAAGAAATTTAAAAAAAAACAAAAGGTTGTCTCAGTGCCAAGAAAAATTGATTGTATTTTTTGAACTTTAATAAAATTTCGAGCGAATAAAACAAGTGAGAAAGCTCATTTTAAAATTAGGAGCTTTTAAAGCGCCATATTTGGAATAAAAATTTCATAACAATTTCCGGACAAAAAATGAAAACAAATTTCAGAAATTATTCTTGATTTTTCCCTTTTTTTGACTACAACCGTTGGCCGATTCGCCTATTTTACTATGTCTGTCGAATATGCCTAAGTTTTTGGTTTATGGCAGATCCTTGTATCACACGACTCGCAAAAAAAATTGAAAAGCGTTTTATGTGTTTTTCCAAGATTATTGTCGGAAGATTCTGTGCTACTTGCACAGCCACCGGCTATCTTTGTTAGGATTCTCTATATATCGGTTGAGAAAGTAAAAGGAAAATATATATCATATGAAAAGATCAAGTAATTGTTTTGAGTTTTGAAGAAAAGATGGACTATTAGCGCTGTATGTGTTTTTCAGATCATTTTCGACCTTTCAATTAGCCATTTTTCGAGTTGCATATATCATCTGCAAAAAAAACTGACATTTTGCGCACAATTAAAAAAAATTGTTTTACCTGTAATCATTTTGGTAAAATAATGGCGCTAAGTACTTATTAAAGCGTGTGGGGGAAAATTTTTTCTTTTTTTTCTTGTTTTTATTTATTTTAAATTTTTGTTTGTAAAAAAGTTTTATGATAATTTATTCTTTTGACTTCACGGGTTAGTCAAAACAATCAAAATTTTGCCTTGATACGAGCAGTCTTGATTTGTTTTTGGTTACCCAGTTAGAGTCGTTTTGTCTATTTATCTAAAAAAAAAGAAATAGAGAAAAGAAACAAAAAAAGAAAAAGAATCAGTATTTGGCAATGCCCCAGATTGCCCAAGAAGATTTTGAACATTTTGGATATGACATACATGCAAACCCAGTTCTTAAACATGTGGATTAAGTTACTTACAAGTAAACTGAAGCTTTTTATTTAAAATCTACAAACTGCCTAATAACTCCACAGACTCCAAAAAGTAGCCGTTCCAGTTGAGATGTTGATGCACGGGTTACACTTCGTTAAAACTTTATTTGGATTATTTGTTAAAACACGGATTATTAAGGCTCGGTGTTTAAGACAAAAGTAGACTATTTTTGTAGTTTTTAACAGGATGTTAATTAATAGTAAATACAATTTTCAATGAAATTAGCTCCAAAAAAACTAATCTGTGATTACCTCTGCTAGAATTGCGATAAATTATGGGATAATTGGCTGGCCAATTTGGTTTAACAATATTTTTGCAACAATATTTTTAGAACAAGTTTAAAAAACAAAAACTTTTCTTGACTTATATGCTCTCTTTTTTGTCGTTCTAAAACTAGAAAAACCGAATGAAACAGAAACAGTGCAAACTTTCATCGAAATATACAACCATTTTTAATGAAGACGGCTGGTAAGAATTTAGAGCCTCTACATTTGGAACTGAGTTGGCGCTGTCTAAAAATTTTTGCCTGCAGCGTAGAACATGTCATATAGACTTTTTTAAACAGTAGTTAAATCTTTTCAAAACATCAATCTGCTTGATGGATTAGAAACTTGAAGGCCGTAAAACAGAAATGCTTGAGCATAAAATGAGAAAAAAATGATATTTTATACCATTCTAATGTTGCTCCTTTAATCACACAGTTTTCCCAAAATAATGAACTGAAAAGGATTATTTTGAAAGATTGCCCCCTTTCTTGTAACTTCCTTATAGCTATAATTTGATAGAACTTGGATTATTCGCTTGAAGAACTCTGACTTTTCTTTCTTGTGGTTTACCCTTAAATCTTGTTGGCTATTACAAGAAAAAAAAACTATTTCAACGTTGCGTTATAAACTAATTTCACGCCAGGCTAACTTTTCCTGTCAATTAAAATGCCTTTAAAATTTTTAAAGGTTAATTGTTTTTGAACTTCAAATCACATAGTTCCGTTACTTACATTTCAAAGAAAAGGGTTAAAAAGTGGAGACAAAAATATTGATACTTTATCTAAGAAGCATGTTAAATTCTTCGATATCAATTGTATTTTAATTCCGTGATCACTTAATTGAAGCAAATATATTTTTGATCGAAACAAAACTTTGAACTTTTTTAGTTTTCAGGAGACTCTGGGGACTTTGAAGTCAGGTTGGACTCTTTTGCAGTCGATGGATATGGGAAAAACTCAGCTTTAACAAAAACATTCCGACCCATCGTCTCATTTCCGGTCCATATCATTGAGGAAATTTGCCCGCCAAACATTTTTCGAGGGGCCCTACTTTAGTTTTAATTTTACCAATCTAACAAAATTTTCAAGTTGTAACCTTGACGCCGAAGTCTGAGATGAAGTTTGAAATGTTAAACGGAAACTTTATATCATTTTTTGGATCAAAAACGTATAAATAGTGCTTTGATCACATCATCTAGAGGCTCGTAAGGATTTAATGGTGGTGTTATACAAAAGTCAGTCGTGTTTTGGATTGCTAAAAATTTTACGATAGAAGGAGTATCTATTGGATTTCAAATGAAATTGAAAAAGCCAAAAAAAGCAGCAGTAAAATTGCAAAAAAATTCAACAACTATAAGTTGACCCTGGCTTCTAATTACCTTAAAATCAGATTTACACAGTCTATGAATTGTCCATACTTTAAACTTTCAATAGGCCCTAATTGGTAACGAATGTCTGATGTTTTCGCCGGAATTTTTTTTTGCTAAAATCTACCTCAAATTATTGACATAATTTAACACGGAATTGGTTTTGAAAAACTTGTGCCTATTTTTAAATACAATGAAGCAGAATTGCATATATCAAGCTGAAGAACTGAATCGTTTGACTGCCTATTAAAATCAAAAAATAGCAGTCGAGCAGTAAAAAATTTTAGACGAAAGGTTTTGAAAAGGTTAAAAATTCAAGGAAAAAGATTCCTCATTGTTCTTAAAATGTGAATTAGAGAAATCTGATAATGCGGTAACGCGTATTTTGGAAATATATATATACCTGTTTGCGGCATAGTCTCAGCGTTAAAAAAACTGGTAAAATAGCGTACAGTAGATAATTCAATTTGACCCAATTTGATAGTCCCACAGCTGTGCAAAAAAAAAAACGTTCAAAAATCTTTAAAACACTCGTTCAGAAATCTTTTTAAACGTTTGTTGTAAATTTGAGCTCAATATCAATTTTGTTCTCGCTGTTATTGATAATGCTCATTATAATTTTAAAATCTGTTCCGGAAAAAACACTCCAAGCAAAAATCGAAAGTCCGAACCTATTTACAAGGTAAACAAAAAATTAAGCCAAAAAAGCCCCGTTGATGATTTTCTGAATATAAAAAGCACCCTAACCACAAATTTTTTGCACTTTTTTTTCGAAAGAAAACAAACATTTTTTTTCATGTTCTTATTTCACATTATACAATTGCACAGTTGCGTTGTTTTATTTTAAAGAAAATAGGCCGAAAATAATTGTTTCATTTCAAAAAATTAATTGTCGTGTCTTTTTTGTTAAGATTGCTTTAAAATCTGACTTTTGATGAAAATGGTGGAATATTTGTGCAAAAAAGAATTTTTTCTCACGAAAATTTTTGATTTTTTAACCAGTACTATCTTTATGAAATTGATGTCTTGATGTAAAATTTAACAATTTTTTTCCTCAAAAACTGTTTCAAGTTGATTTAAGGACGAACTTTTGTCCCAAATCACTATGTCACTGTAACAAAATTTATCACTTTGTAGCACTTTGTGAAAATTATCACTTTAATTTTTTAACCTGTATCATCTTTATCGTACTGATGCTTTAATATCAATTTTATCCGGTTCACAAATTGTTTCAAATTGATTTGAGACAGAATTTTTGTCCTGAATTACTCCGTTACTATAAAAGAGTTTTTCACTTTTTTCTTTAAATGGCGTGTGGAAAATGATTTTTATAAAGACTTCAAAAAACTACTTGTACCTACGTACGCCCCGCCGAGGGGCTCTCATAACTTTAAAAACTTGACTGTCTGGTCAGTCTGAACTGAATCTTCCTAAATGCTTGTTTTTGATGCTGAAAATGTATAAATGTGTTTACGCGTGACGAATTATCCTACGCAACAAAATTGTTCAAAATTGAAATGAGGCAAGCTAATTTGTTATTACCAGTTTAAAATTTTAAAATTTGATATAACCAGCTTAAAACTCATAAATTCTCATTTTTTCACTAGCCTAAAGATACCAGTCAAAAGACAAACAGAACATTCAGGATTTAGGATTTTGCCCTGATACGAGCAGTCTTGTTGTTCTGACTTTCGAAGAAAGTGACGGTATATTTACGCTCGGCGACTTTTTAACTAGTCATTTTTGATGTAGTTTTTTTTAATAATCATCTGCAATTATTGTTATCCTGAGCTCAAATTATAAAATATATATATTTCATCTGTAAGCAATTTTTGTGATTTAGGGTTTTTAAAATTTGCCATTTCGGCCAACTTGGGACAATTTACGCGCGAAATGTTTTGTGCTATAAACGCGTGGAGGAAAAAAATACAATTTTAAGAGGAAGATTAATCCGCCTAAGAAATTGTTTCAAATTGGTTTAAGTAGGTTTCTTGCTTGGGTGCCATAACTTGGGTGCAATTTTTGGGAAAAAACAGTATTTTGAGCACTAACTACCCGGGTTGAAGTATCACCGTTAATTATCATTTTTTCTGTAGCATCCCAGTGATCATTATTTTCCAGCACTGATTCTTATATAAATAATTCAGAGCTTTTGCAGAGCTGAACCTGCGATATTTCAGAGCTATTTCAGTAATGATTTTGCATAAAATCAGCGCTAAAATTTAAACTCATTATAGTAGCTTTCAAAGGAGAGTTTCAGTTGATAAACCCTTTAACTTCAGGGCGTAATGGTAGCAGGCATGTCAGTAAAACTAATAGTTTTTGGATCGAATCCCTGTAAGATCATTATTTTTGCTCATTTTGATAGATTTTTTATCGATGAAAATTGCTATTGTAATTCATCGATGGCGATCACAGTGTTTTTTCACTCTTTTATTGCTTATTTTCAATGTAAGCTCAACCCGGATACTCTTAGTTGCTTTGCTTTGCTTTTTTTCATCCAGCAATTTTCGCTAATCGTAGTTGCAAAAACCGATTTTCTCCGTTATTTTCTTTTTTTTTGTCTCCGTGCAAAAACAAAGAATTATTTTTACCTGTTGATGAAAACTGGAGTGAGATGAGAGCAACCCATAAACACGAGAAAGCAATTCCACGTATCGATTGTTGTTTCATCAATAAGGCTGTGAAAAGCATGTAGTAAAAAACCTTCACTAATAACCCGATAAAACAGGATGACTTCTAATAGTTCCAAATAGGTGATAAATCAGCAAATGTCAGTTTTTGAAAGGTGAAAACATCATAAAACGAAGGTTAGCCAAGTACATTTTGGATCGGTGTGTCTGATAAAAAGGTATAAGAATGGTTTCCCTCAGTGCATAATTGTGCTGAGAAGAATGATAAACAATAAGATGACAGAAAACTCCCCTTTTAATATTTCCATAGGCGGTATTTCCGTTTCTCTTTGATTCCCTTCAAGTCTGATAGTATCGACAAAATATTGAAAGCAGAATGGTGAAAGCTGATTATTTCAGTGAGAAAAGATAAAACATCAATCTGATTGTGTTTTTAATATACGAATGCGTTTTGTGTGACCAGCATTTGTTTTTATTTTTGATGATGATTACGAAGGATGAAATGTGCCGATAAAAGATTCTTTTGACGGGGGAAAGGCGAGTTCAAGTGACGAATTGATGCTTAGGAAACAAAGGAAATTTTGAGGAGCTGAAAGGATTTTTCGGAGGAGCGGATAAACAAGTTGCGAATTGTGGAAATAAACAAAAATAAACAAAGGACCAACCTGTCCCTGTCGTCTAGTAGGAATAAACGAAAAAAGGGACACAAAACTAAATTTGAGCTCTATTTTTCCTTGCCTTTTTTGGCCGCGCTAAGTTGGACTAATCCACAAGATTACTTCCCGTCAAAATAAGTTGCCGGGGAAATTTAATTGCAATACAGTTATTAATCTGCGGTTGGTTTTGATAAAACGTCAGGTAATAAACTAAGACAAAAATGGAAAAGTAACAGCAAAAAGTTGCGTCAAAAATATTGGAAAGGTTGCAGAAATTGGTTCAATGATTTATTTTTGGTTTTGAAGCAGATACAAATTGAAGGTTTTTAAAGTTGTAATAATAAATAGCGAGAGTGGATATTTGATTTGATTAATTTGGGATGGGATTATGGAGCAAGTACAAACTCTTGTTATAATAATATCGGATTAATCTGCCAACAAGTCTAATCAATGGTCTGCAGGATCCCACCAAATTCCAGTGGTGACCGAGATATTGACGTTTTGATCGCACTCCCGCAAAACCAATACTGCCACGGGGTATCCAAAACAAGTGTGAACCAAATACGCACTAAAGTATCCCCCAAGTGGGCTAAATAAACTGAATCACGGCTGTATCTGCTAGCTGGCTGCTGGAGTCGATTTTATGACCCAAAGGTGCCGCTTTATGACTGTACAAGTTGTTTTGCCAGAAGACTCAATTTTCCACCCCCAAATCACGAACTAGATAGTCTATAGTCTTTTTTTGCGGCGATTTACTCGTTGATGCTAGTGTTCGCAGTTGTCGTCAATATAGTCTTCACCTCAATCTTCACCGCAATATAAATTTCAGGATCTAAAATGAAAAACTTCACTTTCGATTTTATCTTGAAATCATTTCATATATCCTTTTTTGAGCTAGAATAAAAATTAAATTGCTGTTTTTGACAGCCATTAGCAATAGACAAGACGCATTAATATTTTATAACCTTGTTTCTACCATTTATTTTGTTTATTTTTGTCTGAACTCAAAGTGATAATGATTATCAAACTCATTTTTCCTGAAAGATGAAGAAAAATTTAATTACGTTGTTGACGGTGCAAAATGTTTTAACGATATCGAGCTAGACCGTAAGCAATAAGTTGTACTTTTTACGAATCTCAGGAGGGGCTAGGAATAGTTAGTTGCCGGTAACTTCACTAGCGTTTTTCTTTTTGGAGACTGAGTATTTCAAAATCAATTTTTTCGATGTATAATTTTTATTTTTTATCTCGCACTTTTCTTGCAATTTTTTGTTACCTATAATCAATTAAAATGATGTCGCGAAATTATCTTGAAAATTCACAACATACTCAAAGAAAGGTTTTCAATACAATGTAATCAAATTTCAAAATACAAGAAAAAACAAGTTTTCACCAAGTTTTCACTACAATCTGGACTATTTAAAGTTAAGAACAAAAAAAGCTTTTGGCTTTTGGACACAATTTTTATGGGACGGCACTTTGCTTACAGCTAAACAAAAAAAATAATCATAATAAAAGTTTTCCTGCGAACTGCAGTGGAGCTATCACTAAACCTTATCAGGTCAGTCCAAAGATGGTCCATTGTAATATTTACACAAATTCCAGACTGAGTCATTTTGTTATCTGAAGTCCTTTTTTGCGACTCAAGACCGTTTTTTGCATCTTGAATTTTCATAAAGTAACAAAATTGTAGCCAAAATTGAGCGGAACTTGGTAGACTTGAAGCTACAGGTCAAGTGCCCACAGTATTTTTCTATTTAGACCAGGTTTGACAATAAAGTTAATAGTTTTTGGTAGAAAAAAATTGTCCCAAATGAAGATATCGACTCCTTCGATTAAAAAATCAGTGTGACTATTTATAGGACAGAAGGAATAATCAAGTTTTTGCCCGATACAAAAGCGTTGATTATATCCAGGTTTAACAGCGGTGAATTAACAGCGTTGATTATTTCCAGACCAATTTCGGCATTCGAAATCATAATTTTAACAAAATGATTTATACACCAGAGGCAATATTGGCACCCTGAGTTTGAAAACAAAACTATATCTCCAGCTAAAACTTTTGAAAAAATTCTCGAAGTTAAAAAAGTTTGGGGGTTGCTTGCTTCGGCCGTAAACTTGAACTAAGTTATGACCTTATCTACGAATTCATCCAAGCTGCTGAAAACTTGAGTCCCAATTATTTAAATGTGGCAATATATTCCGAACCCAAATTTTTTCAAAATTCGATTGCAAGCCTGGTGGTATGATTAAATTCCTGTACGGCCAATGTTAAAATACTTACTTTTTTATAATGGCTAATCGGGGAAGGAAAAGCAAAAAAAAATAAAAACTTGTAGTTTATGAAACATTTCTTAGCAAAACTTACTAAGAGCCAGTAAAAAGGCAGTGGGAACTTTGGGGTACTTGTTGATTCTATAATTAAATTGTATGAAAAAACAATATTGATTTGGATAAAAATTTGTACTTGAGTTCATTTTAAGCTGAAATTTTTGTGGCAAGAATTATTTACTGATACAAACGTCTCTGACCTCTTTCATTGAAATAATGTCTCAGTATCTTAATAGGTGTTGTCTCAAGCTTTCATTTTGTCAATTATTGTTCCAACCATTGAAAATGGGGAGGAACTTTGTATTCTGTGTGTTTTAGTTTTCCTTTTTGTTTTCCACGCAAAATCAGGCACCACAATTAATCATCGAACCGGACTGGGTTGAGTGATATATCATTTAAAACCCTTTCAGTTGTGATTCGAACCCCATTAAAAAGTTCCCAACATTTTTTTTTAGTGTCGAGAAAGACCGGTTTGAATTTTCAGTCTTGATTTGAGCAAATAAAGCGAGCGAGCAGGCTCACAACAGCTGAATTATGCCTAATTTGAGACTTTAAAACTTAATTTTAAGCAAGTTAACTCGCTTTTGGAGTATTTTAGCTTCATTCTTGGAATCAAAAACTTCAAAAAACTTATCAAAAGTTTTCTGCAAAAATTTTTGAAAAATATATTTTTTTTAGTTTTTCAAGTCATTTTTTGAAAACAAATTTTTTGTCCAATTTGCCTATTTTACAATGACTGTCTAATATGCAATAATTATGTTTCTACGCCAGATCTTTTTTTAATCACACCAAGCAGAAAAAAGTTAAACTAATTTGAAAAAAAAGCTTTCTAAACCGTAGTTTTCTAAAGACTATGGTCGAAACATTCTGTGCTTCTTGCAAAGTAACCGGCTATCATTGTTAAACACTTTGTGTACTGTTTTTGGACAGTTATTTCCACGAAACAAATTTTATAGAACACGAATTTTTTGTGAGTTTATTTATTTTCAGTTGTCGCACCGAGGAAAAGTTTACAAAAATATTTCAAATGAAAACGTTTAAAGGGTAAACTTTAAAAAAATCAGCCAATCTTTTTAACAGCTCTTTCAAGATTCACTGCTATTATTCTTCTTTTAAAAAGTATGAGAACTCTTTTTTTTTTAAATAAGTTACTTCTTCTAAAACCCATTTTGAAAATAAGTATCAAATTATCATAATAAGTTCCTATCAATTATGGTATATGCAAGAGCAACAAACTTGATACTATTTAAAGATTAATCGTAGAAACAGGGATAATTTGCAAAATATCATTTTGTCAAGTTGATAATGTTTACAGTTTTAATATTTCTGTAAGTTGCTGCAGGCAATTTTTTGGGAAAAAAAAATAAAAAGCAGATTCTCAATCTCAAAATAACACCTTTTTTCAGACGTAACCGGAAAACAAATTTGTCAATTTTTGTGAAAAAAGGCGGGCTTACCTTTAGCTCAATTTAAGCTATATCTGTAGCAATTTCTTAAAATGTGTCTGCCTGTTGTTGGTTTTGATCTGGCGTTGATCTTTTTTATAACTTCATCCCGGAGGATTTTGAACAGTCTGGACATTAGCTGATTGTTACTAACCAGGTGAATATTACCTGGTTATTGGGATTGCACCGGAAGAAGCGGCGGACAGTCTCGGTTAGCGAAAATCAGAGAGGAATCAGTGGTAAAGACAGTGTACCTAAGAAAGGAAATAAGACAAGATTGGCTTTTGAAGATGAGCAGACGAATTAGTGAATGAAGGGAAAAAACGAGCCAATTCCAAGTTGAATGGAATTTAGGAGTTATTAGGAGGTAGCTATTATTGTCCCATTGGTAGCCATTCGACTGTCGCTTACTTCAATATCAACATTGAAAAAATATTCCAATACTTTTTAAGATTTGAACCAATATTTTGGTGTAGTTTTTATAATTTAACTATGGTATTTTCAGCTATAGTTGGATTAGGTGAAATCACTGATGCGTTTTTCTTCGACTTGCCTCTTATTTGAAGCCTATTGGTTGAAAAAAAAGGTAGACTAAAAATCTTTTCGGAGTCCCGCCGCGACCATTGTCACTTTACAAAGCGGCAACCGGGAAATAATGAGAGAATGATGCGATAACGCATAAAAAGATCAAGCCAACATTTATAAATAAGAGGCACAACAGAATTGACAAAAAGAATCGCACGTCTCTATATTATGCAGTTTAGCCCTTCGCTTAGTACACTGAATGATGTTCTTTTTGCAGCGAGCAAAAAGGGAATCATCATAAATAAGTCACTATGTGTTCCAAGTTCGACCAAAAGTGGTTCAATTTTTAATCCGAGAATTAATTATTTTCCCACAAAAGGTAAGACTACCATTAGCTGAAGGCGTTTAAGATTGTCGATGCCCGGGCTGATTTTAACGTGATGTTTTCTTCGAATAATGGAACTATTAATGGAAATATAGCTCTTTGCTAAAATGGGAGTGTTTGTTGCTTACAATAGAAGACAACAACAAGGAAACAATTGAAGGCTAGAACGATGAGGTGAAAATGAAGTAAACTTGTTCTAAAATGCTCCAAAAACAACCAAAGGCATAAATAAAACACTTCAAAGAACCTTAAATGATTAACTTATCAGCACTTTTACATTCTTTTTGATGAAAAACAAGTGGAAATGTCAAAGCTTTACCTAAGTGAAATCAATTATAGGGGACGGAAACACCATGTGAACTTTACAGGTTATAAAATTACGAGAATGACAACAAACACTTCAAGAAAAAGAGGAGCCCCAGAATAATGAAAAAGCCCGCAATTTCTGCAAAAAAAAAAACAGCCAGATCAAATATTGGCTGTTCAAATTGTTTTTTAAATACTTTAAATTTTTTGGCTGTAAGAAGATAGTTACGTATATTGTAAAATTTCTGCGATCTGGAAGGTTGTTTTGAACTTTATGGTTTAATTATTCTAAGGCCTTCTTGCAGTAGCAATGCAATCAGGTACTCTTAATCTGGGAACTTATTTAGTTTCTTATCACTAAAACTGTTAAAATATAATCATATAAAAAAAACTCCTACCGCTGTTTTTTCTCAACAAAATGTTACAATTTTGATTTAGAATTCAGCATCCAGTTTCCTGTGTTAGTAATCAGTTAATTTACAGTTTTATCAAAAATGTTCACTGAATTGTGAAACAATCCAATATGCTATCAAAAATCTTTCATGTTCTCTCGTTTTCCTGTAAAAATAACCTATTCACAGCATCACCTCTTTAAAGAGAGATGAGTATCAGTGAGGGGTAGGGAGATGAAAGAGAATGAGTATTCGTTCACAGATTATCGAAATGGTAGTTCACGATAAGACATGCGAAAGGATAGGTAGCAAAAATTTTTGTTAAACAAAACAATTATAGTTGAAAAATGTAAAGCTTTTACAACAGATTGCAACAATATTAAATTAACAAAAATTTTGAACACTTTATATTGGCTTATGTCTAAACTTTGAAGCGTGGAAAAGTAACCTATTTATCAATTTCCCAAATTGACAAAAACGATAGTCATACAATTTTCATACAATTTTTTACATTTAAAAAATTAAATCAATTTTTTTATTGAGAATTACATGTCAAGCTTTCTTCCCTAAATTACAAACTTGCAGTTTTTTGTTTTCTCGCGTTTCAAAATTATTATGTTTTTTGCTTGTTTCCAACCACAGCAACTCTAGATAACAAATAGATAAAGGTAGGAACATAATTGTTCCGACCTTCGTAACGAAAGTAACGGAATATTTGTGCTCGGGGTGGGTTTTTTTCTTCAGACGAATTTCGACTTTTTAACTAGCCATTTTCACATTTTTTATACCATTCAAAAGTTATTGTTGTCTTGTGCTTAAACTTAAAATTAACTTAACTGTGATCATTTTTTGTAAAGTTATGGGGGTTCAAAGATTGCCATTTTGGCCAATTTGCGACAATTAACACGCGATATATTTCGCTCTATTAACGCGTAATCGGAGATTTAATTCGTCTTAGAAATCGTTCCAAATTGGTTGAAGGAAGCTTTTTTGACATAATTGATATGTTATTAGGAGCGAAATCTATCACTTAGTTTTTTATATGGCGTGTGGGGGGATAGTTTTTAAATAAATCTTTCAAGAAGTTTTGAATCTTTTTTTTTATTTTTCAGTTACATTTAGTTTTTTCATGTTATTTTTTTCTCCATAGACCTTAAAAAGCAGCCGGAACATTCAGGGCCTCGCCCTGATAGGAGCAGTCTTGTTGAAATTTCTCATAGAATAAATGCATTCTGAGATAATGACAAGAACTAAAACTAGATCTGAAGCAAATGTGTCATAAAAGAACACAATTTCCTACAAATGGCGCTGGAAAACTCTCGCGGAGTATTTTTATTTCATTTCAAAATATGCGTGATTTTTAAATCGACGAAAAGTCTGAAATTCATCAGAATGAAGCTTTTCATTAATAATTGGAGAAATAAACTAAAAACAAACAAAACTGCTCGTATTTCAGGGCAAAGACTTGAATGTTGCGACTGCCCCTTAATCCATATCGAACAAATTTTGGGAAAAAAATTTAGAAAAAAAACTTTAAATTTTAGAGAAAATCAAAATTTAATTGCATAAATTTGAATCGTACGAAAATAATACGACCGATTAGCTAGCCTCAATTAAATATGCAACAATTTTGTTGTGCGGGGTAATTCACTAATTCACCACGCATAACTAGTTCGCGTTACGCTCAGAACATTACAAAAAAAATCTACAAAACACGTGTAGCTCAGTTGAGAGCATGGCCAAACTGGAAAAAGTCAAACTCCCAGATTTTTTTCAAAAAAATGATCGGAGGCAGGGGTAGATTTACGAAGGGTGAGGGGGTGGGTTTGGACGAACCTTTTTTTCCCTCAAGGGTTTGACCCCCTGCCAACCCAAAGGGTCCCCCCTTTGTACTATCTTGTGATATCCATTTTTGGCAAAGGACCCTAAAATTTTTCTAAAAGCGCCTTTGGCGCCAATATTTTCTAATTTTGAGGGGGGAGCGCGCGACAAAAAAACTTAATTTTTTGGTCAAAATTATAAAAAAATTGCCTAAACACGCTTTTATGGCCTGGTTTTTAAAAGTTTGCCTGCGGCGCAGAAAATTTGACCCAAACAAGTTCCTTTTAGTATTTTGGGAGAGCTCGTAAATTCACATTGGTCACCTAAAAAAAACGGTCGACAAAGTTTTCGAAAATTTTTTGAATATCCGCCCCCTCCCTCAAAAAAGTCCTAGATCCGCCCCTGATTGGAGGTAAAACATCTTTTCTTTATATTTGATTTCAGTGAGACAAAATCTTCAATCATCGGGATCAAAAAAATTTTTTGTCAAAATTAATATTTCGATCTCCGAAAACTCACTGAATAAAAAAACGACCCAGCGTAAAAATTCCGTTTTTTTCGAAAGTGCTTGAATTTTTCAGGAGAATTTTGGAAGTTGCACTTGTCATGCAATTCCTAAATTAGGAATTGTATGAGTAGAATCTTCTTATAGACTCATCGTATGGAGTTGTATGAGTAGCATTTTTGTTGCAAGCAAGTCAACCCGGGTTGTTACTTATTACGTAAGGTTGAGAAATAATTTCTAATTTGAACAAGACCGCTCGTATCAGGGCAAAGACTTGATTGTTCCGACAGAGTTTTAGTTTCTAATGAACGTTTTCAAATTAAATGTCTGAAGAAATTTTCAAAAGAAATCTGAGAAAATTTCAAACAGTTGTTTTTTGTTTTTTTTTCTGAAATTTATTACCCCAGACGCTATGTAAAGTACAAAGTGATATACATTGCATAATAGCAAATTATTGAATAGACAAAAAAGCATTCCTCAATCCAGTCTGGAATGATTTATAAAATGAAGCAAATTTCCGCTTAGGCGTTAATAGCACGAATTATAGCGCCCGTTAATTGTCCCCATTTTGGCAATATTTAAGCCCCATAGTTTTATGAAAAATCATCACAGGTTAAAATACTTATAAAATTCACGCTCAGAACAACAGTACATGAAGCTTAGAACAGTGATATAAAAAAAATCCGTCATAAATTGCTAGTTAAAAACCACCCGGAACCACCCAAAAAACTTCGAAAGTCGGAACAAAAACTTACTTCTCTTTATTCTCCGAATGATAAGTCAGATACTAAATTGCAAATATCGTTTTATTCAAGTGTCAAATCTCTTGTTGAAAATCAGTTGCAGGTCTTGAAATCGACCAGCATATAAAAACTGACTTGTCCTCTGGTTAAAATATACAAATAAACAATTGGCATAAACAAGGCTCAGAAATAAAATTCAGATCACTTACAGAAAGCTTCAGCTATTTCCGATGAGAAAAAATTTTATGGTCTGAAGCTGAGTATGCTTGAAGCTAATTTTGCAGAATGTGTTACAGGCCATATAAAACGCCAATTTTGATTACACGTGCTGTCAGCATTTTGGCTGTATTAAGCGGGTTTAATAAATGGGTTATTTCTATATTAACGCTCTCTTAATTCAGTCTACCATTTTATGAGGTATATATTTAGACTTCTTATTTCAGATAGAAACTACAAAACGTCAGGTGATCTGGTCGAGAAAACTATTATAGTAATTGTATTCTTAAACGAGGTTTCAAATTTGACACTACAATGCATTTGTTTTCGAGAAGTACAATTAGGAAAAGCCTTGTTAACAATCACACAAACCTTCTTATCTTTCTTGTTAAGAACCAGCGGGCAATTAAACAATAACAAACCATTGAGACAAGTTTGCTCAAGTAGCTGCTTAATCTTAGGGCCGAAATTGTTGGTTTGCTCTCTTAATCAGACCTCAGATTTCGAAATAATAAAAGAATTGACCCCAAAACAAAATTTGGCATCTTCTTTGTTGTTCAAACTGTTTCATCACATTTAGGTCTATTATATTTGACTAATTTATCATAGAAAAATCAGTTAAAATCGTTGTTGAACTGATGCATGTTTGGCTATTAACTTGAAAATTACATTTGCGAAAATTTTTGCTAACAGAAAGCGCATAAGAATTGAGTCGCCGGCTTTACCAGTGGTTGGCATGCCAAACATCCTCCGGCTATTCTCGGGGAATGTTTCTGGCTCAGTGACTACTTTCCCGCGCAGTAGAGCTCCATGCAAACCAATGCATGTTCGCACCGCCTAAGGGCTCTAATGTCGAGAAACAGACTCCGAATCCAGCTACTATGAGCGATACGGACACGTTCCAAAATAAGAAACAGCTTTTCCCTATTTCAAAAAGGTAAAATCGAGTTATAAAATTGAATATTAATAAAATGAACGACCAGGAGCATGTTGTTTTTGGGAAGACCCATGTTTAAAGAAGTTTGTTTGTGATCGGGCAATTTCCTGAGCATCAAAATTACATGAGCATCAAAATACTTTAAAGAAAATCTTCAACTCGAAAACTATCTTGAACTCCGATAGAAGCATTTCTACTGCTTTCTTCTAGAAGCATTTTGAAAACTCACATTATGTACAATTACTAGAACTTTTAATCATTTTTAGTTTCATTTGACGAAAAGAGCGAAAAGCGGAAACATTTTCTAGATGGCGGAAAAATTTTGCAGTTCTTAGTTTTCTACCGATGAAATGAACAAAACTTTCTTCGAGTTTTTGTCCATTTTTTGTAAGTATTTAAGATTCATAGCTGAACCGTCGGCTTATGATGGTTGAAACTATTATAAGTTTTTAAGGTGGATTACTACTTTCAAATTAAATTATGCAAAAAACAAAAACACAAAACTTCACGAAGAGAAAAAAAGCATACATGAAGAATTGTTAAATCAAAGAAGCTAGAGTGTACAATCTTTTGAAAGGAAAACTACCCTAACCAAGTTTTCTTGAGTTTTTTTTTCAAAAACTGATATCATAGATCGAATCACGTGGCTTCAATATAATTTGATAATAAACATCACTAGACGCAGATTTGCGATAACTGGATTTGCGTTGTAAAAAAAACATAACACACCACACAATCAATAATTATTCAACTACAATTTATTTGACAATGGTTGGTAACGAGAACTACACCTGATGAAAACAGAAGCAAAATAATCCATTCTTTTAAAATAGATGAGTTTTGATCGATTATTTCTATAAAATCAATTTATTTTTTAAATCATTTTGAAAAGTTCTTTTTGTGAAGCATTATAGTTTTGAATTGAATTTAAATATATATATTTTTTGAATGATCTGATAGTTTTTTCTGTTTTATATTCTACTTAAAACTAACTTTGTAAAAAAGCAGACCTTGAGTTCTTGAGTTTCCAGAGTGATTCACATAAAATAGCTTTTGTTTTCAGGGTTTTGATGAGTTCTAACAAAAATAGCTTGTTGCTATGAAAGCAGCGAAGAAGACTTTGACTACAGTTATCTTCTGCTCAAATCATAGAAAAACAAATTTTGTTCTGAATGCGCGCAAACTTTGTTCTGAATGCACGCACTAGGGGTGTGATAGACCCTAGACTCATGAGTGGAGGCTTTGAACTTGAATCAAATTACCCATTTGTTCCATAATCTACTGGTAAATATTCGTAATGTCCAAAATTTTTACACTTTTTAACCACTTCTGTATGCGAATTTGCAATTTGCAAGTAATTTCCTCAAACTTAAGTGGATTTTGCAACAATTTTGTTATTCATTTTAAAAACGTGGATAACCAAATGAGGATTCCGATCACAAATTATGGAATCTGGTCCCTTAAAATACGGATTCCGCAAAAGCGCAACCCATTTCTTTATGAATTATTGATTGTTTTTGGTTTCCCCATTTTTTGTTCCGGTTTTGCAAACATTTTTTGCAAACATTTTTTGTTCCAGTTTTGCAAATATTGCTGTTTTTGGAACAAACTGAAAAAAAACAATGTTTTAGCAATTGTATCTGTACTTCGCATATGCAGAAAATTTCCTAAAAATGAGCTTATTTGCAGATTCCACCAGTAGAGCCATTTTAAGCCCGCTCCAAAATTCGCTATCAAATCACAAAACACCTAGTTCTCATGCTTGAAGAACCGAATGCTCGAAAATTATTTTTGCTTACTTTCAGCTAATCAGAATTGAGTATTAAAAATCTGAAAATAAATCGTGAAAATCTACAAGTAGGAAAATAAATCCAGGTCATTAGTGTTAATACTGACCGATTAGATAATAAGCAGATGAGTTTTGAAGACTGAAAAAGTCTTATGATTTTGGCCCCCCTAGTCTTGATGATTATCTGAAAAGTATTGCGGTTGTAACCCGCAATTTGTAATATTTTTGTTTATTTTCCACTGAATTAATACATTTTCTGTTAAAATTGACTTCGATTTTGTGAGAAAGGCATTTAGCCAATAGAAACGCTTAGCGATTTTGATTGAATGAAAGAACCCTCCCTAGTTTTGATTCCTATTCAAAAATTCAAAACAAAAATACTTGGTCAAGTTTTAATATTGAGCTCAGAAGAAAATTCCAATGCTTTTTCAAAATGAATAGTGACTTTTTTTGCTCAAAAAGCGCAAAAACCTAAGCGATTGTGTTAAGTTGACTCGAATCACAACTTAGAGAGTTTTTTTAATGATATATAACGTGATCAGAATTGTGGTATTACTTGGGTTGAAAACTTAAAAGAAACCTAACAATAACATTTTCGCACTTCTGGGTTCAGAGAAACCCACTTTTTGGTTTCTTATCTAAACATAAAAAGTTTCCCAATGTTTCCTAAAAATTTAACTACCTCGTCCATGTTTAAGACAAGATTTATCGAGCATAAAATTTGAAGACAATGGCATTTTGGCCTTTGCAGCAAATTTTTAACATTTTTTGGATTCAGTCGTTTTGTCATGTATTTGTCACATTTTAAATAGCGAGCGGGGGATGTTTTTTTCACATTTTTTCAAAAAGAACAATTATTCCATAGACCTTAAAATGCACTCAGAACGTTCATGGCTTCACCCTGATACGAGCAATATTGTTTGTTTTGGGAACCCGCGGTTTTTTATTAAAGATGAGCAAACGTGCTCTGCTGTTGCGAGCTCTGATGATTATACAAATGTGTGTAGGAAGCTGTTTAGGATGTTTTTAAGCTCGCGTTTTTTAAGCTCGCGAGTAATTTAAATATTCATAATAATGTCAAAATGTTTTTGAATATCAACAGCTATTAGTTTGTTTTAATTTTTTAATTAAGATCTTCTGAAACGTCAGAAAAAAATGTTTCTTTTTTGTTTTTCAAATTGCTTGTGCCGGAATTTTTGCAAATTATTTGCATTGTGTTTAGTAACAGTTTGACGCAAAACTTACCTGCAATTTATGAGGCCTTTGGAAGATTCGGGGTCATGTATCTTACTTACATTTTCGGGTGTCTCGAATATTCTAGAAGTTTGTAACCATCTTTACTAAATTCCGCCTCTCCGTTTAAATTGAACAATTTTTAGATGCCAAAGTTAATCGGTATCGTTTTACAGAATGGCTTTTACAATCCAAAATTAATGACCAAGAAAGCATAAAGAGTAAGTAAAAATGCCAGATTCATGCAGATACGGCCAAAATTCTAATCACTTGCTGGTTATTCATTAATAGATATGATTATAAGAACTGCCAAAAAATGACTAAACTTGATGTTTTAACAATAACGCATAAATTTAACGTCGCTTTTTCATTCTACCTGTATTAATGATAACAAACTGCAGAAGAATGAAACCGTCAAATTGGTTTCAACTCGTTTCTTAACTCGATTAATTAACGAGTTTCTTAACTCTGTTCGAAGTTTTTAAGAGCCAGCTAACTTTTGGTAACGAATATATATCTAGCAAAAACTATTTAAAAATTTGAAAAGGCCACATATGACAATTGAGTGCATTGTTATGAACAAAAAGCAGTTTATGGCCAGATATAATTTAAGTTTCAGAAGATCAATTTTGACTAGTATAATTTTTTCATGCTTTTTGCAGAAGAAAAAACAGCAATAGTTTTCTTTTTCTTAACTCGAAACTTTTAGTTTTTTTTAAGAAATAGGTGGTATCTGGGAAAAGAAAGCAGCAGAAATGCGAAAAAAGTTCGGTTTAGGGGAAAAATGGGAAAAAAGCAGGTTAGAAAAACTAGTGCACACTCCAGCCCTTATTACGTCACCTCGAATGTCGGGTAAATTAGATCCACTAAATTCGGAATTCCAGGTCATATATACCACAATTGATGAAAAAATTGTTCATTAAAAATGATCAACTTCAATTTTCTCATTCATAATTCAGGAAACGCGAATCACTTATAACATGACACAAATTTTCATATCAAATTAATTGATATCGAATTGTCGCTTTCTTGAATCAAATGTTCTAGAAGAGAATGATTTTAAATAGAGATTTTTTAAAACTCTGCCTTTTAAAGACGGTAACACAACCCGGACATGGTCGCGCGATGGTCATAATTCATAAGTCACTCAGCAAGAAATTGCAATCACAACAGCCCAGACTAAACGTGATTATGCTTTTTGATCCCACATTACTAGGTCAAAATAAGTATTTTGTGATTTGAAAGCAAGTTCGACAACAGGCAAAAAAGCCAGTTTGTCGCGGAATCGTTCACACATGCGTCGTTGCGGAAACGGGAATTTTTCGTAGCGGATACAATTTTTCACCCCGCTTTTAATTGCCTTTTACATCAAAAAGAAAATTTACTAAAAAGGAAGAAATATTTTGAAAAGTCTTTCAGTTTTGTTTTTGATATTTTAATTTTTTTGTTGAGTTTTTTAATTCATTCAATTTGCTAGGAGCAATCTGTGCTCTTACCACAATATCTGTATGTTTTTGGTTTGGTTTTTGCCTAAAAACAGAAAATTTCTCTGCAAAGTTCTCAACTGAATTTTTGAGCATGCAGTTGAAAACGCAGAACTGAATTCTTACCTAAAATTAGCCAGGCTTTATTGTTCTCAGATTGTTTCTTTGTATATAAAATTTTGAGGGTGCTCGAAAGAATAATTGCTCCTGGGGGGGGGGGGGGGTGATCGTTTCTGGATCTACGTGACTCTGCCGGATGTGCAGGCCATTCTAACATGACACTATGGTATCCAAATGGTTTTTGTAAGCATTGAACGTGTAACACAAAACATATACGTGTGGCGAATTACGATTATCTGAAAATAATTTCCAAATTAAGTTGAAGTAAACTATTTGGTCCTAGTGTTATGAATTTTAAAGAAAGAGACGGAATATTTGTGCTCAGGCTGGATTTTGCTATGGACGAACTCAATCTTTTTAACTGGCCATTTTTGAACTAAATTTTCTACACCAATTTAAAACAAATTGGCGCCCTGAGTATAAACTTTAAAACAATATTTAATACCTTTGACTTTTTCGACAATTACTTGGGTTGAAAATTGCCATCTTTTGGTTAAACTAGGACAAGTAACCCGAAAATTTTTTCGTGCTTCAAACACATATGCGGCTAATAAATCCGCTCTTAAATTGTTCTAAAAAGGAGTGATTCCCAGTATTTGTTGTAACTTATATGTCACTAAACGCCTAGGACTTCACTTTGGTTTTGGTATAGCGTGTAGGGGAATGTTTTCAAAAAAAATAAAACAATGTTTGTTTTTGAGTTAGTGAGTTAAAACAAATTTTCACGCTTTTTTTTACGCATTATGAACTTTTCAAAAATAGTTTTTGAGTCTTTTTAATCAAAAACTATCAATATTTGCTAATTGTTTATTGAAAAAATATTCAAAAAATTAGTTTATAATAATCAAATAAAAATGAGTTTTTTAAAGGTTTTTTAATGCAGTTGGTTGCAAATTATACTTAAAAATACAGACTCACCTGCAATTAAAAACCCATTTTGAGTATTTTAAGATTCATACTATCTGCTCAATAAATGCTTTTTTTCAGATTACACACACTTTTTATCATGCAAATTTTATAAGCAAAAGTCAGGATAACCAGTTGCTGTGCAAGTTTTTAAAAAACCTTTTTCAACTGTGTCAATTTTTTTGTGCGAGGAAGTAAAAATGAACTGACAAAAATCTATATATTCGACAATCACAGAAAGTTTTTCGCAAATTCTGGCAACAATTTGTGTACAAATGATAAGAAAACAAAAAATCGCGGAAAATTTTAACAAAAAATCTAAAAAATCTGAAAGAGTGTAAGTAAAATTTAACTGCCTATCATTCTATAATAGGCAATCTAGCTCGCTTTGGTATCCCAAATTTTTGTTTCAGTTCTTTATCAAGCTGATTCATGACACCTTTGTGCGAGGTAAAATACATTGGAGACTCCTTATGAACAAGAGATTGCACCGTTTTCTTACATTTAAAAAGCGTTTTTGAGTTTTTTTTTCAAGAATAGAAAAACTATAAGTAAAAGGGATAAAGCTTTTTTTTCTAAGTAGCTAAAGCATTGGCTGTTTTCAAAATAAAGCTGTTTGTTCTTGGGCTGCACTAATATTTTTTGCCTACTTTTTGAGATGCTTTGATTTTGTTTCGTTGTTATTGAGGGAGTGAAAGTTTTCTTTTTGTCAAAATTCATTTGTTTTCAGTGTTTTTTGATTCCCGTAAATTAATGAGTCATTTGATGCTGAGGTTAAAGCACAAACTAGAGAAAAGTTTAATTATTTTGTTGACCTGAGAATAACTAAGTTTTCTAAAAGCTGTATATGATTGGCCGTGTCGCAAACTTTGTGGGGATAAGAAAATAATTTTGCGTTATTTTTGTAATTATCCCGCTGAAGTGACACTACGGCATCAACCAAATTTTAACAATTTCTGAAGCAAAACTGTGCTTTCTATTGTTTGTTTTGATTCAAAAGAGTTGTATATGATAGACCGTGTTGCAAATTTTATTGGGATTAAGAAAAATATAGTGCGTTATCTTCTTATTTATCCCGCTGAAGTTGGATTGTTCCGATAAGTGTTACTACGGCATCAATCAAACCTGAATAAACTTTGAAGCAAAATTGTGCTTTCTATTGATATTTTTGAATCAAAAAATGTTCTCAACAAAATCATGTAAATTAGTTTATCAAGTATTTTTTGGAAGTAAAGAAATTAATCTGCAATTTTCTGTCGTATCATTATATCTACTTTTATGACAGGTAAATTTTTCTAGAGTATTTCAATAAACTGAAAATCAAGCTTTTCCGAAATTCTTTTTTTATAATAAGTCGTTCAACACCGGGTTTTTTTGTTGATTCTTAAAATCAGGAAAACGTAATTAAAGTACGCAAAAATTTTAGCCATCATTTCAATTGGACTTGTAAACAATGTTCGCATATTTTATCGTCTCTCTTTGGTCACGAGGGTTTTTTCATTTTTTCATCTAGTCTTTCTTTTTTTTGAAAATAATAACTGAACTTTTTGACCTCTCTTTCGTTCTCTTCAATCTTATCATAATTGTTTGTTTTCTTTTTCTAAAATTCTATAAATTGGCTGGGAACAATAAACATTTGATGTTTTACTAGTAAAATTTTGTATAAGAGTAGTTTTAAAAGCATGTTTTAAGGCTAACAAACGAAAAACGATAGTAATGAACATCATTTACAACCATTAAATTATTGCCTAAGAAACACTCATGAGACTTTCTGATCCATTTTCAGTCTTCTCTGAGCAAAAAAAAAACAAAAATTGGTTCCATCACTTCATTATTCAGTTTCTCAACAAAATCTACCGATTCTGAAAAAACGTAAAAAAGTGTAAACCTTTTTACAAAACGAAACATAAAGGAACTACTAAAAATAATCCGTTGAAATGTTCTAATAAACTTTCTGGGGTATATTATGCTCATTAGGTCTTCACTGATCAAAATCAAGTCAGCTTAGAAATGTTGGTTTTTTTTATTGTGTTGTTTCGGAAAATTTGTAAGGCGCATCACAGTTTATTTCATAATAATTATCTCAGCTGAGCGTTTTTTGTATTTAAATGCAGTGATTTTTTGGTTTTGTAAATTGCGCCGCTCGTTAATTTCTTCAATCTACTTCTTTGTTTTGACAGCTTACGTGGGTCCTCGTCACTTTTTACGTCGCTAAATTGTCTACTGGCAAAACTTAGACAATAATTTACTTCCATTTTCAAAAACTCCATGAATGTGAACTTCATTAGACGTGTACAACTTTTTTATGTTTCCCGTGCTAATCTTAATGAGTCACAATACTTCGTGAAAAAAACTCTTTATGAAGCTAATTCATGACACTGACACCTATTTGTGAGGTAAAAGACAACGAAAACTCCTTATGAACAATAGATTGCACCGTTTTCTTACATTTATTAATAGTTTTTTGTATAAAACTTTTTTTGAGTTTTTCCCGAGAATAGAAATGCTCTAAGTAAATACCAAATGATTAAAAACTATTTCTTCTATGTAGCTAAAAGATTGCCTGTTTTCAAAACAAAGCTGATTGTCGTTGCCCTTCAGTAATAGTTTTTGTCTATTTTTCTAGAGGCATTGTTTTTGTTTCGTTGTTATTGAGGGAATTAAAGTTCAGTTTTAGTCCATTTTCAGTTGTTTTCAGTGTTGTTTGATGCTCTGAAGCTAATGAGTCATTTGAAGCTGAAGTTAAAGCACAGCATTGAGAAAAATTTGAGTTATCTTGTTGATCTGAGGATAACTACGTTTTCTAAAAGTTGTATTTGATTGACCGTGTCGCAAACTATTTTGGGGATAAGAAACATATGTTGCGTTACTTTTTTTATGATCCCGCTGAAATCGGATCGTTTTGATAAGTGGCACTACGGCTCAACCAAACTGAAATATTTTTTGTGCTTTCTATTGATTGTTTTGATTCAAAAAATTTTCTAAGCAATATCATGAAAATTAGTTCATCCAATTTTTTTGGAAGTAAACAAATTGAACTGCTGTTTTCTGTCTTATTATTAAATCATCTTTTACAAGCAGTAATTTTTCTTTAGATTTTTTCAACAAGCTCGAAAACGAGCTTTTCCGAAACTCTTTCGAAATAAATCGGTCAATAAGCCGCTTCGAAATAAGCCGCTTGTAAAACTGAGTTTCTTCGGTTCATCAGACTGCAATAACGTCTTTACAAATCTCCTTTCCATACAGATAGTAATATTGTAACCAGCCATTTTATTTCTAATATTTCCGTCGGTTTTTCTTGAATTGCGCGCGCAGCTCCAAGTAATGGTTTGAAATTTTTTACAAGCAACACCGAGCTCCACGAATACACAAGATATCCGATTTGAGCAAAGTGAGCCCAAGATCGTGACTAATAAATCATTACAACCTGCTTTGCGTCAAAGTTAAAGTTTTCTCTGGACCACTGAAGCTATTCGTTTGTAAATCGTGGTAGAAAACATTCATTTTTCCTCCAGTGCAAAACTTTGCAAGAGGGGTGGAAAAGCTTTGATGTTTTTTTGTTCTTGCTCTATTTCGTTTTTTTAAGAGAAAATTTTTTTTGAGATAATGTTGTGGCAATTAAGTGTGTAGGTTTAATTTTGCATTGATTACCACTTTTACACAAAAAGATGCCTTCTGAAAGCGCTCATCCCTCACAACGGATGCTGCCATATCTACGGAAGACATACTTCCTCTGCAGTAATGTTGCTCACTTCATTCTGTCTTTTTGTGGGAAACCCAATGGCATCCCGAGCCAAGGTCCGCGACTCACGTTGCGACCATATTGGGTCGTGGAAACGGATTTTCTTTCGGCGACCTAAAATCCATTCTCCCGTAAGAGACACAAAGTCGAATAATGGGTCACACAAAGTGGCAGCATGGGTTGATCAAAGTCACAATATGCGTCGCGCAAAGTCGAAACATCGGTCGCTTTTTCATTAGTTTTTTTTTCGGTTGAAACGCTTCTTGGCAGAAAAAAATCTCGATTCAAACACAGTCCAAGTCGTATTCTGAATAAAATTTTTATTGGTTGGGATACTATGGTCGAAATACTTTTCCTTGGTTGAACGTAGTCAAAACATAAACGCCTTGGGTCGGATTGGTCGAAACATATCGAGCTTGGGTCGAGTTGGTCGAATCATCAAATGCAAACCTCGACCCGGGTCCCCCAGATTCGCCCAATTCGCTTTGGTCACACGAAATTGCAACATATTGGTTTTGATTTGCGCAAAGGCGCAGAATGCTTTGTTTTTTAGTCGGTTTTTTAGTTTTCAAAGTCGCGCAAACCTTTCGGTCGCGCAAAGTTGCAACATGCCTATTTTGAGTTGCAATGATCGCACCATACCTTTTTTAGGCCGCACATATTTGCAAACTGTTTTTTTTTGGGTCGGGAAATGTTACGCAAGCATTTAGATTGCGCAAAGTTGCAACATATCCATTTTGAGTCTCAGTGATCACAACATATCTTTTTTGGGTCGCAAAGTCGCAACATATCTGTTTTGGGTCGGACGAATTCGCTCAAATTTCTTCGGTCGCACAAAGTGGCAACATGGCCATTTTGAGTCGCAATGGTCGCAACATACATTTTTAGACCGTGCAAATTCGCAAAATATTTTTTTTGGGTCGGGCAAAGTGACGCAAACATTTCGGTGTTGTAAAGTCGCAAAATACCCCATTTAAGTCGCAATGGTTGCACCATAACTTTTTTAGGCCGCGCAAAGTCGCAACATTCCCAGTTTGAATCGCAATGGTCGCAACATACCTTTTTTGAGTCGCGCAAAGTCGCGCAAATTTTTTTGGTCGCACAAAGTCGCAACATAAGATTGTATCCTAGGAGTATCGCAGTTTTCAGTTTGTTCGTGCAGAAATTTGAACTCATTTTTTGAAATATTCTAACGATCCGCCATCCCCTAGCACAAATTTCGGATACGACCCCGATAAAAAACAGCTAAGCTGTTTAGGAAACAATCAACTTAAAATTCCCACATTCATCGTGCAGTTCTATCAAAGAGAGCACATCGAGAATTTCATAAATGAAACCCAAATATTATGAATTCAGTAGAAATTCTTTTAAACCATCAATAACTTCTTAACAATATGAACAATATGAAATTATGAGGTTCTTCAGCACCAGTTTCATGTCTTCAATCTGAACTGTCGCTACGTTGTCTCTGAAACATCTCAGCATTTTGGTTTTTTATTATTATTAACAAAAATAAAGATAAGCGGTGATGGAGTTGTTTTGAAGTACCAGCAAGTCGGCACAATACGCCGCAAAGTGCATTTGGGTGTAAATTTTTCTAGATGATGTCATAATTAAGTCATTTTTTTTCAGGTTTTAGGCAAGGTTTCTTCCACATTTGACATTTTGGAGAAATATGTTTCGTAGGTTGAAATTTCTTTGTTTGCTGACAAGTTTGAACAAACCCAAAATTTCTCTTGACAAAAATTTTGTTTTAAGAAGAAAATGGATGGGCTTCAAAAAACTTACGAGCTTCAAGGCTACAACAGTAATTATTTGTCTTTTTGAACGCCAACCTACTTTTGAATGTCTTTCGTAGATGATGATTGCAATCGAGAAGAAGGCTACTTGGAGTACCAGGCCGAAGAACGGCCAAACAGCCGAATATTTGTCTAAGCACAAAACCAATTAGAGTTGATAGATTTTTTGCCTAGAGTACCAAGTTAAATGTCTCAAATAACTATAGGCTCTCAATTAAACTTTCGTGATTTTTATGTTACCTCATCCATCGATACTTATTTACAAAAATCAGTCAAAACATATCGGTTAAGTTTACTAAAAAAAAACACTCGAAACAGCGGTTAATTATGGTCTTGGCAAAAATCTTCTTTGAAAAGAAGGCAAAATATGAATCTCATATTTGCTGCAGCAGCTACTGATATCAACTCGAAACGATTTTTTGAGCGAGTCAAAAAAATTTAAACACATAGAGGCTTCTTTCTAAATAATCACTCCTGTCATGATGAAGGAGGAACTGACTCACCGATAACTTTGACCTTGAACCCGAAAACTCTCCTGGCGAAGTCATTCTCAACCACACATAAGTAGTCTCCTGTATCGCCTGCCTCTGCGTGGGGAATGAGAAGGGAGGTGTCGTTGTAGAAGAACTGGACTCGTCCTGATTCCTCTTCTGAGATTTGTAATTCCTGAAAACAAGACCTACTTCCTACTTATTTACGCGCTGATTCGACGAGACCCGAATTAAATTGCTCTCCCCTTTCTGATTTATGTTGCATAAACACCAATGCTTGTCCAGTTGAATTTGATTTAAATTTACACATTAAAAAAAACAGAACTGCATTCAAACAAAAGTTTCTCAATCTTTTCAGGAACTAAAAAGCACGTTTTGTGAAATTTAAAAACTTTATTTCATTATCAGATCTACTTAACAATCCCCGCCCTCCTAATGTATCTACTAAAGAATCTCCACCCCTGTAAATAAAAACAGTAAATCCGCACAAAAATCTTGTATGTAAATTCGAATTTTGCTGCATTCTGATTGGTCGAAAATTCGCTGCAACAATCTCCCCCTTTCTTGAAAGGGGGATTGTTAAATAGATCCTCATTATTAACAATTGAAAATTTTCCAAAGATTTTTCTGGTAAAACGTGGAAACTCTACCAATGCAATTTTAGAGTAATAAATTTCAAAAGTAATACATTTAACAGTGCTTGATAAATAAAGACGACAGGCCATTAATACGACAAGACATCAGGCCGACAAATAAGAGTTATTACAGGTGAAATGGGCAATTTGATTTAAAGCGGTTTAAGTTTCTCAAAAAAACAATGAAGCAGAATTGCGAGTAGCAGAATTTCGTATACAATGGAGCAGAATCTTAAAGTCTTACCAAAAACGGTTGTTTTCTAAACGGCTGTCGTCTTATTTGCCGGTCACCAACTTAAGTACAAAAGATCAAGAGCCATTAGTTCCTCTCTTCTTCATCCCCCCTACATAAAAATAGGAAACAGAAAAAGGAGTTATTGCCTCGACTCTACTATCATCAAAAATGCATCCTACCCGGGTTGAGGTGCTCGACTCATGATTCAAACGAATGATTCGATGTCCGTTTTCGACTTTTTCAGTCGAACGATGTCCAATTTCGACTTCATGAGTTGAACAATTACCGGACATTTTTCGACTTTGTTCGACTTTATCGGGAATTAGCAGAAAAGTCCTAAACTACAACGAAACTCGGACATCATTTGACTGTTTCTGTCAAATCATGTTTCAAAACCTCAACCTGGGCAGCCACAAAATATAATAGAAAATGCCACAAATTGAGCATCGTAGATTCGTGTAGCCCGAGTTGTGTTGTTGGACTTACGTTTCAATCAAAGAGACCAAAAATGGCTATGTTTCGACCGGTTCATTTAAAAGTGGCAATGTTTTGACCGACTCCACCCAATTTTGTTATGTTTTGACCGACTTGATTAAAGAAAAATTGGCTTCGATTGTGTTTGTTGTCAGCTAACTATGTTGCGACCGGCTCGACCCAAGCTGGCTATGTTTCGACCGACTCTACCAAAGGATAAAGTGTTCGACAGTGTTTGAAGCAAGCCAATTAGTTTTGAACGGACTCAGCCAAATGAAAAATTGATCGATCGCAGCCCATTATTTTTTGATTGACTCGAGGAAATTATCGGTGTTTTGAACGTCTCAACTAAACAAAAATGTTTTCAACTGTAATCGACGCAACTGAGTGTTAAAAAATTCCTAAAATTTCTGTTTAATGAATCAATCAGAACTGAAAATAGGGGTAAAAGGCCAATGCGGAGACGGTGTGACATTCCAGACCAAAGCGTAGACAGCGCGATTTCCCAGGCAAAGCGGAGGCAGTGCGCCTTTCTAGACCAAGGCGGCGACGGCGCAATTTTCCTAACACTTATCTCTATAGCTGCTATTACTTTCGTGGATTCACAACCGAAACATACATAACGATATTGATGAGGTTTGCACATAGGTTCTCGTAGTTTCCTCATTTATCAGCTGCAAAAAATGCTTTTGAATTTATAATTAAAACGTTATAATTAACTGGCTAATAGGTGAAATAATGACCAAATGATAATAAAAACCGATAGTTATTGAAAGCAGTCTCGATATGAAACTTTCTTCAATTGATTTTTTTTATTCAGTCCAGTTGAATTGATATTCATAGATCATTTGCCGAGCTAAGTTGAGCCCAACTTTTACCAAGTCCTTTTTGAATTATTTTTTCTACTCCAAGGTTGCAATGTAAGACTATATGGCTCTCAACCTCTGCTTCAGTTCTCTAAAGATAAGTTTTCTCCCAATTATTAGTAAGGTGACCAGTTCATATCTCCGGCGTTTTCTATGCAATTTTGTTGTCAAAAAGCCCAAAGGTCAACTGTACAAAAACCTTATCTGACCTCTCAGTGATAAAGCATCTTGTTTTATTTTTTGTCGGGTTTTGGAAGGTGTAAATTTTGTTCTTTTTCCGGTTTTTAGTTTTAACAATCTTCAATAACAATCGATTGTCTCGTATTTGACAAGCAAAGAGTGTGGTGCACCTTTTCAAATGTTTTTTAACGATACTTTTAAATATATTTTGAAAACAGTCGATTCGAGTATAGGGGACCAAAAAAAACTGGAAGACGTAACTTTTACCGTTTAATTTTGGGTCTTATCTTTGAAAAATAAAATTTTTCGGGCGAAATTCTCCCGAAGCAAGCTAATTAAGAGTCTTAATGTTGTTTTTGATTGCTCAAAACTGTACAAAAATCTTTTCTGTCCTCTCAGTGAAAAAACATCTCGTTTTTTTGTCGGGTTTTGGAAGGTGTAAATTTTAGTTTTTTTTCCGGTTTTTAGTTTTAACAATCTTTAATATCAATCGGTTGTCTTATATTTGACAGACGAAGGGTGTGCTGCGCCTTTTCAAATTTTTTCTAACGGTAACTTGAAATATATTTTGAAAACAGTCGATTCGAGAATAGGGTACCAAAAAAAATTGGATAACGTAATTTTTTGGTTTAACTTTGGGTCTTATCTTTGAAAATATATCTTTCCGGCGGAATTTTCCCAAAGCAAGCTGATTCAAAGTCTGAATATTATTTTTGATAGCTCGAAACTGTACAAAAACCTTTTTTGTCCTCTCAGTGAAAAATATCTCGTTTTTTGTCGGGTTTTGGAAAGTGTAAATTTTAGTTTTTTTTTCCGGTCTTTAGTTCTAACAATCTTTAATATCAATCGATTGTCTTATATTTGACAGACGAAGAGTGTGCTGCGCCTTTTCAAATCTTTTCTAACGATAATTTGAAATATATTTTGAAAACAGTTGATTCGAGAATAGGGTACCAAAAAAAACTGGAAAACGTAATTTTTTGGTTTAACTTTGGGTCTTATCTTTGAAAATATATCTTTCCGGCGGAATTTTCCCAAAGCAAGCTGATTCAAAGTCTGAATGTTATTTTTGATAGCTCGAAACTGTACAAAAACCTTTTTTGTCCTCTCAGTGAAAAACATCTCGTTTTTTTGTCGGGTTTTGGAGATGTAAATTTTTTTTTTCAATTCTTGGATTTACCAATCTTCAATATCAATATTCTTCATTATCTTAAATTTCACAGACGAAGAGTGTGCTGCGCCTTTTTAAATGTTTTTTAACGAAAACTTTAATTAAGTTTTGGAAACAGTCGACTCGAGCATAGGGTACCAAAAAAACTGAAGAACGTCATAATTACCGTTTTTATTTTGAGCCTTATCACTAAAAAAATAAAGATTCAGAACTTGCGCGTTAGTTTTGATTGCTCAAAACTGTACAAAAACCTTTTCTGACCTCTCAGTGAAAAAGCATCTTGTTTTAAATTTTGTCGGGTTTTGAAAGGTGAAAATTTTGTTATTTTTCGAACTTTGGATTTACCAATCTTCAATCTCATTCGATTGCCTTTTAGTTCACACGCGAACAGCGGGCTGTGCCTTTTTAAAGGTTTTTTAGCGATTATTTTAAACATATTTTGGAAACAGTCGATTTGAGCATAGGATACTAAAATTTGTTTTCAATTTTAGCTTCGTGGTAAGTGTGTTTCATTTAGTTGTCGTCTTTTTGTTAATATTCAATTAACTTCTCTGAGTTATGTTTGGTTTGGATGATTTCTAGCTTTCAGTTTTTGTGGTAACGAATTTGTTGTTTCCCTAAAAAGATTGCTTATATTTTACGTTGGGACCATGTGTAGGCCTTCTTGTGCCGGTCCTGTATATGATCTGCAAATTTGTTGATCTAGCTAACTGCACAAAAAAATACATATATACTGGATGATTTTGCGATCTGCATCTGTAAAACGCTTTTGCAAGCAAAAAAATCCGACAACAATACATTACTTCAGCTTTGCGCGACCCATGTTGCGACTATGCGCGACCAATGTTGCGATTTGCGCGAGCCAAATTTATGTTGCGACCCTGTTCGACTCATGATTCGACCCTGTTCGACTCGTGATTTGACCCTGTTCGACTCATGATTTGACCTTGTTTGACTCTATCGACCCTGTTCGACTCATAATTCGACCCTGTTTGACCCATGATTCGACTTTGTTCGACTATAGTGTTCGTTCGACCGTCTTAATTTGCGACGAAAATCGGACTCCGTTCAACCGTGTCGGTCGAATCATGAATCGAACACCTCAACCCGGGTAAAATTGTTAGCATATTGATGAGTTTTAACTAATCGACGATTTTTTTGCTAGGAAGCGCTCAGTAAAACAAAGTGTCATTATAGTTCAACAAAATTGAAACCCGATTATTGCTAACGATATACTTCAATAGCTTTTCAAAAATTTATCGATTTGGATAAATTCAGAGCCGAGGACAACCGGTTGTTGTGCAAGAAGCACAGAATGTTCTGACCCTAAATTTCATTCCAAGACACTAACAAAATAAGTAAAAAGCTAGAAAAATAAGTTTAAGGTTTGAATACGGTTTGGAAAAAATGGTGAAAGTTATGGTTGTGATTACGTTTTCGTTCTTTGTTCTTCGTTAAGTTATTTTCTCAATATCCTATTTGAAGTCTAAATCTCTCAAACTCAGAAAAAAAGTCCAAAACTTACACGATTAAACCCCCCTGCCTTTAACCGCCCCCAGATACCACATTTATTCAAAGTTTGACAACAATATCTGGCAACAAAATGAATGATTATCATTCATGATAATTTAGTGCAGGTAGGCGCAAATTGAAACAAGGATAGCCGGTTGCTGTGCAAGTAGCACAGCATGTTTTGACCATATTCCTGAAAACTAGAAATATAAGTTCTTCAAATTGGTGTCGTTTTTTGTACGTGGCATGATGAGAAAGCTATACACAAGCCTAAAAAGACGGTAAATTAGGCATAATTGACAATAGTTGTCTTCAAAAAACAAAAAACTTAAAAAGAAAAAACTTCGACAATTCATTTTTTTTCATTTAAAAAATTTTTTTCTGGCCATGGAAGTGCCAAAAAAACCTTTCAAACTATTACCTTTCAAAAATTTTTCAAACTATTAATTTTTTTTTTAGCCTAAATGATCAATTTAACAAGTTATCACCACTTTATTTGGTCGAAATTGAACTAAAAACCAAAAAATTCTTCTCGGTTTTTCTCGACACTGGGAATATTTGTTGGAAATTGTTTAATGTGGTTCAAATCACGAATGAAAGGGCTTCAATATGATATATTACTCAACTCAGTGCAGTTAATATTTGTGGTACCTGATTTTGTGTTTAAAACAAAAAGAAAAAAAAGAAAAAAACCAAAACACACTCAAATACAAAGTTCCAACTCATTTTCAAGACAAAAATTTTTTGGCTGAAAAGAGGTACCTGCAATCTTAAATGCTTTCCGGGCCCAGAATTTATGTTTCTCTTTGGAAGCCGAGCTTAATATCAATGCTTGATTGCTTAAAGAATAGTCACAACAGTGGTTTGGGTCAAGCAAACATTCGAAACATTCCTCAAGGTTCGAAATATATAAAATTGCGGTCGAGCACACCATACCTCAAGCATGGGCAAAATAAACCTCGAGCACTCCGAAATATTATTTCAGTATGTCGAAACGTATATTGAGCACGGTTGATACATATGTTCGTCCCGCTGTATGACCCTAAATTTACGCAAATTCGTCCAAGTATATTTTTTATATCAATTTTTTGTTATTTCTCAGTTAAAAACTGGAAAAAAAACATCACAAAAACAACACAATTCAAAAGTGGTTTTTTTTCTCGACAAACCATTTAATTTCAAATTGAGTTTTAAAATTTGACAAAAAAGACACCCTGAGATATTGCCCAAAAAATTTAAACTATAAATTTAGACTATGATCATTCATTTCAACTGAAAGTGAAAACATTCCCAAAATTGGCCGCGACTGTCAAAACATATCTCGTTGGGTCGAGCAAAGTCAAGCTTATTTTTTTTTTCGATCGAGAAATTCGAAGTAGACCTGATTTTTGATCGCGACGGTTAAAACCTTGAGTGAACACCTCGACCCGGGTTTCCGAACTTAGTTGGTCTAGTGTCAGTTTTTTTGCTCTCAGTGCGTAGATGGATGGGAGCTGGCCGCAGCTTGACCAAAAGTTGGCTTTAACAGCTGTACCACACGAATAAACTGCTTTTCACGCGAATTACGAAAATAGCCTGGTCACTCAGCAACTTCTCTATTATGTGGGGAGATATAATTCAAATTTAAATTAGCTATGTTTAGACTGTTTCGTCTTTTCAATGTAAATTTTCTACGAGTGTCGGAAACTGAAAGCGACTTGAATCAAAATGTTAACCTTAGTTCCATCTCGCTTGATCCATCTAATCGAAGCTGTTGGGAACCCCCATTGGTAGACGTAGAGTGCGGGTATGCTGAGCACTATCTTTCGCGTTTCAGCAGCAATCACCTCTGTTTTGGAGGGCGGATGAGGCGAAGGTGATCCTAAATTGAAACTTTGACCCAAAACGACAAAGTTTATTCCCTGTAAAGTCTCAAGACAAAATTTCCAAATCCATTTTATTCAAAAACTTTTTTTCGAACCCCTCCAAAAAACGGAAGATTATTCGTCTTAGACGTCGGCCATATGTGAGATAGAATTGAAATTGCGCTTGAATATTTCTGGGCAGAGAGTGTGATATTGTAACTCACTTCCGATAGCTACCAATTGGCTCCAATGCTTGATGCTCCTCGGCTCTGTTGATCCATCCTCGGTTGTGACGCTGCTTTCCTCGAAGCAGACACATCGAAACCTGCCCATTTGTTTGAAGAGAGTATTTTCTGTCAAAGTGTAGCGAGTCCCGTTTCCAACACGGTCCGACATCGCCCTGAATTATAAACCATTTTTTCAAGGCAAAATTTATGTTAAATCTAACAAGAACTGTCGGTTGCTGTTTAAGTAGCCCAAGCAATCCCACGTCAGGTATCGTTGCAAAAGAAGATAAAATGTATTTATTGAATTTTTTTTTATTTGTTGAATTTTTTTTGCACTAAAGAAATTCCATAATCAAAAGAATTAAACCGCTTTTTTACAAACCGCCTTGTGCTAAATCGTACAATCTTCGCTACATTTTCAACTGAATAACAAAAATTAACCAGGAGGAATCTATTCTGGTTCTTACTTGGCACTAAATGCATGATTTCATTGTTGTCATCAGATTTATTTTGATTTCTCCTTTAAACCTTGTAAAATTGATGTCGGTGGCCAAAACCTTAGAAACATGACGCCCTGCATAATCTCTTTGTATTCTTTTGATTTTTAAAAACTGCTGCTGATGTTGAAAACTCATCACTATTAGGTATAATTATCTGTTTTTCCTTCTTTTGAAAATCCCATCATGCCAATAAACCCATCGCTACTTTTTGACTAAAATCAGTTTTTTTTCTGGATGCTTTACTTAATAACCTTTTTCATGTGCCCCATTTTTTCCATGATGTACGCAATTCAGCAATCTGTTCAATCTATTCAACTCATAATTATGAATCCCCACTCAGATTTTCTTCCATCCACATAACGAGGCCAAACTGTGCATTTGCGAATTGAGAGCGGATTCCGCAACAGGAGAAAATCAGATTTGTTGCGGAATTTGCTACATTGCTTTTTTTATCTTCTCTGCTGTTTTGGATTTGACTGTTTTGGATTTGACAAAAAAAGCAACTTTGCGGAATCCGCAATAAAATGTGTAGAATCAGGAACCAATTTGAAGAATTCATGAACAATCAATAATATACGCGCTTAGTAAACTTAAGTTGTCAAGGAATCCGCAACTGTAAGTGGTATCCATAAATTTTTAGCTGAATCCGCAAATTATAAGCGGAATCCTCATAAATTTGCGGAATCCGCTTACATTTGCGGAATCCGCTTACATTTGAGGAATCCGGAACAACTACCTATATTTGCCCGTTGCGGAATCCGCAACAAAATCAATGGGCCGACAAAATTACGTTACAGGTATTTGTACCCGGAATCCACTAACATTTTGGAAAAAGTTTAAAGGCTTTTCGCTGGAATCCAGGAACATACATGCATGAAATTGTGCGCTTATTTCAGTTATTTCCTTGATGCTTGACCAATATTACTTTTAAACCTTTGGTCTATTTTTTTGCAATTCATTATCAGTCTTCGAAAAGTTTGTCCTCCACAATTTTTAGTAAAATTTTGCTTTTTTCACAATTTGTCTCGATTAAATTAAATTGATATCTGAGATCATATTTAAATTTCTTCTAAATGATTGCTCTCTCTCACACTCTCTGTCACTCTGATTCTCTCTCTCTCACTCTCACTCTCACTCACTCTCTCTCTCTCTCTCTCTCATTCTCACTCTCACTCTCACTCTCACTCTCACTTTCACTTTCACTCGCTCTCTCCTTCTCATTCTCACTCTCACTCTCTCTCACCCTCACTCTCACTCTCATTCTCTCTCTCTCACTCACACTCATTCTCATTCTCATTCTCTCTCTCTCACTCTCATCTCACTCTTACTCTCACTCTCACTGCCACTCTCACTCTCACTCTCATTCTCATTCTCACTCTCTCTCTCTCTCTCTATTTCTCTCGCTCTCTCTCGCTCTCTCTCTCTCTCTCTCTCTCTCTCCCTTTCATTCTCACTCTCTTTCTCTCTTACACGCTCTCATTGTGACTTTCACTCTCACTCACTGCAGAAAACTAACTTTTACAGCACAAAACTTTATGTTTAAGTGTGAATTAGTTTATTAAGCAGCGAAATGAATTTTTGCAAGATGCTCTTCTCACTCTCTCACTATCTCACTATCTCTTTCACTCTCTCACTCTCTCTCAATCTCCTTCTCACTCTCGATCTCACTCTCTCACTCACTCTCATTCTCATTCTCTTTCTCTCACTCACACTCTCACTCTCACTTTCACTCTCACTCTCTCACTCTCTCTTTCACTCTCTCACTCTCTCTCACGCTCACTCTCACTCTCGATCTCACTCTCTCGCCCTCTCTTTCTCTCACTCTCACTCTCAGTCTCATTCTCACTTTCCCTCTCACTCTCTCACTCACTCTCTCCCTCTTTCTCTATCTATCTTTTGCACTCACACTCTCTTTTTCTGTCTCTCATTCTCGCTCTCACCCTCACTCATTGCAGAAAACTAACATTTACTGCAGAAAACGTTGAGTTAAGATGTGAATTGGTTTGTTAAGCATCGAAATGATTTTTACAAGATGCTCTTCTAAAACTAAATTAAAATAAATTAAAATGATTTTTTGGAAAAACGGAAAAATATTTCCTGATGCCCCATAAGTTTTTCAAGATACTTTTTTCTTAGTTTGTTCCAACGTTAGGGTAAAAATTTTTGGTTAAAAAGTCCATCAATGTTGCAAGGAGCTTCTGAGGTGACTTTATTACCTTAAACATGTGTTTCAGGGGGATATATTTAAGGTTCTGCTTGAAAATTTTCGGCAGAGTAAGATTTTGAAAATTTTTATAAATATGGATTGTTTTGTTCGCTCAAAGTTTTTTTGTAGTTTTGTTTTCCACGCAACTCGAAGTAATAAATAGAAAGACAGCTGAAAAAAAAAATAAGATTTATTACAAAACATTCTTATTCCAGTGACTCTTTACTTCGGTTTAGGTAACTAGTCACGTGAAAAGTTTAATTGAAAATTCAACTGATACATTTATCGCCAATGATTAGGAAAACGTTAACTGTTTAAAAGGATTATAAAGCGTAGATAAAACTCATCTATTTTAATTTGACTGAAAATGAAAGACTTTATGAGAGCACAAGCTGTAATTTTTGAAATCCATAAAAACGGTTTAGATTGATTTTTAAAAGGGCAGATAAAAGTGTTTTATATGTCTATAAAAAGTGCAAAAAAAAATTCAACTGTAAACTTTAAAACATTTACAAGCAATTGATAACATTAATTCAATTCTCTACAAAATGTATTAAAGTTTAAGCTGTAAAAATTGCAAAAATTTTTAGAATCGACCAAAATGTTTTTTTTTTGCTAAATTTTAATAGCATTAAAAAAAAAACGATTTATAATAATTAAAATCAATATTTTTAGGTTTTTTTTCAAAATTTTCGATATGAAACTGACTGTAATTCCTTTCTTGTCGGTACGAGTAGAATTCGCAGGCTCTTCGGACTCTGTTTTTTAATACTAAAAATGAAATAAGGTCTTTTAAATCCTCACAAATAATATAGTGTTTTTTATACCTATAAATATCTCACATGGCTTTTTGGCAAACCAATCAGCGGCAAATGATTGCTGTCAAACTCAGTTGTTTCTTTGGCTGATTTTGTATACGAAGAGTTCGTCAGAAAAAAAATTTAAGTGATTTGTATTATTCCTGTTTCTAGTTTTTGCAACAAAGATCCCATCACGAGTATTGTCGTTCTGACAATCGCCGTTAGACAAAAAAAAATGACCTAAACTTGGTTTGCCTTAAATTGACCAAAACGTGACTAATATTTAAAAAAAAATTAGTGTTCAGTTCGAACGCGGGTTCATTCTAATAATTTTTTAATAATTGTTTTAGCAAAACAAACCTACTCAAATTTTGCAGATTTATCATCCATCAGTACGGGCAAATTTGTGCAAATAGGCGATGTTTGCAAACAGTCGACATATCCGGTGAAATGATCCAAGTATTCGAGGCGTCTCAAGTCTAGAAACCAGACAATTCCGACGTTGTTTGTTTCAATTCTACTTAACTGGGGTTTCAGTGACGAGTAGCCGTCTATGACCACATGCAAGTCGACACCTAAAGAAAGAAAAAATTGATTTGTCTGATCCGATCTAAACTCACTTCATCTTAATGCAGCCCATCTTTTACAAGTAATTGAACCAGAGAAGACGCTTAAAGGACCATTCAGTCGCCGGATAGTGCCCTAAAGTCTTAATACAATTTTATAATATTCTAGCAATCATATCAAGCTCAAATCGAGTCTACCTGTCGGTTGCCTTCTAAGCTTGTTTTCAAATCGTTATGCTAACTTCGAAAAAGAAAACACAGCAAAATTTTTTTCTGTCCCGTCGCCTTTGATTCATCTGACTACTACCACGAGCTAAAATTTTAGAGAGATCCTTTCAAAATATACAAAATTTCATGTGGTTGATGATAAAAAGATCAACCAAACAAATTATTCACAACATTATGTTTGTAATGCGATGCAAAAAAGCCCAGCAATTTTTTTAAAAAAAATTAACAAAAAACAAAAAAAGGGGAAAAAAACAATAATAGTTTAATTGTCGTGAAATCTAATGACAATTTTTATAATTTTAAAAACGTTCAACAATGATTCGTAACATAAATGGCTGGAAGGTTAAATATAGCCAAATAATCATACAGAGTCGAATGATGTAACTTAAAGTCAAACTAAATCGAGCAATATCCTTTAAGGCCAAAGAAACCTCAGATATAATCATCGCAGTTTCAGAACCTGATCAGTGGCTCCTTATCTTTGATCACTGCATTTGCAGCACTGATCCATGATATAGTTCTGAATCAGGGATGACTATACCTGACATTTCAACCAAGAAGGCAGAAAATTGCTGGCAAATTCTAACGAAATCGTATTTAAAAAGTCAAAAACAGACCTCGTTTGACTAAAAAAGTGGAAAAGTACATGATTCGATCGCTTCTGTCCAATAATGAGTCGAGCAATCAAGCCAGGTGCCGATTAGCGTGCGGAATTTTTTTGTACGCATATAGCTGGTGAGAGGCAAAAAAGGCACGGTAGCAAAAAAATGAAGCCTTGAGCTTATCAATTCTCCTAGCCGAACTCTGTGAAGCCATGTTAGAAACAAAAGTAGATGTGGATCATTTTAAATAATCTGACGATAGCCACTGACGATAGCCACAATTTTGCCATAAGCAACTGAACAAACCATTTTTTGGAAACTTTCTTTGTAGAATTTGTTATGACATACTTGCCAATGTTTTCGGGTGTTACCTGGTGATTGCACAGCTAGTAATGATGACCTTCGATCTCCATTTTTGGGACATCTGCACGTGACCACTCCACTGTCTTTCAGTGAGACACTGCTGATCACCAAGTTCATTTTTACAACTAAAGAGCAAAAACAAAGACCACTTTTAGAAAAAAAAAGATAAATAACTTTATAGGCTGATAAGCATAGATTCTCGTTCGGATCATTTGGTTGAGTTTCATTCAAAATTTTGCAATGACTTTTACACTTGTGGACAAAGTTTTGTATAAAATCATGGCTATAGTATCGAAAATTCATTTTTTATCTGTTTTGACATTATTTTATTGAAATTGCAACCATATTTTAGAACTGACCGGGAGCAAATGATCAAAAATACTCTCAGCGAAAGTCTCAGTATTTGGTTCCATGGTCTTATTGTTTTTAACATCTTGTGTACGGTTTCAAAACAGAGTGAACTTGTAAGAAACACCGAGCTTAGGAGAGTTGAGATGCTGAACAATTCACTTTTTGTCAATTTCAACCAAGAAAATCAATCATTGATCTAAATATTTTTTTGTTTAAGAGAGACGGAAGAAAAGTTGGCTACAATATATATGCGCGTTTCAGCGTTTTGAAAATTTCACATTTCTTGAAAATTTTTTATTCATTGTTTCGTTCGAGAAAGAGCTCAGCCGAGCTGAAAACTAACCGCAGATGGTATAAAATGACAGCTCCAGACCCGGAGGCAGTCGAAGTCTTTAAAAGTAGTAGCAGATTTAGGGGGAGGGGAGGGGAGGGGCGTAGGATGGGCTTATCTTTTGTTTTCATTGGTTCAAATCGGCACTACCCCCTCATTCGACGCGATTCATCCCCCACATTAGTAATATTGTACAGCAGTTTTAAGGGACAGACCCTGAATTATACACCAAGATTAATTTGGGATGATTAATTCAAAAAATGTCTAAATTTCAAATTTATGGTATTTTGGGAGAGCTCGGAAAAACCATGGTTAACGTAAAAAAAAATTGACCAAAAATTCTGAAATTTTTTTAGAATCGCATATTCGTGCTTGTTTAAAGTAAGTGTTAAAAACTTCATCCACAATTATTGATTCTAGGTGGATATAATAGTTTTTTTTTCTCGTAAACCAAAGCGGTTTTTGAATAGACATTTGACAGTTTGAAAGCCTAAATTTGCGTTTTTTTATTCCATAAGCCTAACTTTGCTGATCAAAAACTCTGGCTCATTACCTAAACACGTAAAACTTACACGTCTTAGTTTTACTTTCCTTATAGAACTTTTAAAGCCTTGAAGTAGAAAAAGTAAGCATTCAATTACTGTTGCAGAGTATCAAGTTTTGATTTTAATTGGAATGTGATCTGAAAAGACCGAAATTTTTTTGGAGCAACGTGACTGATTATGCGACGTAAAACAGTAAATGTAGTAAGAAGAACCTTAATAAGTTATGCTTTAATTAAATAATGAAAGGTGATTGGAGTAGAATGTTGCGCAATCAAAAATGATTAGTTATTCAGAAAAGAAGCGCTTCTTTTTTGAAGACCAAATTTATTGCGTAAAATTGAAAACTCCAATTTTTATGTACCTTTTATACAAAGTAGTTGGTGTAAGATATTTACTGTGAGTAGTTGGTGTAAGATATTTACTCTGAGTAGTTGGTGTAAGATTATTACTCTGACAATAAAAGCATAAATGGCAAGTTTAAAATATTAACCATTTTATTAGACTTGAAAATGGCTAATATTTTAAAGTTAAACATATATCTCAAGTTCCATTATTGAAATTTTCAGCAACGACATTAAAAAAGGAGACCTTGAATGAGAGTGAAAATTTATCAGAAAAGAGAAAAAATTGCGTGATGAATCATAAACATCTAACAAAAATCAACTTAACAACAACTATAGCTCCATTTTTTACCAGTTTTTTGCCTTTTTCAAGAAAAGTTAAGCAAAGTTTTAAAATCCAAATAACCTATGCACTCCTCGTATTCAACTGCTCTTACATGTAAAGGTTCAAACAGTCGTATGTTTATCACGCTGGGAGGATTTTCCACGGACACGCACAGTCAAACATAGACATACACTTTTTTCTTTTATTAGATAAACAGATAACCCAAGCAGTCGTTACATTTTTCATGAGTTTGAATGATGCTTTCGTCTATCGCCAGTTATTTAAGCATCAAAGATGTTGATTTTTACTTTCGTAAAGTACAATAAAACAAAAAATTCGGTTGGCACTGCACTTTTGAATAAAAACATTGCCAGAAAGTTGTAAGATTTCGGAATAATTTCAAGTCACAGTTTTGAAAACTTTTACGCTGGTCATGGACATTTTTGCTTCAAATGAAAAAAAATATATAGATTTTTTGTTTGTTTTACGCCTCGCATCAACGAACCCGAATTCAATTCGATACTTTGTAAAGATGTTTATCATACAGATCAAACAATTCAATTGAACAAAAACATTATATGAAAATGGAATTGTATGAAAAGCGTTTTTTTTTCTTGTATATTTGTGTTCTGCCTGAAAACAATAACCAAAAATTTTTCTCAAACAAGAAAACAATCTCGTTAAACGGCAATAATTTAACTACTTATTTAACTACGTACTGCTAGATACCGAGTCAACCAAAAACTGAATTTGACACAATATTATAACAAAAAACTGTAAATGTTCGTGTATGGCCACGAGGCCTCTGTTTCGAAAAACTCAGACATTGAAATTCGTTTTTCGTTTAGATTTAGGTAATATCGTATCATCTAAAAGGAAGCAAAATCTGTGATCACAGAGAACCTTCAATGATTCTGTAATAACAATAACAACAGAAAGACTTAAATTCCTTCCATGAAGGTATAAAGAAATGTAATAACAAAATCAAGACGTACAATTAGAACAATTACAGTTAATAAACCAAGAGCACGAGTTTTGCATTGAGTATGCATTCGCTGTGATATTGAATAGAAATGTTTTAATGTTTCTCCTGAAAGTAGCGGGACTATCATAAATGTCGATTCCAAGACCAGGATGGGCGAGAAAATGATTCGCAAGTTTCACCACACGATTAAAGAAGGACTCCCTAGTTCGTCGTTTCCTATTGCGTCGGATCTCAAACATAACTGTATCGGAGGATCGGTGACCGGTCATTTCCGGTGCATAAGAGACAAAGTGGAACAAATCAAAATCTAATTTGTCGTTGAGAAGTTTGTTGAAAAGGGTGAGATCATTGAGTTGGTGGATGAGAGAAATAGGCAACATATTTGTCACACAGAGTAGAATGTTGTAAGGAGCTGTGTAGTTGCGTGTACTCCATCTGAGCGCTCTACATTGGAGCGCTTCTAGCTTGCGGATACTGGTAAGGTCTGGGAACCAGGTTTGAGAAGCATAAAGAATAACTGAGAGAACACATGACTTATAAAGTTGGAGTTTGGTAGTGGTGGAACAGGTAATTAGGATGTTTTTTTTTTCAACACGAACAAACTCCTGTTGGCTGAAGCTAACTTTTTTTCAATATGCGGTCTCCACGACAGGTCATCGGCCACCCTTACACCGATATGTGTCGTCAGTTTTTCCGAATGACATCGTTTTACACTTATCTGGGTGAAAACTCATTGAGTTCTCGATAGACCAAGCGAGGAAATTATCAATATCGTAGTGTAGATTCTTTGCTATGGGTGATTCTGTCGAAATCATTTTGCTATCATCGGCAAACAGAAAACAGTCGGAGTATTTACAGTAGTCTGGGAGGTCATTAATGAAAATAATGAATAACAACGGACCTAGGACGCTCCCTTGAGGAACATCACTAGTAACCGAAGCAATGTAAGAGAGAACCCCGTTAATGTTCACACATTGAGTTCTGTCAGCGAGGTAACTCCGGATGAGTTCAATGAAACTTGGGTCGAGGCCCATTTTTTTCAGTTTGTGCAATAAAACGACATGAGGCATTTTTTCGAATGCTTTTTGAAAATCGAAGTATACCGCGGAGTGCTTCTTATTGTTCTCAAGTTGATTGTAGATATTGTCAAGATAGGCTAGTAGTTGAGTAACCGTGGATCGATATTTTGGGAAGCCGTGTTGTTGCTTGGCCAACTGCGACTTTATTCTAGGATAAAGAAAGTTGAAAATAAGTCGCTCCAGAATGAGAGAGAGCCGAGGTAGAATGCTAATGGGGCGATAATTGGAAATAAGAGACCGAGAGCCATCTTTGAAGATAGGTGTTATGTAACTGCATTTCCATATAGTGGGCCACACACAAGAGGATAGAACAAAGGAGAAAAGAATGGAAGCAAAAGAGGCTAATACTGTTGAGGCGTTGTGTTACAGGCAGGACGGAAGGCCATCGGAAGACTGAGAATGTGAATCAGGGCATTTCGACAAGAGTGTTTCAACTTTTTTACATCGAAGTTTAAATCATTCAGAAATATACTGGGTTGTTGGTCACCAGGTGGTTCAGGATTATCTGTTGTAATTGGATTAAACACGGAAGCGAAAAATCCATTGAAAAGATCGCCTTAGTTCCGGTCATCGGTTGCAAATTTTGTTTCCCAGGTGAGTTTAGATGGCAGGGGGGCTTTCCCTGAGAATCGTTTCAGAAACTTAAAAGCTTCTGATGTAGACATCCAGCAGATGTCTTTTAGCAGAACGTTTTTATCGAGCTCTGCCGACTCGAGAAAATTGTTTCTTGTAGCGTGTAGGAACTCTTCATTGAAGATTGAGTTCGATTTGTGCTTCTTCCTCTCCAAGGTTTCTAATTTACTAAGCATGTGCATTGTGTGAGAGCAATAATAAAAAGGCCTAGTGGCGCATTTCTTGCGTTTACGAGGGACCGTAGAAGAAAGTGCATTGTGGACCATACTAGTCCATTCTGCACTGTCAGAGACATACAGTCAATGGCCTGTTCCACACGAGTAATGGGTGGGAGGGAAGGGCGAAACGTTCAGGATTGAAGGAGCTCCAGGCTAGCTGTTGGTTGAAGATGACGGCTGTATTGTAGTGGCTTTTCGAGAGTTGAAACAGTACACCAGCTTGATCTGATAGGTTGCTCCATTTCGGGTTTTCGATGTGTTCTATTATATCAGTGTTGGTTACTAGTTTAATATCCAGAAGATTGCCTTGTTTGTGGGTCGGGAAGGACAGAACTTGTTGGAGATTATTCTCCTGGCACCATTTAAGGAAGGGAAGGTCAACAGCTTTGGTTGATTGATAGGTCGGCCGTCAATATCAGAGAAATTGAAGTCACCGAGAATTAAAGTTCCATAATGAAGACTATTTGAGGAATTGAAAGATTCTTTAAACTGGGTAAAATATTCAGATAATTAGCTACTCAGAGTCTGCGGCGAAATAGCATAGTTGCTGCTTCTTGGCGGATTATAAACCGTGATAATCAACAACATTGTAGAGTGGAATGTGATGATACAGGCACAGGCAAAGTCTTTGTCAACTCCAATGCTGGTGAAGTCAACATTATTAAATACAGAATTATTGGCAGCAATGAGGACACCTCCGTGCGCCCCATTTGTTCGATCTGACCGACTGATAATATTATAGTTGCTCGCAGGAAAGACACTCAAAAAAGGGTGGTTACTATCTACCCATGTTTCTGATAGTAAGAGGATATCAGGGTTGTAAGAAGTGAAAAAATTCAGATATGCTAATCTTCTCTGAAGACTAAGAAGGCTTTGGACATTCATCATCATCAGGGAAATATTGCTCCTCGGAGTTGTCAGTCACAATTTAGAGATTGTGGAATGGAGAGTGTCAACATCGGCTAGCGTGTCCAGCTGTTTGTCTTTATAGTAGAGAGTAAGATTTTTGATTTTCATGTCTTCTTTCCTGATGCCTTTTTGAGAGAGAAGGTAGCGTGTTTTAAGCAGTGCTTCCTCTTTTTTTCTTTCTTCTTTGGTGCAGTCGCCTCGAAGGAAAAAGGAGGAGTTCTTGAGCAGGCCAGAGGAAGCCTTGACCCGTTTGGCGGTTATTGCATTGTGAAATTGGACGATGAGAGGACGAGGTTTTCTTGCGTTTTTGATAAATGAGCCTCTACGGTATACATCAGTGATGACAGCATCCGCGCACTTCACAATCTTCAGAACTTTTTCTACATTTGAGTTTTCTTTGAGGAGTCTATCAGATGGAGACTTGAAATCTGTCACTTCGGGCACGTTCAGTATTACTACTGATTCTTTTCGATGTTCATTGTTGTCAGGAGGAGGAACATCAGCTGGTTTTGTGATGGAGGTTAATCCATTGACTTTGGTTGTGATTTCCATCAGAGACTTTTTCACTCCTTTGCTTTCACTTTTGGCTTCTGCTGAACAAACTGCTTTGACCTGGGTGGAAAGATCATTAATGGAATTTTCAAGTTTGGGAATGTTCAGTAGAAGTTTTTGGTGCCTGTTTGCCGTTCGTAACTGTGATATGGACTCCCGTAGGAGGCATAGTAGGCTTTCTTTGGTTTGCTTGGATGTGATTTTATTGAAGTGTTCGGCGTTGGCGTGTGCAAGTTCTTCTATTTTTGTAAAGTAATCGCGTTTCTGGTGACCATCCATTGCAGTGCAAGAAGATCATCCAGTAGGAAGAGAGGAATAAGAATAAGGAGTGAATGAGAGAAGGTAATACGAGAGGATACCGCCTGCAGACGCAAACGCCCAAACTACAGGGATTCAAAAGTCCAAAAAATCAAACTCCAAAAGTCGTCGGCCGTATCCAAGCGATAGCTCCGGGGGTTGAATGGAGGACGTAGGCCCGACAAACACTGTTTCCGGAGGTGACAAGGAGCAGCTCGTTCACAATATTGTGCCACAGGATTATATTTTCTGATTTGGGGATAAATTTTGCTCGATTTTGGACAATTTTGCTTGGGTCTTCCGCCACTTCTCGAGGGAATGATGTAGAGAGCTTGCTCCAATAACAATAACCATTTAATTTATTAAGGGCCACCACGGCTGCCCTTTCAATTCATAATAACCTGAAACTATTTAATAAGTTTATCACAACAATTAGGCTATTAGGCAGTGTTTATCACAACAATTAGGTAATGTATACAGACCGTGCGTGGACTACAATTAAAACAACAATTTGAAAATTTTGCACGCTGAAACGTTTTTTTTGTTCGTAAAACTGGTTTAACGACATAAACGATTACTAAAAAAAATAAAGTCCATGTCTTCAATGGGGCGCAAACTTTGCTTTAGAAACTATTTTTTCGATCGCCGAAAAATGACTGAATAAAAAACCACACCAAGCATAAAAATTATAAACATTATAGCGATCATTGCGAAAGGTGCAAGCAAAAAACTTCATGAGCTGCACTCCAGGTTAAAAATTGTTATAATTGGTTTATCCCTAATTTTTGGAACCTCGAGACAATAGTTTCTAATGTCTTAAAATAGTATGACTGTCGCTGGCTAGCAAAAAAAAAGAAGTTTTTCTATCTGAGTTTTTCGAATTTTTAGAAAAAAAGTTGAAGAAAAGTAGACTTTTACTATTAATGCACCCTTTATTCCCACATTTCCGTTAGATCCTCATCCAAAGGACAAACTATCGATCCGATTTTTAAAAGCAACTGACGAAATATTTGTGCTCGCGGTGTTTTTTTTTCTCCAGAAGAAGTTCGACTTTCTTACTAGCAATATTTGACGGAGCGCTTTAAAATCATACAGAAGGTATTGTTTTCTTGAGCTCAAACTTAAGAAATAGTTCACCTGTGGTAATTTTTGTTAAGTTACGATGGTTTAAAAATTGGCTTAAACTCATTACAAAATTTAAGGCAAGTTAAAAAAGGTTATTATTATCAATACACTATTTAGACAAGAAACATATATGGCCTCGTAATTCACTCAGCTTGCGGGGAAGTGTCCAACATCTTTTCATTTTGAAATGATTAGAATATTTTTTAAATCTTGAACCGAGTTAACGACCTATTTATAAAAAAATAAGCCTCGCCTCTTGGTTTCATATGGAACAAGTAAATGGGAAAAAGTTCCGTCAAGTAAGTCTTAACAAATCTTTGCCAGGAAAATTGTAACATCTGATCGATTTTTTTTGGGTCGAGATCGTCACAACATGCAAAAATGTTGCTGAGAGAAACAAAGAATACCAAATTTTAGTCGAGAAAATTGAGCACGCGTGTCTCTGAGCTGTTGCGGAGAGACTGCAATATTCGTTCCATAATTTGCCTTTTTTTCAACTGGTCATCTGTACCATAATCTTTGTAAATTCGATCCGGATTTCTGTAACTTCCTTCCTATGCTTTTTATATACAAAAACGAAAACATCAGGATGTTATAACACAGGTGCGGTTCTAGGATTTTCTGGAGGGGTGGGGGGGGGGGTTGGATTTACAAAAAAAATTCGAAAATTTTGACGACCTTTTTTTTAGGTCGACTAAATTGATTTTTCGAGCTGTCCCAAAGCACTGTGTTTGCCCCTATTTTGGCAAAATTTTCTGCGCCGCAGGAAAATTTCTGCGCCGCAGAAAAACAGTCAAAAAAGCCGTTTTTGGGCACTTTTTGAAAAATTTTGACAAAAAAAAAATCGCGTTTTTTTTGGCGCGCGCTCCCCCTCAAAGTTAGTATATATTGGCGCCCAAGGCGCCTTTAGAAAAAATTTAGGGTCGGTTGGCCAAAAATGGATTTCTGAAAAAGTATCAAAGGGGGGACCCTTTGGGTAGGCAGGGGGTCGAATCCCTGAGGGGGAGGCGTCCGCCCCCATGCCGCCCCCACCCCCCCTAAATCCGCCCCTGTTATTACATAGTTTCTGTCTTAATAGTTACATAGTTTCTGTCATTGCACCGTTATACAGTGCTGATTTAAATTAACCGGACAAAACGAGCTAAGCTTGAAATTTAAAACGCGTTTTTCTCAAAAACGGTTGAATTTAGGTGAAAGCTTATAAAGCCAAAACTTGCTTAAAATTTTAGCGAAATTGATATGGTGTAATTTGTTTTGCGGAATTCGGGCCCAAAATTTTACCCCAAAAATGGGTCATTTTGGTTTTTCATAGTTAATCAGAAATTACGCCAAAAATAACCTGTCTTTCACTGACATAATTATATCAAAGTGAGCCCCTTACGTAGCCCAACAAACTTTAAGAAGGGTATAATCTCCAAAATATTGTGTAAGTTAATTTATTTTTGTTTGATAGACAAAAAAGGTCATTTTTACTATATAAAATACCACTTTTTTATTTAAAAACAATTTTTAAACAATTTGCATTTTTTTGGAGAAAATACTCTTCGTAAAATTTGAATTTGTTGGGCTACGTAAGGGGCTCACTTTGATATTAATATGTCTGTGATCGACAGGTTATTTTTGGCGTAATTTCTGATTAACTAAGAAAAACCAAAATGACCCATTTTTGGGGTAAAAATTTGGGCCCGAATTCCGCAAAACAAATTACACCATATCAAATTTGCTAAAATTTTAAGCAACTTTTGTATTCATAAGTTTCACCTAAACTCAACCCAATTTGAGAAAAACGGGTTTTAAATTTCAAGTTTAACGCGTTTTGTCCGGTTAATTTAATTCAGCACTGTAGTATTTATTCCCTAACAAAAAAGTTATTTCTAACCTTTGGTTTTCTTATCTTTTACGGATGGATTCTGTGGTTTGATATACTTGTTCTGGCCATCACTCAAGCCATATTGATACGTTTCTTGCTTTTCATCATTGAAATAGAAGGCAGGATTTTCGTCATCGTCTTTAGGAGCGGTACATGCGCAATAGAACTTGGCATCTTCTCCTATGTACTTTATTTGATCTCCAGTCATGTTAAGTATTTGATACTCAAATCCATAGACTGTTGCTGTGTTGAGAAGTAGAAATGATGTTAATTCTAAATCAAACAGGACTGCTCGTATCAGGGCGAAGCCCTGAATGTTCCGACTGCCTTTTAAGGTTTATGGAGCAGTAATAACATTAAAAAATTCAATGAAATAAAACAAAATGAAAAAAAAATTTTCTAAAATTTGAAATTTTTTATGAAAATCATCCACCCACCCGCCATATAAAGTAGAAAAGGATAAATTTCGCTCCTTGTAACAAACCATTTATGGCAAATAAGCTTCTTTCAACCAATTTGGAACGATTTCTAAGACGGATTAACTCTCCGCTTACGCGTTAATAGCGCGAAATATATCGCGCGTTAATTGTCCCAAATTGGCTAAAATGGCTATCTTTAAACCCCCGTAACTTTACAAAAAATGACCACAGGTAAAAAATCTTTTCAAATTTGAGCTCAGGACAACAATACCTTTCGAATGATAAAAAAAATTTCGTCAAAAATGGCTAGTTAAAAAGTCGACATTTGTCTGAAGAAAAAAAAAACCCCACCCCGAGCACAAATATTCCGTTACTTTCGTATCGAAAGTCGGAACAACAAGACTGCTCGTATCAGGGCGAAGCACTGAATGTTTCGACTGCCTTTAATGGTTTATGAAGCAGCAGTAATAAAATAAAAAATTAAATGAAATAAAACAAAATGAAAATTTTTTTTTCTAAAATTTGAAATTTTTTATGAAAATCATTCCCCCACACGCCATATAAAGTACAAAAAGATAGATTTCGTTGCGTGTAACAAATCCTATATGGCAAATGAGCTTCATTCAACCAATTTGGAACGATTTATAAGACGGATTAAATCTCCGCTTACGCGTTAATAGCGCGAAATATATCGCGCGTTAATTGTCCCAAATTGGTCAAAATGGCCAAAATGGCGATCTTTAAACCCTCATAACTTTACAAAAAATGATCATAGGTAAAATATCTTTTCAAATTTGAGCTCAGGACAACAATAGCTTTCGACTGATATAAAAAAATTCCGTCAAAAATGGCTAATTAAAAAGTCGAAATTTGTCTGAAGAAAAAAAAACCCCACCCCGAGCACAAATATTCCGTTACTTTCGTATCGAAAGTCGGAACAACAAGACTGCCTGTACCAGGACGAAGTTTTGAATGTTCCGACTGCCGTTCGAGGTCTGTGGAGCAGCAGTAACATAAAAAAATGTAAGAAATAAACTGAAAAAAAAATTTGAAATTTAATTTTTTTTGTATAAATCATCGCCCCACACGCTATTTAAAACACACAGTGATATATTTTGTTCCTAGTAACGAATCAATTATGGAAAACAAGCTTCCTTCAACAAGTTTGGAACCATTTCTAAGACGGATTAAATCTCCGCTTACGCGTTAATAGCGCGAAAAATATCGCGCGTCAATTGTCCCAAATTGGCCAAAATAGCAATCCTTAAACCCCTATAACTTTACTAAAAATGATCACAGGTGAAGTATCTTTTCAATTTTAAGCTAAAAAAACAAAATTTTTTGAATGAGATTTAAAAAACTTTGTCAACAAAAAGCTATTTGAAAAGCTAAAAAGCCGGAATTTGCCTGACGAAAAAAAAACACACGAGCACATCAAATAGTTACTAAAGGCCGACACTTTTTGAACAAACTTCACGGTTTCTGAATTCTTTCAAAAGACATCGACACTATCAAACATTTACAAAGACATAGTAAGAATTAAAACTTTTCTAACATTTTTTTTGCAATTTATACAGCTTTCTTATATTATAATCTTTTGAATAATAGATTGTGTTTGAAAAAATTAAATTGACGGTTATTTGTAAAGCAAAAAGTTTTTTGTTAGAAAGAAACACACCCAGTCGACTGTATCGCCGCTTTTACAAAAACTTGTCAGCAAAAGCGACCATTTGTCGAAGAAGGTGACATAATATTTGCGCTCGGTAGAGCTCTTTAAGAAACCTCGAATTTGAATTTTTACCTCATTTTTTGGCATTTTTTTTCACCCTGGGAAGATGTTGTTGTTTGCAGTTCAGGTAACAAAACACTTTTTAGTGCGATCAATTTTGAAGATCTAATAACTCTGACGTGTAAAAGTTAAAAATTCAAATAGCCAAAAATGTTTTTTGCCCACAGCTAGCAAAACTTATTGTTACCAAACATCAACGCGAAACGTTATAATTTGTACGTGCATGTGATCAATGTCCGCCGTAATTGTTATCAGATATAATATAAATTTTTCGCTCAACAGTCTTCAGTCAGCCATATAGTTGCTTTGCTAGATCTTGCCTTACTCGTAGCAAAGGCAAAACGAGGCCAGTTTTTTGGCTCGCAAAAATTTCAAACTGATTTAAGCCACGATAATCAACCCAACCAGCGCTAGCAATAGATGCAAAATTTATTTTGCTGCAATTCAGGGCGGATGTGTTCAAATTGATTTTTTTTTCGCGTATGGCTAAGTAGTAAACAAATCACGCAGCATAACTCAAGTTAATGTTGAAAATTATCAAAGGCAGATGAAATCTCCGCATATGCTTTAATAGCACGAAATAAAAAGGGCGTTAATTATCCCAAAGTTACCAAAATATGCAGTTTTAAAGCTTTTTAAGAAAAATATATCTACAGAAGTTAGTAAAAAACTTTTGTTGACAATACTTTCATATATCTTTCATTTACTTTATTTTTTCTTTGGTAATGCTTCTCAGCAGATCAGGCGAAGAACAAAAGAGGTTAATTTGAAACATTAAACTCAATAAAACTCATTCTCAATTAAACTCAAAAAAACTCAATAAAATATTCAAATTACTGTAATTTTTCATGCGTATTGTGATAAATGAGTCTGAAAAAAACTGGAGGTTGTGCAAAATCGACTATCATAGTAAAACAAGCAATTTGGACAACAAACTTTTTAGAAAGCTGACTAGAAAAAAAAATGAAGTTTTTGGTTAAAAAATGATGCTAAAGTCTCAAAGAACAAAATTTTATTGATTTAAATTAAAATTTCATAGCTAAAATTTAGCTTCTGTAAGCTATTGAGCTATTAAAATAAGCTATTGCTTCATTCGCTCGTTTAAGATTAAAAATCAAAAGCTCTAAACCCGTTATTCTTGATACTGGGACAACTTTGTGTAAATTTTTCATGCAGTTCGAATTCCGACTGAAAGGGCTTCAAGGTGATATATTACTCAACCCAATCTGATAAATGTTTGTGGCACCTAATTTTGCATTTAAAAAAGTTTTACACACCCGATTACAAACTTTCTCCTCATTTTTAAAAAAGAAATTTAGTCTTACAATCTTTATCTTTTTCTTTTTAAAAAATTCTGAAATGAAAGGTGACCCTTTGATGCAAAAAATTCTCAGTTTTTGAATTTGACTCTGGTTTTTTGTTTTTTTTTTGCGCATATTTTGCAAAAAAAAATCAAAAATTAGTTTCGCCTTAAGATAAAGAAAAAGGATATGTTTCAGTGCTGTCATTGGATATCTTTAGATCGTCAAAGGGCCAAATGTGTTTGTAGGTCCGATCAAAATTTTCGGTAAGGTGTTCGTTATCGGAAACATTTATAGGGTTCTTGCTTCAGTTCTTGCTTCAAAAACTATGCAACCCATTATTTTTTTTTGCTTTAGTTGAAAAGGGTGGATGTTTTTGACCCCACACTATACAAAGGCCTTTTTATTCTACTTTAAGTCATTCATTCAACGTAACTCATATTACGTAACGAATCATAAACGCAGTTTTCTGGTCGAAATTTTTTCCAGAAATTGCATGAAATGGTCATTTTTGCCCTATTGCGTTAACAGAAAGCTTGCGGTTTTTCTCGACCGTTTTTCTTAAATTTTAATTTCCGTTCGAATCACAACTTAAAAAGTCCTAACGTGGTATTTCAAACGACCCGTTCACATGAATATTTGTGGTACCTGATTTTGCGTGGAAAACAAAAAAAAAGAAACAAACTGAAACACAATCGTATACAAGGTTCCTCCACATTTTCAAATAGTTGGAGCGAAAAGTAAATAGGTATAAAAACGCGGTTGGAATTCAGAAAAATGTGAAGTTCAGTGAAACAGCAAAGTAATTCATTTAACTTTGAAGTTATTTTGAACAAATGAAATTAGCTTAAAAAGAGGTTTTTTAAAATGATTACTGTCAATTATAATCAATTAAAATTGATTACAAGTTGTTGGAACAAAAATTGAAGAAAAAATGATTAAAATAGTCAATTGTTTTCAATTAAGATTGATGTTTTAGCTTCAAAAAATTGTACTTTCTCAAATTTTACAGTTTATTTTTTTTAAACTTTAAGTCATTCATTTGTGTAAATTTTTCATGCAGTTCGAATTCCGACTGAAAGGGCTTCAAGGTGATATATTACTCAACCCAATCTGATAAATGTTTGTGGCACCTAATTTTGCATTTAAAAAAGTTTTACACACCCGATTACAAACTTTCTCCTCATTTTTAAAAAAGAAATTTAGTCTTACAATCTTTATCTTTTTCTTTTTAAAAAATTCTGAAATGAAAGGTGACCCTTTGATGCAAAAAATTCTCAGTTTTTGAATTTGACTCTGGTTTTTTGTTTTTTTTTTGCGCATATTTTGCAAAAAAAAATCAAAAATTAGTTTCGCCTTAAGATAAAGAAAAAGGATATGTTTCAGTGCTGTCATTGGATATCTTTAGATCGTCAAAGGGCCAAATGTGTTTGTAGGTCCGATCAAAATTTTCGGTAAGGTGTTCGTTATCGGAAACATTTATAGGGTTCTTGCTTCAGTTCTTGCTTCAAAAACTATGCAACCCATTATTTTTTTTTGCTTTAGTTGAAAAGGGTGGATGTTTTTGACCCCACACTATACAAAGGCCTTTTTATTCTACTTTAAGTCATTCATTCCACGTAACTCATATTACGTAACGAATCATAAACGCAGTTTTCTGGTCGAAATTTTTTCCAGAAATTGCATGAAATGGTCATTTTTGCCCTATTGCGTTAACAGAAAGCTTGCGGTTTTTCTCGACCGTTTTTCTTAAATTTTAATTTCCGTTCGAATCACAACTTAAAAAGTCCTAACGTGGTATTTCAAACGACCCGTTCACATGAATATTTGTGGTACCTGATTTTGCGTGGAAAACAAAAAAAAGAAACAAACTGAAACACAATCGTATACAAGGTTCCTCCACATTTTCAAATAGTTGGAGCGAAAAGTAAATAGGTATAAAAACGCGGTTGGAATTCAGAAAAATGTGAAGTTCAGTGAAACAGCAAAGTAATTCATTTAACTTTGAAGTTATTTTGAACAAATGAAATTAGCTTAAAAAGAGGTTTTTTAAAATGATTACTGTCAATTATAATCAATTAAAATTGATTACAAGTTGTTGGAACAAAAATTGAAGAAAAAATGATTAAAATAGTCAATTGTTTTCAATTAAGATTGATGTTTTAGCTTCAAAAAATTGTACTTTCTCAAATTTTACAGTTTATTTTTTTCAACGCAAAACGGTATTGATTAAATTTTTGATTGCAATCCAGGTGCTTGACCTGCTTTTGAATGACTGCATTTCTTGCTTCAATTGATTGACAGTTTTCTGATCTACGCGGGTAGCAAATTGTAAAATTTTCATCAAAAATTTTGTTTTTCTGATAATTCATTGAAAATGGGGAAAAAATTTGTACTCAGGCAATTTTTAGTTTTTTTTACCACGCAAAATTAGGAAACACAAATAAATATCCAAATGGATTGATGGATGTATCATATTAAACTCTTCAAGTCGTAATTGGAATAATAATTTTTTTCAAAAAAATGGTCCCAGTGTAGGAAAAAATGGCTTAAAAATTTTGATTTATAGTCAAAATTGCAGCATAAAGCGTGCAAACAGGCCCACAATAGCTATCGTAAACCTAATTTTAAACGTGAAAACTTTGTTTTACTCAAATTTTAGAGCGTCATTTGGGAATCAAAACTTCAAAAATTTGAAAAAAACTCAGTTTATCTTACGCGCACCATTTTCAAACAATTTTTTTTCTGTTTCGGTAAGACCACCAGCGGATTTAGGAAGAAGACGACGCCCCCCGCTCGCCCCCACCCCTCAGGGATTCGACCCCCTGCCGACCCAAAGAGTCCCCCCTTTGTACTATTTTCAGATATCTTTTTTTGGTGACGGACCCTGAAATTTTCGTAAGGGCGCCTTTGGCGCCAATATGTATTAATTTTAAAGGGGGAGCGCGCGCATTTTCGGTCAAAATTTTCGGTCAAATTCCGAAAAAACCCTTAATTTGGCCTGTTTTTTTTTTCAAAAATTTTCATGCGGCGCAGAAAATTTGGTCAAAATCCTAGATCCGCCCGTGTGTATGACTATGGTCAAAATACTCTTCGCTACATTTATGAACTTGTTTGACTTATAGTTTAAATTAGATTTTGAAAGATGACGACTGGGCGACTTGTCTTGACTTTTTTATGTGATGCTTTTATCTCATCTTTACTGCTCCGAGCAAGCTGAGCCATTATTGCGATAAAAAAAGTTACGATATGTACTCCACAGAGTAATAGCATCGAACCTACTGGTGTCGGATCTCCAACTCCAATAGAAAATCTCCTTCTAAGTTACCCGAGAACACTGCGTTAGTTTTTTCTTTCTGATCAGAACTGCAGTAATTGGTTGAAAGCAGTTTTGAATCGTTGTATGTCAATTATGTTTTGTTTGTAAATAAAAGTTTGCAGTTTAATAAAGTATATGGAAAAAAGTTTTTAAAACGTAATACATACCGACTAGGCCGATGATTTGTACCATTTTCGCAGAAAACAAAATGTATTTGCGTTAAGAACGGCAAAGAAATTCTGACGTGAAGGCTAGTTATGATAAAACCACACCAAGTTTGTCGTGTAAATCTGAGAAGAGATAAAGAAACGTCGAATTTGGTATGAATGAGTTTAAGTACAGTTTGAACATCAACCAAATTGATAAATAAGCTAGAAGCAGTAGTTAGTCGCTAAATTGATGCTCCAATTGAATCATCCTGAGCAGAAACCTGTGTTCTTATCTCATGGAAAAGACATGTTAGAAATCTACGAAGGACCTTGCCATGATATTTTAAAATCTAGTTCCCTGGTTGAAGGGCTCGACCAAAGGTGCTGCAGAAACCGACGAGCAGCGATCAGTTATCGCCCGACTTTGACTATAGAGTATAGAGTAAACTTAAAAAAAACTAGGAGTTTGGCAATGAGTGAAATTCAAACAATGATTAGTTATTATCTGAACTTATTTTTTTGGTTTCTTTTCATTTTGTTAGATTTGACATCATGCCTCAAAAAGGAGTCTTCAGTACTATCGTTTGACATTGAAGTTGTTTCCGATTCAGTTTGTGATCACGTGATCTGCACAGCGCGCATTTCGTCAAACATGCCAGTGATGACCAGTCGTTTCTCGACATCGTCAAATTTGGCCAGGATGGAAGCCGCATCTACTACCTCGGGCGCCACTACTCGCCTGAAACAAGCGAACTATTTTGTTCGTGAACAATTTCGTTTTTAATCCACTTAATAATAAAATAGCTGCTCTCAATTGCAGTATTCTTATTAAAATGAGAAGTTTGGATTAGGTTTTTGGAGGGCACGATCTGTGGTATCCCCTAACCTAATTGCTTTCAAGTCAAAACTTTAGTTGTTATTATTTTTTTTTTTCATTTTTGAAGGATCGATAATAAAATTATATTGTTTCCTCTCTAATTTGAAGGTTTTTTCAGTTTTTATGAAGTCAATTCTCCAAAAAAATTGCTCAGTTTCAGCTCTTTTATGTGGTCTGCCAAATACTAAGACATAAATGTTCAGGACGCCTGACTGAAGTTTGCAAGCTCGTTACAAGTTTTGAACAGCAAATTATTTTTTAATTTTTCTTTTTATCAATTCATACGGGACGCAACCTAAATACGTGTTTTGCCTTCGTTCATTGACGTATAAGCAAATAAATCAGGTTGCTTTGCCAGAAATATAGAGGTCTCCTAGCACAATTATTTCAACTTTTTAGTTATTTAGAATTTTAAGTTCTTTCTTTAAGGGAAGAAGCAGTGTAAATATGCGGCTGATCTTTGCGTACCGCAAAACGGTTTCACTTCGGATTAAAGTTCAAATTTCAAAGGTAAGAAAAATAGTTTTGATTTGGAGCAAGGGAACGAATATTTGGTTAAAAAAAGGCGACGACGAATTCTCGATAAATCAGAAATATGCAGTTCAAAAAAACTGGCGCTAAAAAGCATTTTTGTTATGAGTGAATTAAAAAAACGACAAATCCAAAGGGAACTTTGGAGGGAACTTTGGTTTACAGCGTGTTACTACGCTAAGTTAGGAAGCTCTACTACCCGTCAGATACATTCGGTTCGTTGCGGATATTGATATTCTTTAACGGTGTTTTGACTTCTAGAAAAAAATAAATTTGCTGAGCGGAAAAGAACGGGTTCGAAATTTTGGTTTTCATAGCTGGCGCGTAAATCATTAAAAACTAATAAGCAAAAAAATAGCCGGTTTCTGTAAAAGAAGCACAGACAGAATGTTCGGAAAAACGTTTTTTAAAAGCAGCATATTCAACAGAAGTTTGAAAAAGTGTTTGAGAACAGAACGAAAAAAAAACTATTTAAAAATTGTAAAACACTTTTCAGTTTTATGATCGAGTTGTTTTTGATAAGATTCACTCAGCGTAGAGAAAATTAGATAAGTTATTTTTTTTTAATCCGCTGAGAAAATTATAAATTAAAATACCTTTTCTCAAAAGTGTATTCTTGCACCATTTCCGAAGTTTGTTTTTTTCGCGTCATTTTAGCTTTTATACCTAGAGAACGTAATTTTGTCTCTTTCAAATGAACTTGAATTAGATTTAAACAAGATTGCTCGTACACCAGGGCAAAGCACATAATGTTCCCGCACTGGAGTTCCTGATAATAATCGATTGTAATGTCATTTTGTAGTCAGTATCTAAGAAATTACACAAAAAAGAACTGATTATAATCCATCAAAAACGGATTATAATCCTGATATTTTTTATATCAATATAATCCATTATAGTCAATTAAATTCCATTAAAAATGGACTATAATCATAATATTTTTTAATCATAATAATCCATTATAACAGATTATAATAGATTATAATCGATTATAGTGTATTTTTTGAAGGGAAAATATTAATTTTGCAAAATTTATTCAAAACTATCTGATTTTGTTTTCGTGCAGTTGCTACGTATAACGTTTCAAAAGTTTTTACTTTCCACAAAATTTTGTTTATTTAAGTTTTCTCTACTTTTTCTATACTACCTAAACTCCAGCGACTTCTTTAACAACCCCCTTCCCCAGTTTACCACCCCCCCCCCCCCCCCAACAGTTTACCCTTCGTCAGTTTACCTCCCCCTTCCCCTTCCCCCACCCAGTTTACCCCTCCTCAGCTTACCCTCCCTCTATCTAAGTTCAACCCCCCCCCCCCCTGATTACTGAACATGGGCGGGGTAAAAAAAACCGGGGGGGGGGGGGTCGTGGAAAAAAACTTGGTTGTTGTTCATGCTGAGTAACCCCTCACCCGTCCCCGTTCAATGGTAAGGAAACTGGGTGGGGGCGTAAACTATAACTTGGGGGGGGGGGGGGGTTAGGTTTGCGGGTAAACATGGGGGTGGGCGTAGGGATAAACGTAGGGGTGCGGATGGGGGTGACAAAGTGAGGGGGATTAAGTTGAGTAGGTCTAAATTGCGAGTAGACCATGAGTAACGCAGAAATGTTGCAAGTTTTGCAAATGGTTTTGCATAAAAAATGTAAAGATTATAATCCGTTATAATCAACTGTAATGGATTTTAAATCGATTATAATGCATTGTAATGCATTTTATTGGATTGTGTTTTTACGAAAATAATCGATTATAATGACAATATCCGACTGCATCCTAATCCTTATCGAATATTCTTTGGGAAAACAAATTGAAAACCTATAAATTTTGGACAAAATCAAAGATCAAACTTGAGTCGCATGAAATTAATACGACAAATTAGCTAGCCTCAATTCAATTTGGAACGACTTTGCTATGCTCTCAGCATTATGAATAAATCTACAAAGTGCGCATAATTTAAACTCCCAGAACTCATCCATTCAAATCTTGACTGGAAGGGTTTTTATGGAGAAAATTTTAGAGCTTGGAACCGAAAATGGATGTCAAAAAATAGAAAATGGTTGGTCAGGGAGTCAAATCCCTGAGAGGGGAGGCATAAAAGTTTACTCAAGAGGGGGCATTGAGAGGGGGGGGTATTTTGAAATTAATCTGATTCCTAGAGTATTCATAGAGGTTTTAGTGTGACAAAAAGTTTAGCTCTTTGTGATCATTCTTGAGTTCGCTAAATTTACGAGACAAACTTCCCTGACACCATATCATAATTCCTTCCCGCTTCTGGGCGCAAAAGCATGGACAGTAGACGGCTGAAAATGAGCAATAATGAGAACAAGATTTCCTGAAATATGTTTCATTGAGGCAAAAACGTACCATTCTCTCGTGACTTTACTTCTGCCAGTCTTAACATTCTCAGTGACCTTCTCCGCAATCACGTGCAAAGTGTGACCTTGTCTGACCGCTCTCAGATGCCTTTTTTGGAAGTTGTCTCCTGTTTGCACATTTGCCTGCCAGTCTGGAACTGGATGGCCCCCGTTGAACTCTTCTGCTTTGTCAGTCACTGACGGCGGAGGAGAGGGAGTGTTTGGTATTTCACGCAGCTCTTCTTTAATAGGCTCTTCACTTTGTTTACGTTGTTGTTGTTCTTTGTCTTGCTTCTGCTTTTTCATGGAAAGCTTTCGGATCCTCTCTCTATTTGGAAACTCCTCGGATACTAAAAAAGTATAAGAAAAAATAGAATTTGGCAATAAATCTGATAGTCAATCAAAGCCGATGAATATCAGTAAAACTTCAAAATCATATATTATGCAGCTGAAGCAAGGAGATACTGCGGCAGATATTGCATCTTGTTTTTTTGCCCAAGTTCAAATTACATCAACCTAAGCCCACCCGTAAAGAATTTTTGTACCAAGTTCAACCTTAATAATTGTTCAAGCTTTTAACTTTTGCTGGTCTTTTTTTGGTGAGGCGACAATTCGTAACAAGCGACAATTTGCAACAAGCGACAATTCGTAACAGTAGAATAAGCGGGGAACACTGATTCCTGACTTTAATCGCTGTTTTAAACAAAAACTTCTTACTTTCCAGCTGCGGATTGTCCACTTTGAACAATGTGTGTTCCGGCCCATGTTTCTTCAACTCATCCTCACTCTGTGACTTTGCAGAGTCCAAATTCGTAGCTGGTTTGTTCTCAGAGCCACTGAGCTTTACACCCGCAGTTTGCTGCACGAAATCTCTTTGTTTCGTTTCAGCCGGTTTCCCAGCATCCCTCGGCGAGTTTGACCCCCTCTCTTGTCTCGGCGAATAGTTAGATTGGTTCACATTTCTGGTAACATTAGCACGTTCAAAATGAGTTTCATCATAAAATCTTTGATCTTTTTGTTTAGAATAGCTTTGTTCAAACCCATTTCCAGAAGAAGCTGTAAATTGACTCCTTGGGGAACTTCGTTGCTGTTGTTGTTGTTGTTGGAACTCATAGAAAAGTCTGGAAGGGGAAGACCGGTCCTCCTGGTTGGATCCTCTTCTGGTCTCTCTGCTCGATGACGTCATAAACTGCTGATGCAGCGGGGATCTCGGAAACTGGCTGTGGTACCCTGTGAATCCAGGCATCTCTGGAAAATCTAAAATGTTAAATAAAAATAATATAAATTTCATCTATGGTAGAAACTCGACATCGAAAAACCCAACTAAACTATTTTTCTTACAGCGAAACCCGGTACTAAAGAGGAATATCAGTTACTTTGTATCTGAAATCCTCTCAAGCAGGATATGAATGAATGCTTTGAAGACCAAAGATCTCTCCTCTTATTTGCCAATTCTTGAAATTGTACTGATTATTGCACTTACGTTTCTTATTCCTTTCTGTTTCAACTATTTTTGCCTTGGTTTAGTAAAAGGTTGGTTGGCATTAATAGAGATTGTGATTAGCTTACTGTCAATGTTAACCGTATTGTTTTCCCTAAAAAAAGTGACATTGATGCATTGCAGCCGTATGTATCATTTGTACCTGGAACCAATCTGGCATTGATGTGCCTGGAAGCGAAGTCGGAGAAGTCCATGGCCGAATGGAATGGAGGCTGGCTATGGAAATCGTGTCTAAAATCGAAAACCATAAGACCACTCTATTCTGCTCATCAAAAAAGTTAGATTAAATAAATGCACTACATAACTTTTTCATCGTCACTCGAGACTTATTTTAAGAAAAGCGAGGTCCGAATTAAAAACCAAGTTTGAACAATGAACAAATGTTTCTTATTTTTAGCTTTTATAGGTGAAAAAATTCAGATCGGGGTTTGTGTCAGAAAGGTTTGAAGCTTCCACTTACATTTCAGACGGTCAAATAAATTCAAAAGAGTTTGAAGGTGCGATAAAAATTGTGTTCCTTCTCTCCAATTTTAAATAGTCTCGCCAGCAGTTTTATCTTCTAACATCCGATAACTGTGCTAAAAAGCCCGAAGAGGAGACCACAAAATATCCGCCGGTTTTCTCTAACAACGTTGGTTAGATTATACTATGGCTAGAATATCACTAAGACAAAATTGGGCTAATGTAAACAAGAAAGGAACGAGGGTCTGGGTAAAAGAATAAGACAGTTTGAATATATAAAATTGTACCATTTACCCGCAAGGGAATAAATTAGACTGTCTATATGCAAATGTGTTACGGCTATTCCTATCTTGCCCCACACTTACTTGAACCCAAAGTTGAGCGCTTTTGATTTTTGCACGAAATAACTCAACTTGATCAAGCTAGCTTCTATATTTTGAAATCAGGAACTCTACCACTCAGAATTTAAAGGAAACCCCTGTGGTTCCCTTTCACGCTACCAAGCGTTGGCTCTTTTGTCGGTGGTAGATGTGGGTCGTTTTCTTGAATAAACCCCAAAAACTTAATCAGCTTTGAATTTTTTCTATCTTAATTAGGTGCTCATAATAGAATTTTTGGTGAAAGATACGATCACATTAAGTTTATAATTACTAAATTTTCTCATTTTGCAGATTTTTGCTCATGTTTTTTGAGAATGAGACTTGAGCTAGATTTGAGCTAGAGTTTTTGAGCCAGAGCTTTGACTAAAAAGAGCCTGAGTAATCCGACTTCCCCTTCACTAATCGTTATTGTTCCGACTTTCGTACCGAAAATAACGAAATATTTGTGCTCGGGGTGGGTTTTTTCTTCAGAAAAATTTCGACTTTTTAACTTACTATTTTTGACGAAATTTTTTTTATATCATTCAAAAGGTGTTGTTGTCCTGGGCTTAAACTTGAAAAAACATTTCACCTGTGATTATTTTTCGTACATTTATGGGGTTTTAAAGATTGCAATTCCGGCCAATTTTGGACAATTAACGAGAGATAATTTTTGCGCTATTAACGCGTAAGCGGAAGTTTAATCCGTCTAGTAAATCGTTCCAAATTGGTTGAAGGAAGCATATTTGCCTTATTGTTCCGACTTTCGGTACGAAAGTAACGGAATATTTGTGCTCGGGGTGGGTTTTTTTTTCTTCAGACAAATTTCGACTTTTTAACTAGCCATTTTTGACGGAATTTTTTTATATTATTCGAAAGGTATTGTTGTCCTGAGCTCAAATTTGAAAAGATATTTCACCTGTGATCATTTTTTGTAAGGTTACGGGGGTTTAAAGATTGCCATTTTGGCCAATTTGGGACAATTAACGCGCGATATATTTCGCGCTATTAACGCGTAAGCGGAGAGGTAATCCGTCTTAGAAATCGTTCCAAATTGGTTGAAAGAACTATTTGTTTTCATAAGAAATTTTAGAAAAAATTTTTTCATTTTTTTTAAATTTTCATTTAATTTTTTAATTTTATTACTGCTCCATAAACCTTAAAAGGCAGTCGGAACATTCAGGGCTTCGCCCTGATACGAGCAGTCTTGTTTGTTTCTAGGAGCAAATTTTATCACTTTGTACTATATGTGGCGTGTGGGTTGATGATTTTAAAAAAAAATCTCAAATGTTTTTTTTTCATTTTTTTTACTACATTTAAATTTTTCATGATATTCAGGGCTTTATCCTGATACGAGCAGTCTTGTTAAATTTTGGTTTAAAAAACAGTTTTGATACTGCCAATATCAGTTCCTAATATCTGAAACTTGAGAGTTATACGGAATTAATATGACTAGTTTAGTTCACCTCATTCAATTTGTAAAGATACTAAGTGCGAGATAGTTTGCCGTGCATAAAAAGCTTAAATATTAAAGCTATTATGTTTCATGCGAGGATCAGCTCCGTGCAAGCAAAACAATGCTGGCGGACAAATTTTCTGGGATGAAATCCCCCAGGACAATATCCCCCAGTACTAAAGCAGAAAATTAAACAAGACTGCTCGTATCAAGACAAAGCCCTGAAGGCTCCGACTGCCCCAAGTACTCTCGAATAGTTTTTGGTATGGTAAATTGGCAAAACTGAAAGTTTTAGGCAAATAATATCAAACAAGGCTTCTCGTATATCAGGGCAAATGTTTTTTGGTTGATTTGACAAAAAAATTCAGAAAAAGAAGAAGATTTTTTCCTTGTTTCTTCTTTTTCAATTTCAATTTGTAAAACATAAACTTGCTTTTTACGCATGTTATAAGTACGCTATATATCGCACTTTAATTATCCCAAACTGACCAATTTAGCTACATTCAAACGCCCGTAACTTTACAAAAATTGATCACAGGTCAAATAACTTTTTTAAATTTGAGCTGGGAATAACAATATCTCTCAGATGCTGTAAAAAAATCCGTCAATAACGCTTAGTTAACAAGTCGAAAAATGACTGATTAAAAAACCCACCACGCATAAATACTAGGGGCCCAGCTGAAAGCTGGAGAGACATGTTTGATTATTTTAATATTGATTATTTTAAAATTGTTTTAAAATTTCAGGTTTCTCAAGTCGATAGCGCCCTTCCTACGCAAAAAAGTGAAAGAGAAGCTTATGCATTCATTGGTAACGTTTTCGGAACCATACAATTTTTTAAGTTCCCTATTTAGAAGGACTGCCCGCGCCCGATAGACGTCGTTCTGGCGGGGGATGAGAGATCATACAAAAAATCGTCCTCCCCGTTGTTCTAATACACCTTTGAGGACTAGAATTGAAGTATATAAATGATTAAAGTGAGAGGTACAGATTTTTAATGATACCTCTGAATTGATCTATGAGCGCATCAGGTGACATTTTAAGTGATTTATGACCTCCCATTAAACGGGCCTTTCACAGTGCGACAAGGCATACCGTATCAATCATGGTTACATGCTAAATATATTTAAAATAAAATCATATGCACAATGCTTCAACAATGTGAATAATTATTCACTAGAAATAAGTGAAATGTGTGTTTCACAAACCAGCTAACATTAATGAAATAAAGTATTTTTCATTTTTCTAACGACTCTTTAATTTTCGAATTAATTAAATTTTGTCCAAGCATTGCAAATATGACTATAATATGTTGACTATAACTGACATCACAAAAACGTTCTGGAACAAACCGACCTGATTAAAAAGAACTAGCGTAACTCGTGCAACTTCTCGTTGGACTTCTTCGAGCTATACAACAAAACTCACCACAAAGCCAATAGCACCAAGCAAAAGCGAGAAAACGTAAGCATAGCGGATTCCATTGTCTAAAAAATACACACAATAAGTATATTGAATCTTTGTTCCAATGCCAAAAAAATTTTAAAAAAACTTTTCCTAAGTGTACAGCTCTTCCCCGAGACAAATTAAGGACCAGCCGCTTGGGCAGGGGAGTTTCCTACAATCTGGTCTATCGATTAAACCCTTAATCCCAAATCTGGATGGGTAGTTTTTGAGGAAATCGATAATTTCCGAAAAAAAAGGCCAAAAAAGTCAAAAAAGTGACTTTTCCTAAGTCTATAGCTCTTCCCCTAGGCAAGTTAAGGACCAGCCGCTTGTGCGGGGGAGTTTCCTACAACCTGGTCTATCGATTAAACCCTTAATTCTAAATCTGGATGGGTAGTTTTTGATGAAATCGATAATTTTCGAAAAAAATAGGCCAAAAAATGAAAAAAGTGACTTTTCCTAAGTCTATAGCTCTTCCCCTAAGCAAATTAGGGACCAGCTGCTTGGGCAGGGGAGTTTCCTACAACCTGGTCTATCGATTAAACCCTTAATCCCAAATCTGGATGGGTAGTTTTTGAAGAAATCGAAAAAGTTTGAAAAAATGGCCTAAAAACCAAAAAATTGACTATTCCTAAGTGTATAGCTCTTCCCTAGACAAATTAGGGACGAGCCGTTTGTGTAAGGGGGGTTCCTACAACCTGGTTTATCGATTAAACCCTTAATCCCAAATCTGGACGGGTAGTTTTTGAGGAAATCGGAAAGATTGGAAAAAAGGCCAAAAAAGTCGAAAAAGTGACTTTTCCTAAGTCTATAGCTCTTTTACCTAGGCAAGTTAAGGAACAGCCGCTTGTGCGGGGGAGTTTCCTACAACCTGATCTATCGATTAAACCCTTAATTCCAAATCTGGATGGGTAGTTTTTGAGGAAATCGATAATTTCCAAAAAAAATAGGCAAAAAAATCAAAAAAGTGACTTTTCCTAAGTCTATAGCTCTTCCCCTAAGCAAATTAGGGACCAGCCGCTTGTGCATGGGAGTTTCCTACAACCTGGTCTATCGATTAAACCCTTAATCCCAAATCTGGACGGGTAGTTTTTGAGGAAATTGAAAATTTCCGAAAAAAATGGGCAAAAAGTGAAAAAAGTACCGAGTTGTGAAAATTTTCTAAGACCGTAGGGGGTGGGGTAGGGTAAAAATTGCCCTAAATTTTATGCAGGCAGGTAGGTGAAACGCTATTGAATCCATTGGTACCACTTTTATGAGAATCTGACGGGTAGTTTTTTGGGAAAGCGAATTTTTCGAAAAAGCGTCTCAAAAAAAAAAAAAAAAAAAAAAAAAACCAGATCTCATCTGGAAAAAAAAACGTTTTCATAATACCTGTTTAATAAATCAAACAGGAATTTCTCAATTTCTTCGAGAGTCGGAACAATTAAGAGTGAAAATTTCAGTCGTGTATGGAATTAATACGATCAACAAGATTATTGCCTCAATTCAATTTCGAAAGATTTTGTTGCGCGGGGTGTTTCGCCACGTGTTCAATATAAAACGAGTAGTTTAGACTGACTCGTGCATACTGAGCTATGCCTACGCAGATCAAAGGATCGCGCACCTTAAGGAGTGAAGAGTTTTGTGAAATTGGTCTGAAAAAAAAACCATCCTGAGCACATATATTCCTCACTTTCTTCAAAAGAAAGTCGAAAAAACAAGACTGCTCGTACCAAGGCGACGCCCTGAAAAACTTTAATGCCCGTTAACGCCTATGCAGCGTTAGATTAAAAAAAGGAAAAACAAGAGAAAAACAATTTGTTCGAGGATAAAATACCAACACGCTAGCTTAAGTACAAAGCGATATGATTAGAATGCGGTATCGCATCATTTAGATCAACTATCATGAGTCTATTTAGTTTTGAACGATTTCTCAGCCGAATGGTTTTGCCGATCACGCCTTAAGTGCACAACAGCTCTTTCAAAAAATGAAGTTTATTTATAATGCGCGAAAAATCTGAAGTCAACTTGAACAAAAAGCTGTTAGCGCAAATGTAAGTTTGCGATAATCTAGCAGTGATTTTTTTTGAATTTGATACATTTTCTGCTATCTGGAAACGAAAGTTTTTCGGCTCTCCGATAATTGACTTTAGCACGACACACGCTTCACGAAAACACTAAGCCCAAAAAAGCGCCAAAATTAAAGTGAGAGACAATGAAGTGGCTTTACTATCCACCTCAGCCAGTTCTTGGTGCTTGGAAGCCACCAACACGCTCGTCACTTGAAGATAGCTAAGGCAACAAAATCCGCCCAGAAAAATAACAAAATATATAGTTCACTGGCCTAAAACTTGTTCAAATAGCTTGCTGTACGTATTTTTAATTGGCGCAAAAATGCTGCCAAAAATTCCTAAAATTGCGCGAGAAGTTTTTGAAACACATACGCGTTATTCTCGAAGAATGAGTTGAACTCTTTTTGGAACGACTCAGGAGTGCGGGGCCTGCCGCTGCTGTCGCCTTTGGGGGGTACATTCAAGGTCACACGGGTTGTAGTCGTCCGGTGTCTGGGACTGTTCGGGTTATTCGCATTTCCATCCGGGTGATCGCCTTTATCCTCCATTCTTACAAAGTTGGTAGGCTTGTTCACAGAGACTATAAATTCACCAAAGTGAACAAAAAGTATGTAATAAAAGATAGCTATCTGTTGTAAAATAAATCCATCCTAGTTTAAAAGTGTGCCAGGAGCTGCTGCGCATTCAAAATGGTATTTTTCATCGCATTCATTGCACAGCGTGTTGTTCAGTGAACTGTTAGAAAATGGTGTCTATCGTAAAAATAACATGTAAAAATAACATGCAAGGAATGCAGTCTCAACTAAATTCCATTTTTCTGTTCACCAAAGGTTTATAAAAATTTAACAAAAAAAGAAAAATTGGAATATACAAGTGCAATTTTAATCTTACCTGGATCGAAATTGTAGAATTGCGATATTAGTTATCAATATTTAATTTATAGATTTTGAATAATTGGTAAATAATTATTTTTTTAATCTCTAAAAAGTATTGATGTGTTTGTTTTACGCGTTTATCTTCGATCTGATTCAGCAAACAATTCGCTCCAAAACTCAAACACGTACTGATGAAACATGAAACGTTAAAACAAAACCGACGCTTTGGTACGAATTTTCTTCAAGCATGGTAAAAATTGATTCAAGCATGCCATGTAAAACTCGGCTTAAGTGCTGTAAGTTCTAAGCCCCTCAATTCAATTAGCGTTTTATAACGACAGATTTATGTTTAAGGTGAAACTACTGAAACATAAATCATAAATATCTGAAAACTTACCTTGCTTTGTGAAAACTTCTCAGTAATATAAACACCTGCACGGTATGGAGGTTAAAAGAATTTGACGTTTGTTTAACTGAGTTTCAGTAGAGGCACCAATTGCCGTTACTGGTGCATATCATTCATTCATTCTTATCGGTTTCGTTTCGACATGTAAACACAGACTTGTCAGATAAAATTGAAGACTTTGCATTCTATTTTGGACGGAATTGTTTTTGTTTGATAGGAATGAAGTCATGCTGTGCTTCGTGGTTCCTTGGAAATCAAGGCATGGTATTCAATTTCAATGCAACTTTGATTCAAAGAAATTGGCTGGAAAATTTAATAAAACTGTCAAACAAAGAAAGTGAAAACATCAACTAATTTTGAAGTGAGAACGAGAACTGTCAACTCAGTAATCAATGTCAACCCAATTTGTTTTCTCTTCTGGTGTTCTAAAAAATAAACTTATGGTCAGAATAACAAGTCATTTATGTGTTTTTTTTATTGCCTGCTTCCACGTGAACCTCATTAACCCTATAATTTCGAGCCTTAAAGTTTCAATTAAACTTTTGAATTTTTCTCTTAGTCCTGGGTAGCCCTGGGTCCCTCTCTTGGTCAGTCCTTCTACCGAAGGCGCAATCCAAGCAGGCGCGGATCTAGGAATTTCTCGAGGGTGCGGATTTTCAAAAGTATTTTCAAAAATTTTGTCGACCTTTTTTTAGGTCGATCAAATTGATTGTCTGAGCTCTCCCAATCCACTATAATGACCCTAATTTGACCAAATTTTCTGCGCCGCATGCAAAATTTTTAGGCACTTTTTTTAGGCATTTTAGGCACTTTTTGGAACTGCCTAAAAAGGCGTTTTTAGGCACTTTTTGGAAAATTTCGTTAGAGGCGTTTTTTTCGGCGCGCGCTCCTCCCTCAAAATAAGAATAGATTGGCGCCTAAGGCTCCTTTAGAATTTTTAAGGTCAGTCTGCCGAAAATGGATATCTCAAAATAGTAAAAAGGGGGACCCTTTGTGTCGGCAGGGGTCGAATCCGTAAGAGGGAGGGGGCGTCCCCCCATTAATCCGCTACTGCAGATATCATCAGATCAGTTAGCAATCCGCTACTGAATCCAAGGGAGGGTGCAATTCTAGCGAGTTCTGCTTTGGCGCCGTTGAGGAACTAAGAAATCAGCAAGTAGACTAAGAGTTAGGAAAGAAAAGGCAAAGAAGAGCGATTATAAACAACTATACCCGGTTGTTGTGCAATTAACACAAAAAGTTCCGGTCACATTCGTAAAATATCGATTGATTTTCTTCAAATTAGTTCGTTTTTGTGCTAGGTTTGAGGAGAAAACTATTTAAATAAATGAAAGTTTGTAAATTGGGCATAACCGACAACATTCATTAACAAAATGAGTGACAAGAAAAACAAGACTGCTAGTATCAAGGCGAAGCCCTGAATGTTCCGACTGCCTTTTAAGGTTTATAGAGCAGTAATAACATAAAAAAATTAAGTGAAATAAAAAAAAATGAAATTTTTTTTTCTAAAATTTGAAATTTTTTATGAAAATCATCCCCCCACGCCATATAAAGTACAAAAGGATAGATTTCGTTCCTTGTAACAAATCAATTATGGCAAATAAGCTACGTTCAACCAATTTGGAACGATTTCTAAGACGGAGTAAATCTCCGCTTACGCGTTAATAGCTCGAAGTATATCGCGCGTTAATTGTCCCAAATTGGTCAAATTGGCCAAAATGGCAATCTTTAAACCCCCATAACTTTACCAATAATGATCACAGGTAAAATATCTTTTCAAATTTAAGCTCAGTACAACAATAGCTTTTGAAAGTTATAAAAAAATCCTAGTTAAAAATGGCTAGTTAAAAATGGTGACTAAGTGATAAATTTTGCTCCTATTAACAAATCAATTATGGCATATAAGCTTTCTTGAACCAATTTGGAACGATTGCTCAGACGGAATAAATCTCGCTTACGCGTTAATAGCGCGAAATATATCGCGCGTAAATTGTCCCAAATTGGCCAAAATGGCCGTCTTTAAACCCCCATAATTTTACGAAAAATGATCACAAGTGAAAAATCTTTCAAATTCAAGCTCAAGACAACAATACCTTTCGAATGATATAAAAAAATTCCGTCAAAAATGGCTAGTTAAAAAGTCGAAATTTGTCTGAAGAAAAAAAAAACCCACCCGAGCACAAATATTCCTTTACTTTCGTATCGAAAGTCAGAACAATAAGAAACCGTTTTTCAAACAGTAAAAAAGTTTGTTCTTATTGTTCCGACTTTCAATACGAAAGTAACGGAATATTTGTGCTCGGGGTGGGTTTTTTTTTCTTCAGACAAATTTCGACTTTTTAACTAGCCATTTTTGACGGAATTTTTTTATATCATTCGAAAGGTATTGTTGTCTTGAGCTTGAATTTGAAAGATTTTTCACTTGTGATCATTTTTCGTAAAATTATGGGGGTTTAAAGACGGCCATTTTGGCCAATTTGGGACAATTTACGCGCGATATATTTCGCGCTATTAACGCGTAAGCGAGATTTATTCCGTCTGAGCAATCGTTCCAAATTGGTTCAAGAAAGCTTATATGCCATAATTGATTTGTTAATAGGAGCAAAATTTATCACTTAGTATTTATTATGACGTGTGGGGGATGATTTTTTAAAAAAAGTTTCGAATTTTAGAAAAAAAAAATCATTTTACTTTATTACAGATTTTATTTTTGTATGTTATTACTGCTCCATCAAACTTAAAATGCAGTCGGAACATTCAGGGCTTCGCCCTGATCCGAACAGTCTTCTTAGTTTTGCACAATACTTTTTTTCGGAAAAATGTTATTGACAAGGAAACGGTACGCGAATCTTCCAAAACTATTAAATTGCAGTTTGTGTAAATTTCCTCTGAAAATTTTTTTGAAATCAAAAAAGTTGGAACCGTTTTTCCCACCTCAAATTAGTTACAGAATGTGAGTCCGCTGTGAGAAATAATGGAATCAAGTTGTCTGATCAAAGCTCCCTATGACATCAATTGCATCCTCCTTATTGGTATAACTACTGTGCCGCATTATCTTTAAATGTTAGTTCAAATCCACCCAAGATTCTTCCAGTCATCCAGTCATTCGTAGTTTCCTCAGCGTTTTCTTTGTCAACTTGGGTTTATCTGCTCATCGTCCTCCTTAATTTTCGTCGCACATCTACAAAGACTTATTTGTCTATGACTTTGGGTTCCAGTCTTAATGCTCGTTTGTCGTATGAATCTGATCCTACCCTGGATTCTACTGTCTCTAAAAGATTTTGACTGAGTAGCATCACCCAAAATCCATCAGTAGACGGATGACAAGCTGTCAAATTGCACGAAACAAAAGATTGCTTACTTTTTCCTAAGACCTGTATCGCACATTGCAATACAACAAAAAAGCTTATTCTTATTCACGATGAAAGACTCCCTTGCGACAATTCGTCGCAAGTTACCATTCGGAGCATTTGTAAAAAGCGACTATTCGCAGCACGCGACGACTCGTAGCAAGGGAAAATTCGTAGCGTTAAAGATTTGATCAGATCAAAAGTAATTAGATGAAAGTTATAAATTAAAGAACAAAAAAACTTACAAAATTGCTCGTATCAGGGCTAAGCTCTGAATGTTCCAACTGCCTTTTCAGTTGGAAAATAAAAATAAATGTAATAACGAGAAATGAAATAAAACGAAAAAATTATTATTTTTTTAAAGATAAAGAGACTTTTTGTAAAAATCATCCCCTCTTACTCCATATAAAATACAAAGTGACAGATTTCGCTCATAGTAACAAACCCATTATAATGAATAAGCTTCCTTCTATAAATTTAAAACGATTTTTAAGACGGATTAAATCTTCGCTTACGCGTTAATAGCGCGAAATATAGATGAAATTAATAGCGCGAAATTGACCAAACTGGCTATCTTTAAACGCTCATAACTTTACAAAAAAAATCACAGATAAAATAATTTTCAAATTCAAGCTTAAGGCAGTAATAATTTTTGAATGATATTAAAAAATTCCATCGAAAAAATTCAGTGGAAAAATCGAAAATTGTCTGATGAAAAAACCCTACCGAGCACAAATATTCCGTTACTTTCGTTACAAAAATCAGATTAAAAATCAAAATTAAACGAGAGGCCCTGAAATTGTTTGCGATTATGATTTTTTAAATAATTTTCAAGTAATTCAACTAACCGGGCTTGATTTTTTTTCGTTGTTTGCCACCTTGGAATCACTTTCTCCGGCAGTTATTCTCACCAATTTGTTCTCTGACTTTGTTTTTTCTTAGGAATTGAATAGTTTGTGAATGGTAGGGTGAGCACACCCAAAACCCATCTGGAAGGCCCTATGCCATCCCTCGACCGAATTGTTGGTTTGTGTCTTCCATTTTTGGCGTTTTCGAACTGATTCTAGAGTGAGATAGGGAATTGCCCAAACACCTGCGTCCTCGGAGGATGGTTCCAACCAAGTTGATTCAAAATAATCCACGTAATCCAGTAAGGGAGACTCATAACTTTTGCATTTTAAAAAGCTGCGAATCGTCGCTTGCGACGAATAGTCGCCTCACGTCAAGTTATAACTTGTCTTACAAGTCGTATCATCTTTGTTGTATCACAACATCCGTGGACGGAGTCCATTGGTGTTTTTGTGCTCGCCAGGAATTTGCGTTTTCTTGTTCTACGTTATTTTGGACAATTTGTTTTTGTAAGAGCTTCAGACACCCGCTTCTCGAGCTCCAGCAAAAATTGAGTGCGCTGTACTTATTTAATCAATTGATCGGCTGTTGGTAGCTCTTGTCTCTGAACTCCAGAACAGCAAAAACCAATCAATTGTCAAAGAAAAAGCCTTGGAGCGGATGCCACACTAATTGTTTGTGAGCCTTGCCAAAGAATCCTGACCAAAGCGCAAAGTTCCTTTGAATTTTGGTTTAAAACTCTTCGTTGACCAAAACACTTTTTTGTACTGAGTGGAAATTTTTTCTATCTCTACCAATTTTTTGGTCAGAAATTCTCTATGAATTATTTAAATGAAGCTGTCCTAAAATTTTTTAATTCCTATCTTCTTCCAGATTAAAAATTAGCTAAACCTAGACTATTTCTAGCTAGAAAAAAGTCTCCTAGTGGGGTTACAACCCCGACACGCCATTGAATAGTCTGTTGTTCTAATCGCTAGGCCAAATGAACTGATAATTTTGAGTAGTTATAGCAATCGAATGCAAAGTAACACTTGTTATAACAAGTGTTCGTTTGTATTGTATTGCTACGGCTATTGTATATAGTCGAAGCAAGTTTATCTCGTCGGGGATGAGCATTGAACTGATTTCTGGTTACTTTTTTTCAGAAAACATTTATTTCTAAGCTAAGACAAGAAATAGATCAGTTCTATACAGGAAATTAGAAAAAATTTGGCTAAATAATCTATATAACATTTTTATAAGAAGCCTGCGTTGGGTATGGGAAACTCTAAAATTTGAGAAGAATCCTAGAATATTTCTCTCTCTGCTAATATTACTTTTTTTGTCAAACTTTCTTTTTTGGAAATTTGGTGTTATTGGACTGATGAGTTTGCCTCATAAAATTATGTTTTTTTTTTGCAGAGCTCAGACAATATCAAGAACTTTAAAAAACTCCAATTTAAATGAAAATGGATCTAATATAGTGAAACACGTTAGTCAATGATCATTCAATGAATCTTTTGATATTAATCAATGATCAATGACTCCTTTGATATAAGAAACGCAAACGATTCTTCGGACTTTCAAGCAAACAAAAAATGTGTAAATGAAACACAAAAATTGAATATTTTTCCAAACAAGGACTTGATACGGTTTTGATACACCTTGCTAATTGACGCTGCCTTGCCTTTGAAATTATTCAATTTTTGGAAAAAGATCAGGTTCTAAAATAATAACAATGATAGCCGTTTGCTGTGCAAGCAGCACAGAATGTTCCGACCAGAATCGTAAAAAATACAAAACTATGTGATTTGAGAACCATTCAAACGCGTAGAAAGTTAGTGAAAAAAAGCATAAAATACTACAGTCGTCTTCAAAAAATAACTAAAATAAAAAATGAAAAAAAAATTCAAAAATATTTCCAAACTTTTTCCTTTTATTCGTTCGCGACTTTCGATGCTATCAAAAAGCAACAATCAAAATTAATTGTCACTTGAAAACCAATTTCACAACAAGCATTTGCCATTTTCTGACATAAAATCAAGACATAATTTCCAAAACAAGTCCTGGCGTTCATCGAAAAATTTTTGGATAATCAATGGCGAGAAAAAATTAAAATAGCTTCAAAGAGGTCATGGCAATTGCACTACAGCTGTCTCATGTTTAGATATTTTACTTGGTTAAATCTGAGACGATCTCATAGAATTACTTAATGTTTTCCTTTTTTTGCACCGTTCCCCAAAACATCTCTTTTACAGATTAAAAACGAGAGAGAGGATTAGAGACATTATAAATCGGTGCACTTTTGTTCTCTTGAAAATAAGAACCAGAAGTGATGTTTTGCAGCAGTTGAAAAAATTACAAAATCAAATTTTTACGACCACACTGAAGCGTTCACTTATTGTTTGATATGAACATTTAAAAAAAAACAATGATGATTGAAAGATGAAAATTACAAGGGTTTTGAGTATCAAAAGCAAACGATCGTTTCTGATCTGTTGGTGATATAGTCTTAGGAGATTACGGATTATTCGTTTTCTTTTTTTCCTCGTTTTTTATTTTTCTCTAATCTATTCAGAATCAGCAGGTGATGCATTGTTTGATAAATCTGTGCATCAACATTACTTGGTAATAAAAGCAATACATGCGTCACAATTCCCATCAAATCGTTCTCTGAACTGTTATAACCAATATTGTTTCAATCAAACATTAAAACATACCTCAAAAAAGCATTTTTATGTGTTGATTGGTCTCGCAGTTACAGGCACGAACAGTCGCTCATCCTAGCAAATATGATATATTTTATAGATTCCGTTAAATTATTTTGAGCAAATTACCACTGGATTCAATAAAGACTGTTTAAAAAACTCAAGGCTCTGCTATGGCTGCGGTTTTTTATAATCCGTTTTTGAAGTTCGCTGAATTCTTCGGAACTCATTTGGAATTAGTTCTTTTATATCTTAAGTGATTGACTCATAAGAGGATGTTGTTTGAACGAAGGTTAATTTGATCTACTATAATTACACTAACGCAATTGAGTATGATTGATATTGGAGAACATATCTAAGGAAATGAATTTTTTTTTCGAAAATAAATTTCTTCGTTAGAAACGCATTAGTTTGATGTCACCGCCACCAATAGCAAAACATACACATTATCTAAAAAACAGCTCAGAACAAAACTGAAAACCTTGAGAATGACGGCCGCTATATCGAAACAGAACACCGTTTCAAACCCCTCAGACTGGGACGGTCTCCTGCGAGAATTCGCGAAGCAACAGGACGCCCACATAAGTGCCAGGAAATCAGCCAACCAATCAAAACGTGACAGAGTTTTTCACGAACATGACACAAACGGGGTCAAAAGAGGTCAGAAGGAGGAGGGCGCGAAGAGGTCAAGATCTATTGATGTGGTGGACGATGATGATGACTCAGATGCAGATGATTTCGAGGGTTTCGAGGAGTACAGTCATCGTCTCGGATACCTGGATTCCGTGACATCGTCAAGTCTGGAGGAAAAGGTAAATGAAGTATGAGAAAAACAAGTGTTGCAAATAATGTCTTTTTTTAAAACTCAAGTAGACAGACTTATGTAATGAATAACTGGAGCCAAAAAACAACGTCTAGCCAAAAAAAAACAATTGGAAGCCAAAAAAATTTAATTTAAACCAGGCGCGTATTTAAATCTAGGTTAATTGACTGTCAAAGATTTCCAAAAACACTATTAAAAGAAGGCGCAGGCATTTTTTCTACAGAATAGGGTTCAAAATGCAGTTTTTTGAATTGCGATCCCCTTCCAAAATACTGGTCGATTTTGAGGCCTGCTCTAGGAACAAGAGTGAGAATGCTTTGGAAAAAGATTTAGGGTAAAAAAATGGAAATCATGGGGGGATTTGGGAAGCCAGGGAGATGAAACACTGTTTGGATCAATTCTATTTCTTTGCAGGGCTGAAATATATTTATATATACAGGGGAGGATCTAGGATTTTCTCGAGGGGGCGGATTTTAAAAAAATTATTACGAATATCGATTTGGTCGACAAAAAAAAGGTCGACAAAATTTTCAATTTTTTTGAAGTCCGCCCCATTCGAGAAATTCTTAGATCCGCGCCTGATTTTGGCCAATTTTTCTGCGCCGCCAGCAAATTTTCGAAAAGAAAGCGTGTAAAAAAATCTTTTTTGGGCTTTTTTTGGAAAGTTTTGACAAAAAAATTGCATTTCTTCCGGCGCGCGCTTCCATTCAAAGTTAGTATATATTGGCGCCCCAAGAAAAATTTTAGAGTCGGTCGGCACAAAATGGATTTTTTAAAGAGTACCAAAGAGGAACCCTTGGGTCGACAGGGGATCGAATCCCTGATGGAAGCGTCCACCCCTCGCCCACCCGGTAAATCAGCCCCTGCATATATATAGTTAACTTCCAAAAAGCTTAATTCCCAAATGACAAAAAAATAGAAACTTTTCCCAAATGGCATAAATGTCAAGTTTTCATTGTTATTTAAGCGTTTTCTATCACTTTCTAATTCTAACACTTTTCAGGATCAAAAGCATGTGAACAAGATTTAGAATTAGTTGCTTCCAAACAATTTTACGCCTCAATTTTGTCGAAAAAAATTGACCACAACAAGCTTATTAGTAACCGCAAGCTGATGCTTCTTGCTTTGATATAAAAATTCTACAACTTTTTCAAGATAAAATGTCATCCAATATTCGAATTGACAATAGATATCTTACTTGGTTAAATCTGAGACGATCTCATAGAATTACTTAATGTTTTCCTTTTTTTGCACCGTTCTCCAAAACATCTTTTACAGATTAAAAAGGAGAGAGAGGATTAGAGACATTATAAATCAGTGCACTTTTGTTATCTTGAAAATAAGAACCAGAAGTGATGTTTTGCAGCAGTTGAAAAAAATTACAAAATCAAATTTTTACGACCACACTGAAGCGTTCACTTATTGTTTGATATGAACATTTGAAAAAAAAAACAATGATGATTGAAAGATGAAAATTACAAGGGTTTTGAGTATCAAAAGCAAATGATCGTTTCTGATCTCCTGGTGATATAGTCTTAGGAGATTACGGATTATTCGTTTTCTTTTTTCCTCGTTTTTTATTTTTCTCTAATCTATTCAGAATCAGCAGGTGATGCATTGTTTGATAAATCTGTGCATCAACATTACTTGGTAATAAAAGCAATACATGCGTCACAATTCCCATCAAATCGTTCTCTGAACTGTTATAACCAATATTGTTTCAATGAAACATTAAAACATACCTCAAAAAAAGCATTTTTATGTGTTGATTGGTCTCGCAGTTACAGGCACGAACAGTAGCTCATCCTAGCAAATATGATATATTTTATAGATTCCGTTAAATTATTTTGAGCAAATTACCACTGGGATTCAATAAAGACTGTTAAAAAACTCAAGGCTCTGCTATGGCTGCGGTTTTTTATAATCCGTTTTTGAAGTTCGCTGAATTCTTCGTAACTCATTTGGAATTAGTTCTTTTATATCTTAAGTGATTGACTCATAAGAGGATGTTGTTTGAACGGAGGTTAATTTGATCTACTATAATTATACTAACACAATTGAGTATGATTGATATTGAAGAACATATTCAAGGAAATGAATTTATTTCGAAAATAAATTTCTTCGTTAGAAACGCATTAGTTTGATGTCACCGCCACCAATAGCAAAAACATACACGTTATCTAAAAAATAGCTCAGAACAAAACTGAAAACCTTGAGAATGACGGCCGCTATATCGAAGCAGAACACAGTCTCAAACCCCTCAGACTGGGACGGTCTCCTGCGGGAATTCGCAAAGCAACAGGACGCCCACATAAGTGCCAGGAAATCAGCCAACCAATCAAAACGTGACAGAGTTTTTCACGAACATGACACAAACGGGGTCAAAAGAGGTCAGAAGGAGGAGGGCGCGAAGAGGTCAAGATCTATTGATGTGGTGGACGATGATGATGACTCAGATGCAGATGATTTCGAGGTTTTCGAGGAGTACAGTCATCGTCTCGGATACCTGGATTCCGTGACATCGTCAAGTCTGGAGGAAAAGGTAAATGAAGTATGAGGAAAAACAAGTGTTGCAAATAATGTCTTTTTTTAAAACTCAAGTAGACAGATTTATGTAATGAATAACTGGAGCCAAAAAACAACGTCTAGCCAAAAAAAACAATTGGAAGCCAAAAAAATTTAATTTAAACCAGGCGCGTATTTAAATCTAGGTTAATTGACTGTCAAAGATTTCCAAAAACACTTTTAAAAGAAGGCGCAGGCATTTTTTCTACAGAATAGGGTTCAAAATGCAGTTTTTGAATTGCGATCCCCTTCAAAATACTGGTCGATTTTGAGGCCTGCTCTAGGAACAAGGAGTGAGAATGCTTTGGAAAAAGACTTAGGGTAAAAAAATGGAAATCATGGGGGGATTTGGGAAGCCAGGGAGATGAAACACTGTTTGGATCAATTCTATTTCTTTACAGGGCTGAAATATATTTATATATACAGGGGAGGATCAAGGATTTTCTCGAGGGGGCGGATTTTAAAAAAATTATTACAAATATCGATTTGGTCGACAAAAAAAGGTCGACAAAATTTTCAATTTTTTTGAAGTCCGCCCCATTCGAGAAATTCCTAGATCCGCGCCTGATTTTGGCCAATTTTTTTGCGCCGCCAGCAAATTTTCGAAAAGAAAGCGTGTAAAAAAATCTTTTTTGGGCTTTTTTTGGAAAGTTTTGACAAAAAAATTGCATTTTTTCCGGCGCGCGCTCCCATTCAAAGTTAGTATATATTGGCGCCCCAAGAAAAATTTTAGAGTCGGTCGGCACAAAATGGATTTCTTAAAGAGTACCAAAGAGGAACCCTTGGGTCGACAGGGGATCGAATCCCTGATGGAAGCGTCCAACCCTCGCCCACCCGGTAAATCAGCCCCTGCATATATATAGTTAACTTCCAAAAGGCTTAATTCCCAAATGACAAAAAAATAGAAACTTTTCCCAAATGGCATAAATGTCAAGTTTTTTATTTAAGCGTTTTCTATCACTTTCTAATTCTAACACTTTTCAGGATCAAAAGCATGTGAACAAGATTTGGAATTAGTTGCTTCCAAACAATTTTACGCCACAATTTTGTCGAAAAAATTGACCACAACAAGCTTATTAGTAAGCGCAAGCTGATGCTTCTTGCTTTGATATAAAAATTCTACTACTTTTTCAAGATAAAATGTCAACCAATATTCGAATTGACAATTTGACTAATTCTCTCACATTGTTCACTAAAAAATTGTTCTCGATTTTTTCAATGCAATTGTTGCATGAAATTTATGCCATTTGGGACATTTTTTAATTTTTATGCCATTTGGGAGTTATGCCATTTGAGACCGAACATATATATGCTAACAGAAATAGCCGTTTCTTGAACAAATAACTCAAAAAATCAGCAGGAAAACTATATAAAAAATAATGGTCACAGGTGAGGATATTTGCAGATGATAAAAAGGCTGTCTAAAACAACCTGCTGAGAACATGAAAAATTTCTCTTGATAAAACTATCCAAAAGTTTGAACAAAACTAAATCTCTCAGGGTGAACCTAATTTTTCAACGTCTTCCTAAGCTGAGCAGTTTTTACTCAATAAAAAATTTGACAAAAATTCTAAGCACTTAACCAAGGTTTAGTTTAGCCTTTTAATTTTCAAGGTTTATACCAGTAGTCTTGAAGTTCCGAGTTTTGAAGAAAATTACGAAATGTTTGTGCTCGGGTTAATTTCTTTCTCCAGTCAAATTTTGATACTTTAACTAACAATGTTTGCAGATTTTTTATCTGATCCGAAAGGTAATGTTGTATTCAGTTTCGATTTAAAAAGATTGAATTGAAGTATGCAATCTGGTCTTTTTAATGATATGCCACAATGTTAGTGCGTGGATGATGCTATTCATTAAAGTCATAAATTTAATTTAACAAAAATTTGACAAAAGTTCTAAATTTTTAATCGGGTCAGACTATGACTTGACTGATAACGCCTCAACAAGCTACGTCTACAATAATTTTTTAAAATACAATTGAACTTGAAAGCCATTCAGATCAAAATTGTGGTTTCAGCTGTTCAAAGCACGCTTTTTTATATAAATGATTAGGCTCAGATTTCGAGAAGGCAGTGAGTGAGTATAGCAGAAGTTGTTGAAAATTTTGCAAGTATAATATAAGCCATTAAAATCAATTATAACGGACTTTTAAAGGATTATAGTCCATTATCATGCATTTCAAAGAATTTTATTTCTACGAAACTAATCAATTCTAAAAATATATGTAAATAATCGATTTCATGGTCTGAATTTGCAAAAATAATAGATTATAATTCAACATAATAGGCATCAATTTTTCCATTTTAATCAATTTTATCCATAAAACTCAGTTGCGGGTTGAACTGATCGATCGAATGACAGTTTTCCGGGGACTCTTTTTTGAAAAAGTATTGAGTTTGGAAAATACTGACTTGACCAATTTGGGCACAAAACTGCACAATATGCCTGATTAAAATCCATTATAATCAACTGTAATGGTTTTTAAATGGATTATAGTCTCTTATAAGGCAATTTGATGGATTTTTAATATAAAAAAACTTGATTATATTAACAATAAAATTTGCAATAACAATGGTCAATAATGGCAACATATCAGACAACTGTTTTCCATTTCAATAGGTTTCTGTCCATGAGACTCCGTTGCGGGTTAAATTGACTGATCTTTTTTTGTTTTGTGAGGAAATCTTTTTTGAAAAGTTATTGGGTTCAGAAAATGTTGATTTGATCAAATTTGGTCAACAAGTAATATTGCAACGTTTTCGTCTCAAATATCTTTCCATTTTGGGTTGAATCAAGATGAGTGATTCAAACATTTCCTTACGAGAGAATTTTTTTCATGTTTTTTTTTCTATTTTTATGAAGTTTCCGCACTCGAGCCAACGAACAGCTTATTTAAACAAAAGATTAGGTTCAAATTTCGAGAAGGCAGTGAGTATAGCAGAATTCGAGAGGTTGTTAAAAATTTTGCAAGCAGTTTGTGAAAATTAGAGAGATTATAAAACATTATATTGAGTTATAATGGACTTTAAACTGATCATAATCCTTTATAATGTAATCTAGCGACTTTTGTTTTTACGAATTAAATCGATTTCAACAATCAAAAAATCGATTATATGGTCTTAATTTGCCAACATCTCAGACAAGAAATTTCCAATATAATAAATTTTATCCATGAAACTCGGATGCAGGTTGAAATAAGATAACAAAAAACTTATTGCCTTTAGAAAAGTCTGAATTGGTCAGTTTTGGTCGGCAAGTAAGCAGCGCAACATTTCGGAGCCAGATATTATTCCATATTGGTTTGAGGCATGTTGGGTATTTTTTTCCGAGACGATTTTTTTTCAAGTTCTTCATAAGCGGTAGACAATTAATTAGAATGGAGTTTGAACGGATAATGATCCCTAATAATGCGTTTCCATGGACTTCGTTTTAACAAAAAAATGGATTATAGTAATATCAAAATCGTTTTCATAACGAAATAAATCAGAAAACTTTCTTCCATTATAATCGATTTTCATCCATGAAAATCCGTTGCAAATTGATTCGAATGATGAAGTGATTATTTTCCAGAGATTTTTTTGAACAGTGATTGGGGAAACGCTGTTTGGTAAAAAATAAGAAACGCAACATTTTTGACTCAGATAACATTCCATATTCGATTGAAGCAGGTTGAGTGTTTCAATCATTTCATTAAGAGAGGACTTTTTTCGAGGATTATACCAGTAATCTTGAAAATCTGAGTTTCGATGAAAATTACGAAAAACTTTTGCTCGGGTAATTTTCTTTCTCCAGTCAAATTTTGACATTTTAACTATTAATGTTTGGCAGAATTTTTATATCACCCGAAAGGTATTGTAGTCTTCAGTTATGTTTTAAAAAGATATTTTAGCTGTGATTGTTTTTTGATAATTTATTATCTTTCTTAGAAATCGTTTCAATCTCGATTTGAAGTTTGCCATCTGGCCTTTGTAATGATATGCTGTGGGGGATGCTATTCAATATAATCATAAGAACAAATTAGAATCTTTCTTTTTATTTTAAAAAGTATCAATTTGTTTTAAGGCCGATATTGTACCATAGATTCTAAAAAGCAGTCGGAATGAGCAGGCTTTCAATCTGATGCAAGCGTTTTTATTTTATTATTCTTCAGTTTCACCAGGTGAAGCAGTTCGTACTCCAAGAGAAAAAAGTGTTTTCAGCCAAAACTACCTAATTTTACTTTGTGAGCCAACTGATCAGCTTAGAATGTGTTTATCCCGTTGTTTTGGCACCACCATTTTATAGTGTGTAAATTTTTTGGCAACTTCTTCATAAAACACACATTTTTTTGTTTCGACCATTTGAAGTGGGGGTGGAGCTTTGTATTCGGGTTTGTTTTAGTTTTTTCTTTTTGTTTTCCACGTGAAATCAGGTACAACAAAGATTCATGGGAATGGGTCGAGTGATACATCAGTTCAACACTCATTCAGTTTTGATCTGAACGACATTTAAAAAAATTGATGAAATAAAAACAGTGAAGAGAAAAAACAGTTAGAAATTTTTGGTTTTTGGTCTTATTTCGTGCAAAAAGGTGAGCGAGCAGACTTATTTTGTTGTTAACTTGAAAGCACTTACTGCACACAATCAACGTTAGGGAAGGCTTGATATAGCATCTTGAAGCTATTTCAACCCTGATTCGAACGGCATCAGAATTTTTCAAAACGTTTCCCAATATTGCGAAAAATAAGTTTACCATGATTCATTTTTAATCTAAACTCGAGCAAGTAATGCAAGCCACCAGACTTACAAAAACTTATTTTTGCATAATTAAGGCCGCTGAATTCTAGTTTCAGTCATTTAAAGTAGTTTTTGGAATTTTATTGTAGCGTAATTTGGAAGTTGAAAACATCAAAAAAATATCAAAAAATATGCGAAAATTTTTTGATTTTTTGATGTTTATCAATTGATTTTTTTTGTTAGAACTTTTTTTGTTTTGTTTTTTCCCTTCTTTTCCAAAAAAAACTATTTTTTTTTTCAGATCGTTTTATCACAGCTTTTTTTATCAATTTTTTTTATTTTGACAATTTCCTAATAAAAACAAACTTTTTTCCGACCATTTGAAAATGGGAGGAACTTTGTATTCGAATACGAATAAGTTTCAGTTTTTTTTTCGCTTTTCACGCAAAATCAGGTACACGAACAAATATGGAAGGAACCGAGTGATATACCATAACAAAGCCCTTTCAGTCGTGATTCGAACGACCTTAAATTTATTCCACAAAAGTGTCCTGGTATCGTCAAAAACAATTTAACAATTTTGATTTCAAGTCGATTTTTTAGAAAACAATGCAATTGAGCAGGTTTACTATAACTGTATTTTTGTTTAATTTAGGCCGCAAGAACTTAGTATTTATTAAGTAAAATTTCTGAATTTTTATTCTAGTGCCATTTGGGAATTAAAAACTTTCTGCTAAAATTTTCAAAATTTTTTTAAGACTTTTTTTCGCAAATGTTTTCTTTTTTTCGTTTTTTTTTTCACTGTCGAATAATCCTAATTTCCAGTATTTCAATGAGATTGTTTTTATTACAACACGCAGAAGAAAAAAACGACGCTGATTTAGAAAAAATCTTTTTTATTGTATTTTTTAGACTGTGGTCGGATCTTTCTCAGCTACTTACACAGTGACCGGCTATCCTTGTTCATATTAGGTTATTGTTTAAAAAAAAACGTTTTTTTTGGTTTGATGCCGTTTATAGGTTATAATAACCACGAGATAGATTAAATTGTGTTTTATTTTGTTTTATTTTGAAATTACTATAAATTTGTCTTCGAGTGATGCATTGGATGTTTCTACACTCGAGGTAAGACCAAGCAAGCTTTTATGCCTGTCAAGTGATGTCTTTTAAGCAAGTTTCCAATCGTTAACGGATTTAACTACATTTTTTTTGTTTTTTTTATTTTTCTCTTTTTTCATTGCTCGATTTTAGTAACACTAAAGCGCTTTTATTAGTTTTCAATCATCTAATTTTTGAATTTTCCTAAGCCTTGGTAATCATCGTTTTTTTTTGTGGTCTTAAGGAAAAAAATTTACTGAAAATATCTGTAACTTTGTTAAATTTTTGAAATCTTTTAATGTTTTTTTTTGCCCACTAGTTGCTGAATTTCATACCCAATTTGATCAACACTGAGAAAATGTTGAATAGATTTGCATTGCGACTCAATTGACGGCATACTGGGGTCCAAAATATTTTATCGTTTTACCCATTAGACGTTTTTTGAGGCACCTCACTTTGCTTATAAAATTATACAACTAATATTCCTCCTTACTAATTAAATTAGAGTTTTCCAAATTTTGTGAATAAAGGTATAACTAATATAGATTTTGTAGGTTTCAGAGTAACTAGGAGAACGTTTAAAAATTCGCGACAACACAAGTCGATAAACGTTTTGACAACTCTCCAAGAGTGAGATGGACTATTGTGTAATCAAATGAGATGACAGATTAAGACTCACAAGGTTCTGATTCTGATTATGAAAAAAGTGATCTGATTTTTTCTCTACTGATAAAATGAAACAAATTTGATGAAAAAGGAACCTGTCAAAATTGCTTGTACTAGATTTGAACATTAATGGATCAATATTTGCCGCATTTGATCCAAATTTTTTGCGTTTTGTTCAAAGCTCACGCTTTCTAGAAAAAAAAAGTTTTGTGAAAATTAGGAAGCAATATTGCAAGCAAAGTTTAACTTTTAAAAAATGCTGTGTGTGTTAATACAAAATTCAAAAATTTGTAAAGACAAATGAAAACGAATGCATCGAAGCAAAGGTGCTTTATATGTTACTAACGTGCAATTTCTCTTATCTTTACCCGCATCCAAGTTTAGGCGTAAAAAATCGATTATAACGGATTGTTATGATGATTTTTTGACAATTATAATCGATTATAATTGCCAAAATAAGGTCTTTAAGGGATGTATTATAATCTCTTATTTTGCCGAAATATTCTTTTATTCGAACAATATCTTATGGGTTATCATTTTTGTGTCAATAAGAAAATTTCTAAAAGAGAGATCTCTTGAACACTTTGGTTCATCTGAACACAGAGTTTTACCACGAAACAAAAGTTTCATAGAGATCCTTTCATATGAGTGGAAAGATTCTCGTGGTAGATGAAAAATAAATTTTCCGAATCAATCATGAAACTAAATCAATTTGCTGATGTTTTGGTGTTTAAAAAAGCTTAACATATGCATCACAAAACAACTATGCATCACGAAATGAAAAAAAAAACTTCTAAAATTGAATTAATTGGAAAACCTCAAAAACATTTTTCTCATTTTTCATAGGAACCAACGTCCACAAAAAGTATAAAATATAAACAATTTAGATGCAACTTCGAAGACAAAAATGGACAAACAAAAGGGATAATAATCAGTAAGAGATTTTTGTGCAAAACTAATGAAATAGAAATTTGAATAAAAATAATGGATTTTAATCAATTATAATCGATTATAATTGTATCGAAAAATAGACGAATAAAATATTTGATTATAATCGATTATAATGGATTATAATTAATTATAATTTGATTTTAAGAAGAGAGATTATAATCGATTATTAATTAATTAAAATCGATTGTTTCCCAATTTAAGTGAGACTGGTACTAAAATCGTAATATAATCGATTATTAACGCTTGAAAATGGATGCGGGTAGTGTTAACTCCTTTCAATTTGGTCTTTCAACAAAAATTTGCAATATTGGAAGGAAATTTTTCTCCCATGCTAGATTTTAGTCCACCCACAACCACTGCAAAACGTTTTGCTCAATTGCATTGTTTATTAATCGCCCAGTTAGCAACTATTCATGCTGCTAATTGTTGCATGCCACGAAGTGACGTTTTGTGCACATTTTCGTCTTTTAAAATAGCTGCAAATTGTCGCTTGCGACGAATTTTTGCCTCACGATTATACTTGAGTCGCTATTGTTGCCAAATTTTATGACAAAAATTGAAAAAATGTGAAACAATTTTTCAATACCACGGCCAGGATTTTTCGACGTATTTGGTATCCGAATCACGGCCGATAGGACTTTTTTATGACAATTATTTTGCCTAGTACAAGCTTTCTTCGTGTTAATCGAAGCTTTTTAATGTTCTTTTTTGTAGATCATGTCAACTACGAGCACTCCAGCTAGTTCCCGAGTACCATCCAGGACTCTGATCCCAAGGCCAAAGGAGGGCCAATCACTCCCGACCAGCGCAGTTTCCCCAGTTGCTTCTCGCAGAAAGACGAACCTCATTCGGAAGAAATCCGACAGCGTTGACAGTCTTGTCATGAGGCCGAAACGAAACAGTGATTCGTTCTTGGTGCCTACTGACCTTCCAATTCTTCAAGATAAGCCCTCAAATCGAAAAGCGAAGTCAGGAGGCGAGCTCACGACTTCAAACCGAATGAGGAATTTCAACCAATCAGACTTCGTTGAGTTTAATAAACCTCAGCCAATCAGATTTAAGAGATCTGGGTTGTTAATCGATGAAAGTGCTTCTAAAATTTCGCCCGGTCGCCAAAAGCAGAATAGTTACGCAGCCAATGACGAAGGTTTAATTACCCAAATGGTCGAACAATTTATTTCAGTCATCAAAAAACACGGCGAAGTTTTACAGAATGGCAACAAAATTTCGTTTGTAGTCAAAAACAAAAATCACATAACGACTGAAAAAATGGAACGAATTTCGTACACGTTGAGACATGCAAAACGAGTTCTAGCCAGACTTAAGAAAGTAACAGGAATGGAGTTCGAGTTAGTTGACGAAACGAACGGGACGTACCAGGCAGCAATAAAGGACTCGAGCGGGAGGTATAAAGTGTTGCCGCCCATCAGCCAGAAGTCCCAGAATCCCCCAAACGGAGTGAAATCATTCTCAAAAGGAGAAGGAGACAGTTTTGACAGAGAGCGACACGATGTGTGAGTTTAAAATTATGTTATTCAACTTTTTCTAGAACCGAACTTTTCTAAGTCTGTTCTCGCATATTCAACTGATACTGATCTAAATTATAATGAATGACAAATTGTTGGCAATATCGGTGTCCTTGAGCACTTTTATCGGCCACAAGTTAGTGCATTTTAGGTTAATTAATTTTTCTGCGCAGTTTTCACATTGAAAAATCAGCGACAAAATGAAATTCGACTGCAAAATGAGCAGTTGAAGGTAATTTAAATTCGTTTGGATTCGATAACGGAAAAGTTATCGCAAAGATATCAAAATTCAGTTTTCGAAAGATCTTTTGTTAAAAGAAAGAAGTTTTGAAAAGCGCTTTGTAAATAAAATTTTCACCTTATGGACTAAAACCTTATGACCCCATTATCAAACTTCAGTTAGATGTGTTGCCTGTGTGTTTTTAGACCCCTTCGGACTTACGAAGACTACAAGAAACTTCCGGATCCGAACTTGAGAGGGGGACTGTCAACAGGACCCGCTATATCATACGAGCAACAACAGATCATGGTAGATAAAAAATCATTCTTGTTTTTGAATGGTAATTACTTTACATAATGCTTCTTCATAAAAAACGATCTGATTGTTTTTAAGACTCAATAAGAAAGTTGGAAAAACAAAAATTAGCTTAATTTAGAAAAACTAAAATAATTCAAAAAATATCGTGCAGTCCATACAACATTTTTTTAAATTAAACAGGCTGCAAAAGCACAGAGAATGCGCGAGTATGACGAGGCTGTGCGGCTGCACAATTACGACAAATTCAACCCCTCTGGATATCCAGGAGGAGTGACTGGAGGAGGGGGAGGGGGAGGGGGAGGGGGAGGGGGAGGGACAGAGGGAAGAGTGAAGGGAGGAGGAGGTCGCAACATGACGGGAGATCTTTCGAGGACCCAGGAGATGGAACTTGCCCAATTTCTGCACCAGAGAGACGCGGTAAAGTTGTTTATAATCTTTTCATCTTTGCAAGGATTCTTTTTTTTCCAGAAAGTTTTTGGGAGTTGTGAACAATGACATTGGTTTATCATTGAGAATGAAATATTCGGCAATTAATCAGAGTTGTCGAGGTCCTATATTTGGATTTGCCGAATCATCTATGCAAAACGCTAGCAGAGGCAGATCTGTATTACTCTCCAGAGATATATATTGTTTTGGAGTTTTGCCGCAAACTGATTTTTTGAGGTCCACAAAAAACTACTAAAGGTGTAAAAAAAATCTGCTCTAGCCGTTTCCGCTCCAACAATTACATGGTGCTTATTGTAAGCAACTCAAGAATTTTTTAAAATGTACATGTAATTATACTGCCTTGTACTTGAACAATTGTTTTACCATTCTATGAGCTAAAATATTTGAAGCGTCCTTCCATTTTCCTTTATCCTCCAAAGACAAACAAATATAAGTGGCATCAGGTCACGTGTATTATCTTAAACGTAAGAAAAAAACCACTACTAACTGGAACTGCCAAAAAATACCAGGCTCGAAAAGTCAAAGTTTTAGACGGAATTTTCAAAGTTACTCCTAAATTATTTTATCAACTCTACTCTATACATGTTAGTCTTTCAGAATTAGCCCCCACTTTGCTTGCTTATATGCCTTCTTAAAAAATCAAACGGAAAAAATGCCATCGTTTATTAGATGCCCTAAAAAACTTAACCCCTAACAGTAAAACTGAAGAAATTTTGCTTGATTTCGAGCAGACCACTCTTCAAGCGTTTCGGAGTCTAAGCTGTCTGAATGTTTTATCAGCTTTCTCAAAATTTTATTTAAAAAAATTGCGGAAATCGGTTTAAAAAAGGAGCGCGAAACAAACCACGAGCTTGTAGTAGCACTTAAAATGTTACCTTCACTGGCTTTTGAAAGACAAGTAGAAATAGGAAACTCCTACGATAAAACAGTCGAAGAAATTGAAGTACTACGGCGTTCGATTGCTGGCAAAATTATATCAAAAAGAGCACGAGAAAATTTAAGGCGGAATTAATTTTGTAAATTTTAGCATAATTTGTTTTTTCGTATGATCGTCAAAAAATTCAATCTGATTTTATAAGCGCCATATTAATTTTTAAAACAGTTTTGATCATTATGCGCTTTTTATTCCAAATTTTACTAAGCGCTGAAAAATTCCACAAAAACTTTCGTGAATTTCTTCTGCTCATCTACCAACTTTTGTTTTTTTGAGAGCATGCATCGATGGATGTTTTGAACTTTTTAGTTTCACGAAATGTTCGTGCTTTCAACTGCTTTAATGGTTCGTAGTTTCCTATTTCTGATCCTTTGCTGACAGTTTCCTTTTTTCACGTTGATGGCAGTTTCTGACGGTGCATTTTTCAATCACTATCGTGAGCTCTATAGGCAAAAACGTCGTGTAAGCAAGGTTTCAAGCTCGCACTTGGAAGCTTGATTTGCTCAGTTAGTTTGACGCGTTTTCGGTGGACTGTCAACGTTGAAAACCTTTTGAAGCAAACTGATAAGTAAATCTGAAATTTGACGCTTTCCTCGCCCGACAAGGATACTCGGTTTTCCAAATCGTTTTCAAGGCATTCATTTGTTTCTTGGTAAGTCTCTACCTCTTTTTTGATAGGCAACAAGGTGACAACAGACATCAAGTAACCCTCAATTGACCTTTGAATGGTGTACTTTTGATACAAACTTTTAGTGCGTTCGAGAACGTGACGTAGCAAAAAATTCCGCTGCAGTAAGTCAACAGCTGGTACTGACGCCATAAACATGAATTTCGTCTTTCATCTTCGATGACGAAATCTTTCGCCTCCGTATGTCATCTTGAAATCGTATTTTAGGCTTTGTCAGTGTATTATCTTAAAATCATTCCACTAAGCTTTGTCGATGCAATCACTCTGGGACCGATTTCTGTCTCGGTTCACTGTTCTCATGGTATATTAAAACGTTTGCGGTGTGTTCTTGGTTGATTGATGGCTAAAGTTTGTTTCGGAGAGGCTCCATGGCTACTGCTGCGTTATCTTTGATGTTTTCCTTTATTTTAAGCCCCAATTTCTGCGGGGCTTGATAAAAGTAAATGAGTTTTAACAATTTCGATGTTTTTGTCGAAAACTCGGTTCCGACCAATGCAATGTCTCAGCGCATAGCACCGCGAACTTGACCGCGTAAAACACCCGGAGATACATAAATATAGTCTTCAAATACAATTAATTTTTTTGAGCAATGAATTTCATGACGGCTTTAATAAATTATAAATTAATACAAAAAATCAACTCTGTCTGTAACAATTATCCAATAGATTGCGTTAGTACAACTTTAATGGCCCCATCGATTTTCTTCAATTCGTTTCTTATTAATCTATCTGCTTGATTGCCTTTGACTGAGGTGATGCAACTTTTGGATCCATGTTAAATGCGAAACATGGTAAAGGTAAGCGGTTTGGCAGTAAGCTATGGTATATCTCGGCTTAGTATGATTTTGACTAACTCTTGGAAAATTTTGACACATTGTTAGGTTTACGTTCTGGTTCCGAATTTTGCAAAAATCAGTTGCATTATTTTTCCTTTGGTAAAATTCTGAGAAACTCTTGTTCCGATCGCTTTATGTCTGTTATCAATTTTGACAAAAATGCTTTTTTATTTTCAAATTTCATCCGGTATTAATTGTTTTTCAAATCAGTACCGTATAAATCTCAATCACCTTAAGCATTAGCTTTAGAGAGAGTCATTAGATCTTCAGATCTATATTTACAAAAGCCTGAATACTGTAAGTTGAAGGCTATTACGTATTGACGTTTTTATGACGAAGGTCTTAAAGTCTGTCAAAATGCGCTTTTAAAATGACACAAATGTCTAGCGGAGACTATCAAAAAGTAAGTCTGTTGGTAGGTTAAGAACCTTACACAGGAACAGATGCGGCTAATCCCGTATTAAGTACATGACTGTTTTCGCTTTCAGGTTTTTTCTTCCTGGTTGCATTCGAAGTGCAAAATAAGAATTGGTACATGTATGTAGTACAACAATATATGTTTGAAGTAAAATTTAGAGTCGAGAAAAAATGCGTTTAACAACAAAAACTTACAATATGATTTCTTTTTGTTGTAATCTTTTTTCGTAACGAGCAACTATGAGTACGAACATTTCGTTGCCTCTCAATTCAAAAACTGATGAGAAGGCAAATAACAGCAAAATCAGCAAGGATGCTTACACCAAATATCGGGTATAAACCCGGCCACAGTGCTTACGCCCGTTGTTCTTTTTTTAACGTGAAGTTTTGAGTTCACGGCCATAGAGTGCTTTTAAATAATTTTAAAAATAGTTTCTATATTGCAGTATTAGAGAGCAACCTTTTTTCGCGGGAAGTGGAAACATATTGATGTATAATTTTACATAGAATATATATCAATCAAATATATCTGAATTTTATTAGCTTCATTTCAGCTTTACACTTTTTGAGCTGCGTTTTCGTCGCTAACTGAAACTGTATGAAATTTCATTGGCATAAATTTAACATACTAATTTTTTAATGGCTTCGGTCATAACGGCAGTGAGTAAAAGCTCGGAAGTGCTTTTGCCCAATCAATTAAAATCAAAAACTCTCAGTGTCGAGAAAAACTATTCAGACTTTTTTTGCTTATCTAACTGATTGATTCAGATTGACTAATATTTTTCATTTCTCTTTTCCTGCTTCACTCACAGTTTTGCGCCTTAGTTTTAACGTAGCTTTGACCCACACCTGTTAATCAGAACGAGCAGCAAAAAATGTAAATCTTCTAAAATTAAATACCAAAAAATACAAAAAATATTCAACTGAAATATTTAAGAAAACAGAGCAAAAAAATGAGAAAGAAAGCATTTCAAAAAGTTTTTTTGTTTATTTAACTTTGTTAATTTTTTTTACTGTTGATACAATCTGTACGCAGCGACCGTCAACTCGTATCTGCGGGCATAACGCATGTTGTTTTTTAACGTCATCCATGCCTGCACTTCTAGTCATTGGAGTTTTTTTGTGGCAAAAGTACATTTCGAAACTTTTTTCTTTTTTAAAGTTTCTACAAGATTGATCAAGGACAACGATGATAGTTTTGCCAGTTTTCTTTACAAAAAAACTATAAATTGAAGCTTAATGTTTAAAATAAGTTTTATATTAAGTTCATATTTGAGATATTGAATGGTTTAAGACATGAATCTTCAACAAATTTCAATCTCACTCCTGATAAATTCAAACGCCTGATTGATTACTACACTGAAAAAGCGCACATGATCATACAAAAACCTCCTATTTTCAAAATTACAGCAAAATTAAATCTTGACGTTTCAAAATGGTTTTGAGATCAAGACAATTTATTCAACTTTGCATAACACTGTTTCTAGCGTCTCTATCTATATTTTGTTTTATCTTCTTTTTAAAAATCAACAGTCAAGAGTACGTGAAGATCCAGAGAAATTTTGCCGGCCTGGAAGATAATGCTACTCGGAGCCTTGATACTTCTGTTGAAAGGCAGAGCTATGTGTCAAGTAACAATTCTGATAGCTCGCATTTCAACTTTTCTTCTAATTTGTCTCTTGACGGGTGCTACCATATATATCTAGACGTCGGGTCAAATATTGGAATACAAGTGCGCAAACTATTTGAGCCGCATTTATATCCTAACGCGATATTCGTCAATTTATTTAACAACTTTTTTGGCACAAGTCCTAGCCTCAATATTACACAACACCAACAGCTTAACCCGCACCAAAAAATTTGCGCGGTTGGGTTTGAGCCGAATTCTCAGCACTCAAAAAGGCTAAAAACAATTGAGGAAAGTTACAACAGATGCGGCTGGTTTGTCAAGTTTTTCACTGAAACGGCGGTGTCCAATCTAAACGGCAACACATCTTTTTACAACGGAGTTTCACCCGATGCCCTGGATGTAGGAGGAGGAATTTTATCACCTTCAGTCCACGACGGTGCTCTGGACCCAATTGAACCCTCCAAATATTCTCCAGTCACCGTTGTTAGACTGGCGGACTTTCTGAGAACAGTCGTTGGCGTCCGGAAAATAGGAAAAATTGATCCAGAGGCTCCTCCGAAGGTACTAATGAAAATGGACATCGAAGGTTCCGAGATAGAAGTTATGTCTGATCTGATCTTTTCTGGATCCACTCAGTATGTGAATGTTTGGATGTTGGAATGGCACGAGAGAATGTTCCAGACACATCCGGAGAGAGTAGAAGTGAGCTCGAAACTTCGAGATCTCATGCAGCGTCTCAGTTATGTTTGTGAGCTGACTCACAATCTGACGAGAGTCGAGGGAGTGAAGTTGTGCGACTTCAAATATATCGAAGTGGACGACAACGATTATAGTACAAATTTGTTTCAACTACCCAAATGTTAAGAGGTGCATTTGCAAAACATTTCTATAGAAGACAGACATAAAAATTATTAAAAAGAAGAAAAGCATTTGATACCCTATTCAATTGAATCCAGTTTTGTTTGTTTAAACTCTGTAATATAATGCCCAATCGATTAAAAAACAAAAAACAACTAAAAACAACAAAAAATGAACGCTTCCATTGCTTAACTTTAAAAATAATCAATCTTTATATTCTTGGCTGTTTGGTATCAAAAGTTTTTCTTGTTCCTTTTTCGACTTTTGTTGGGCTGTTTTGCCTCGTTTTGTAGACTGAACTGTGTTATTGTTCCGACTTTCGATACGAAAGTAACGGAATATTTGTGCTCGGGGTGGGTTTTTTTTTCTTCAGACAAATTTCGACTTTTTAACTAGCCATTTTTGACGGAAATTTTTTATATCAATCGAAAACTATTGTTGTCTTGAGCTTGAATTTGAAAAGATATTTCACCTGTGATCTTTTTTCGTAATGTTATGAGGGTTTAAAGATTGCCATTTTGGCCATTTTGACCAATTTGGGACAATTAACGCGCGATATAATTCGCGCTATTAACGCGTAAGCGGATATTTAATCCGTCTTAGAAATCGTTCCAAATTGGTTGTAAGAAGCTTATTTGCCATAATTGATTTGATAAAACGAGCGAAATCAATTGTTTTGTACTTTATTTGGCGTGTGGAGGGATGATTTTCATAGAAAAATTTTCAAATTTTAGAATTTTTTTTTCATTTTATTTTATTTAATTTAATTTTTTTTGTTGTTTATGCTATAACTGCTTCATAAACGTTAAAAGGCAGTCAAAACTTTCAGGGCTTCGCCCTGATACGAGCAGTCTTGTTGTTCCGACTTTCGATACGAAAGTAACGGAATATTTGTGCTCGGGGTGGGTTTTTTTTTCTTTAGACAAATTTCGACTTTTTAATTAGCCATTTTTGATGGAAAATTTTAATATCATTCGAAAGGTATTTGCCTGAGCTTAAATTTGAAAAGATGTTTCACCAGTGATCATTTTTCGTAAAGTTATGGGGGTTTAAAGATTGGCATTTTGGCCAATTTGGGACAATTAACGCGCGATATATTTCGCGCTATTAACACGTAAGCGGAGAGTTAATCCGTTTTAGAAGTCGTTCCAAATTGGTTAAAAGAAGCTTATTTGCCATAATTAATTTGTTACAAGGAGCAAAATCTATCCTTTTGTACTTCATATGGCGTGTGGGTGGATGATTTTCATAAAAAAATTCAAATTTCAAAAAAAAAAATTTCATTTTTTTTACATTTAATTTTTTAATGTTATTACTGCCCCATAAACCTTAAAAGGCAGTTGGAACTTTCAGGGCTTTGCCCTGATACGAGTAGTATTTTTTGTTTTTAGAATAGTGTACATAAAAATCTTATATCTAAAAGCAATTTGCTCAAAAACGGATATATATTTTTAATATATAAAAATCTAATAAATTTTTCAGGGCCCGTTCGTAAAAAAATCCAGTACTTAAATTACATAAGCTTATGGAAGTAAATGTTTTAATCAATGATTTAAAAGATTTTTGCATTTTAATCCACCCCCAATAAAGTCGCAAAAAATGAAGCCTTAGAATTTGTCATTTTCCGATTGACTTTAAAATAATCGTTGAGCATACATTCGTACGTGCATTCAAACAAAACTGCATCCATATTTTGTAGTACAGAACTAAAATTACTATTTACGTATAACTAAACAAACACGCGAATTTTTTTTTGCTGTGCTTGCTTATTTGTTGTTTTAAAAGTCAATGAACATATTTATGTAGGTAGCATTTTGGTTTTTTAAGCAAAACTGTGAAAACTTATAATGACTAAAATATGATTTTTCACGGTGTGACTTCTTATTGTTCCGACTTTCGATACGAAAATAACGGAATATTTGTGCTCGGGATGGGTTTTTTTCTTCAGACAAATTTCGACTTTTTAAATAGCCGTTTTTGACGGAATTTTTTTTATCATTCGAAAGGTATTGTTGTCCTGAGCTCAAATATGAAAAGATATTTCACCTGTAAAATTGTTTTGTAAAGTTATGGGGGTTTAAATAGAGCCATTTTGGCCAATTTGGGACAATTAACGCGCGATATATTTCGCGCTATTAACATGTAAGCGGAGAGTTAATCCGTCTTAGAAATCGTTCCAAATTGGTTGAAAGAAGCTTATTTGCAATAATTAATTTGATACAAGGAGCGAAATCTATCCTTTTGTACTTCATATGGCGTGTGGGTGGATGATTTTCATAAAAAAATTCAAATTTCAAAAAAACAAATTTCCTTTTTTCTTTTTACATTTAACTTTTTAATGTTATTACTGCCCCATAAACCTTAAAAGGCAGTCGGAACTTTCAGGGCTTCGCCCTGATACGAGTAGTCTTGTTTGTTTTTAGAATAGTGTACATAAAAATCTTATATCTAAAAGCAATTTGCTCAACAACGGATATATGTTTTTAATATATAAAAATCTAATAAATTTTTCAGGGCCCGTTCGTAAAAAAATCGATTACTTAAAATAGATAAGCTTATGGAAGTCAATGTTTTAATCAATGATTTAAAAGATTTTTGCATTTTAGTTCACCCCCAATAAAGTCGCAAAAAATGAAGCGCTACAACTTGTCATTTTCCGATTGATTTTAAAATAATCGTTGAGCATACATTCGTACGTGCATTCAAACAAAACTGCATCCATATTTTGTAGTACAGAACTAAAATTACTATTTACGTATAACTAAACAAACACGCAAACTTTTTTTTGCTGTGCTTGCTTATTTATTGTTTTAAAAGTCAATGAACATATTTATGTAGGTAGCATTTTGGCTTTTTGAGCAAAACCGTGAAAACTTATATATGATTTTTCACGGTTTGACTTCTATTTGTTCCGACTTTCGATACGAAAGTAACGGAATATTTGTGCTCGGGGTGGGTTTTTTTTCCTTCAGACAAATTTCGACTTTTTAACCAGCCATTTTTGACGGAATTTTTTTATGATTTTTTAAAATAATTTTCTATAGGTATTGTTGTCCTGAGCTCAAATTTGAAAAGATATTTCACCTGTGATCATTTTTCGTAAAGTTATGGGGGTTTAAAGGTTGCCATTTTGGCCAATTTGGGACAATTAACGCGCGATATATTTCGCGCTATTAACGCGTAAGCGGAGAGTTAATCCGTCTTAAAATCGTTGCAAATTGGTTAAAAGAAGCTTATTTGCCATAATTGATTGGTTACAAGGAGCTAAATCTGTCTTTTTGTACTTTAAATGGCGTGTGGGGGGATGATTTTCATAAAAAATTTCAAATTTCAAGAAAATTTTTTTTTTTTAATTTTATTACATTTAATTTTTTAATGTTATTACTGCTCCATAAAACCTTAATAGGCAGTCGGAACATTCAGGGCTTCGTCCTGATACAAGCAGTCTTGTTTATTTTCAGTTTCAGTTTTTTTCCATTGTTAAAAGGAAGGGAAAAGTTACCTGTTGAACAGCAAAATTGTAAAAGTCACAACTTTCCTGCGAAATTTAAAATTTATGTCTCAAATTGGGTAAATTATTTGACAAAAATTTTTTTCATAAACTTTTTTAGAAACTCAAAGAGCTTTAAGGCCATCCAGTTTTTTCGTTGAAAGAGCAAAAAAATAAACAATTTTCTCAGACCAAGTCAGTTTTTTCTGTTTACTTTGGTTCTCTGACTCTTTTCCAGCAGCCTATTGACTATTTGACTGCTCTGATTTATCCAATGGGTGCTATAATTTACTGGCCCCGGTTGACCATCCTACAAAAATAAACCCTATCTTAGAACTTAGTAGGAAATATCCGCTATCATTTTGCCAAAAACTTTTGAACGTGTTTCTATACCGTAACAAGACTGCTCGTATCAGTGCGAAGCCCTGAATGTTCCGACTGCCTTTTAAGGTTTATGGAGCAGTAATAACATTTAAAAATTCAATGAAATAAAATAAAAGAAAATTTTTTTTTTCTAAAATGTGAATTTTTTATGAAAATCATCCCCCCACACGCCATATAAAGTACAAAAGGATAGATTTCGCTCTTTGTAACAAACCAATTATGGCATATAAGCTTCTTTTAACCAATTTGGAACAATTTCTAAGACGGATTAACTCTCCGCTTACGCGTTAATAGCGCGAAATATATAGCGCGTTAATTGTCCCAAGTTGGCCAAAATGGCAATCTTTAAACCCCCGTAACTTCACGAAAAACGATCACAGGAGAAATATTTTTTCAAATTTGAGCTCAGGTCAACAATACCTTTCGAATGATAGAAAAAAAAATTCCGTCAAAAATGGCTAGTTAAAAAGCCGAAATTTGTCTGAAGAAAAAAAAACTCACCCCGAGCACAAATATTCCGTTACTTTCGTATCGAAAGTCGGAACAATAACAGACAAAATCATTTTCAGTTTTTTTTTCAGTCTTAAAGATGTCAAAAATTTTTAGATAAGGGTTATAATGTATGCATTTCAAGCCAAAAATTCCCAAAAAATTTTGCTTTTTCTCAATCATTTGCCTGATTATACGTATTTATTTTGGAAATGAATTTATTTTGGCGACATAAAAAATTCAACTTTGACAATTAATTTCATGTATGTGGGGTGGGGTTCAGCTATATATCGAAAAATTTCAAGATATAAGCAAAAAAACTATAAAGTTAGAGGGCTAATCAATAAACCCAAGTGACAAAACGAGACGTTTGGTCCACAAACTTCCGTTATTGTACACTGCAACTGTGCAGAGTTTTTAAACTGGTTAAAAAAAATAAACATGAAAAAAAAAATTGAAAAAGTTTTATCGGAGAAGTATCGATCTAACAACTTTCTTGCGAGAAAAGCCATCATTTAACAAGTTTATTTCAAGAAAAAGTCTCTATCTTGTAACATTCTTAGAGTTTAACTCTGTAAGAACTTGTACGATTCTTAAAAGTAATTTCTAAGATAGCGAATTTTGGTCAACCCAGGAAGGTGGGGCAATTTGGGGAAAAAACGTTAAAAAGTGCAATAAAACTTGCAAGCGTCAGCTAACGAAATTTTTTAATATAACATTCGTTTGCAACATGTAGAATGCCGTATAAATTTTTTATCAAATTCATTGCGTAAATTTACGAGTGGGCGAGAAACTGGACAAGAGTCAAAAAAATTCTACTGCTCTCCTCTAGATATAATATCAATATTGCGCTGTTAACACTGGCAAAATGTGTGATGTGTTTGTTTCATTACGCCAAAATGCCACTTTTTGTGACAATTTGACAATGTGATTATTATTACGTAAGCCTAGAGTGCTTATGTCATAGATCAACTTCTGATTGATACACCATCTGTACGTCACGCTTTCTATTTGCGTGCTACCTAGGTAATGGTTTTTCATGCTTTTTATTCAGATCAGTAATGAGTTTTTAATCAACAGTTTTGACATTTTAATTTATAACATCGGATCTAATTATAGCTCTTTTGATCTTCTAATTTGGAAAAGCACTTTGTTGCAATCATGATAGCTTTGCCCTGATACCTTTAATCTTGTTGTTCGGCTTTTCGAAGATATTATTGCGGAATTTTTATTCTTGGGTGCTTTTTCGGTCAACTTCCAGCATTTTGACTAAGCCTTTTCGAAGGAATTTTTACACCATCTTAAAAATATTGTTGTATTAAGCTAAAATTTTCAATAAACTTCACCTCTGATCAATTTTTGTAATGTTATGGGGTTTAATTCTTGCTAGTGTGGCCAATTTGGGATAACAAACGCGCGTAAGCAACAAATTGATGCGTTCCAAATTGATTAGATGATTAGAGGCAAGTAATTTGGTCGTATTATTAAGATTTGAGAAGGTGACTAATGCTTTTTGTAGTTAACAAAAGCGTGCGGGGTATAAATTAAAATAAATTGTAAAAAATTAGCCATTTTTACTTTTTGATGATTTTGTCAGTTTTCCATTCAACGAATTTTTATCTTCACTTTAAAAATTGATACACGAGCAGTCCTGCTTTCTCTAGTCTCAAAGTTTTTTTTTGCTATGTTAACAAGTAAAACACATTTTTTTGTTCGGAAATGTAATAGCAGTACCATTTAAGTTTTTAATTCACATTTGGACAGCATTGCTACTGAAATAAATGGCCTACATTGTAATACCACTGTTTCTTGTTTAAATAACCATTTAGACGCAAATGAAGTTCCAAATGATGGCGTTCACCCTAATAACAAGAAACTTTTAAAAATTGTAAATCCTAAGCGAAATTAACTCAGAAGTAAAAATTACCGGGCTGCAACAAGCAGAGTTCAAACACGCAAAAATAATGCTACACTGAGTGGCTGTGTTAAAGTTTTTTATGCTTTGAAGTTGTTCGTTATGGCTCGCATTTGCTCTACCCAACCTACTGCCTTAATTGAACACTATTTAAAGTGAAATATTGTCTCATAGTGGTAAAGATTTAAACAAAAATCGAATAGGCGGGTTGTGTTTTTTTAACTGCGTATTTTACTTTTACTACCCTTCATATAGTTGTATTTGTATACTAAAAGTAATTTGCGAAGACTTTTTCCAGGAGATATCAAAACAAACCCACCGCAAGATGAAATTTTGAATTTTCGGAAATTTTTAAAACAAGACCAAAAAACTCAATTAGTTCGATTCTACTAACTTGTAAATGTTTATTGCAAGAATGTGAAAACTAAATCACATCGGTTCTTTTAAATAGATGAATTCTCAAAAAATTTTTGAGTTATAACAAAGTTCTTTTTCCAAACACCGCGAAATTATTTTTTTTGTACTTTTTTTGTAAATTATTTTAATATAACATTCGTTTGCAACATGTAGAATGCCGTATAAATTTTTTATCAAATTCATTGCGTAAATTTACGAGTGGGCGAGAAACTGGACAAGAGTCCAAAAAAATTCTACTGCTCTCCTCTAGATATAATATCAATATTGCGCTGTTAACACTGGCAAAATGTGTGATGTGTTTGTTTCATTACGCCAAAATGCCACTTTTTGTGACAATTTGACAATGTGATTATTATTACGTAAGCCTAGAGTGCTTATGTCATAGATCAACTTCTGATTGATACACCATCTGTACGTCACGCTTTCTATTTGCGTGCTACCTAGGTAATGGTTTTTCATGCTTTTTATTCAGATCAGTAATGAGTTTTTAATCAACAGTTTTGACATTTTAATTTATAACATCGGATCTAAATATAGCTCTTTTGATCTTCTAATTTGGAAAAACACTTTGTTGCAATCATGATAGCTTTGCCCTGATACCTTTAATCTTGTTGTTCGGCTTTTCGAAGATATTATTGCGGAATTTTTATTCTTGGGTGCTTTTTCGGTCAACTTCCAGCATTTTGACTAAGCCTTTTCGAAGGAATTTTTACACCATCTTAAAAATATTGTTGTATTAAGCTAAAATTTTCAATAAACTTCACCTCTGATCAATTTTTGTAATGTTATGGGGTTTAATTCTTGCTAGTGTGGCCAATTTGGGATAACAAACGCGCGTAAGCAACAAATTGATGCGTTCCAAATTGATTAGATGATTAGAGGCAAGTAAATTGGTCGTATTATTAAGATTTGAGAAGGTGACTAATGCTTTTTGTAGTTAACAAAAGCGTGCGGGGTATAAATTAAAATAAATTGGAAAAAATTAGCCATTTTTACTTTTTGATGATTTTGTCAGTTTTCCATTCAACGAATTTTTATCTTCACTTTAAAAATTGATACACGAGCAGTCCTGCTTTCTCTAGTCTCAAAGTTTTTTTTTTTGCTATGTTAACTAGTAAAACACATTTTTTTGTTCGGAAATGTAATAGCAGTACCATTTAAGTTTTTAATTCACATTTGGACAGCATTGCTACTGAAATAAATGGCCTACATTGTAATACCACTGTTTCTTGTTTAAATAACCATTTAGACGCAAATGAAGTTCCAAATGATGGCGTTCACCCTAATAACAAGAAACTTTTAAAAATTGTAAATCCTAAGCGAAATTAACTCAGAAGTAAAAATTACCGGGCTGCAACAAGCAGAGTTCAAACACGCAAAAATAATGCTAAACTGAGTGGCTGTGTTAAAGTTTTTTATGCTTTGAAGTTGTTCGTTATGGCTCGCATTTGCTCTACCCAACCTACTGCCTTAATTGAACACTATTTAAAGTGAAATATTGTCTCATAGTGGTAAAGATTTAAACAAAAATCGAATAGGCGGGTTGTGTTTTTTTTAACTGCGTATTTTACTTTTACTACCCTTCATATAGTTGTATTTGTATACTAAAAGTAATTTGCGAAGACTTTTTCCAGGAGATATCAAAACAAACCCACCGCAAGATGAAATTTTGAATTTTCGGAAATTTTTAAAACAAGACCAAAAAACTCAATTAGTTCGATTCTACTAACTTGTAAATGTTTATTGCAAGAATGTGAAAACTAAATCACATCGGTTCTTTTAAATAGATGAATTCTCAAAAAATTTTTGAGTTATAACAAAGTTCTTTTTCCAAACACCGCGAAATTATTTTTTTTGTACTAAAAGGGGATTTGGTGTCTGCCCAAGGGTTTTGAAAAATTATGAAAACACAAAATGAAACTTAGTCTTTTTTGAGTTGCTGTGGGATGAAATTGGGTTCCCAGTTAAATCAAAAATCTCTATCAAGGTTTCATTATTTTAAATAAAAATTGTTTAACTTTTTTTGATCAGGTATTAACGTAAATTTAGGAGGTTACAAAATAACAAAGATCATTTACTCTTTTGGTGAGTATAACACAAGTGTTTTCGATAAAATTGAAATCCAATTTCAGTTGTTTTTTAAAATTAATTTTGGGTAGGTCAGTAATGAAATTGAGTATACTTACTCGTCTCACCCACCTAATGGTAACATTTATTGGTTATTGCATGATGCTTTATAATCAAATCATTCACTTTAAAATTTCGTTTGTATATTTCAAATATGAAAAAAAATGTACAGTAATCTATCGTTGCAGTAAAACGTTTTTTTTTTAAATTTTTGTTTGGACATATTTTGTTTCGTCTGGACTGATTTAAGAAATGCAGACACGGGATAGGAAACTTTTTAAAAATTTGATGACTTTTTTGGATGATTTTTGAGCACACAAGCTTCATACAAAATGAAAAAATAAGGTTATCAAGAAAAGCATAAAATTTTTATTTGTTCATTGGTTTAGTGCAACTGATTTTTATAAATTATATTCTGTTTAATGTGTGAAAACTAAAAAAAAACTGAATCAAAATCATATCTCTCAAAAGTATTTGCAACAATGTAAATACGGAATTGAAAAATGCTCACGACGATTTTTATTAAAAGCTCTTTATCAGTTGCACCAGCTCCAAAAAATTTGGTTTTTTACAAAATGTCACTAAAAAACAACTCCATAAAAAAGTTCAGAAACAGGAGACAAAAATCACAATTAGTCCCATTTTTGGTTTTGCACAATTAGGAAAATAATTCGGGCTCTTCAATGTGAAAGAAATTTCGGATAAAATGATTTTTTGTCGAATTTCATTTTGTGGTATTTAAACAAAAATTTGTACGAGGCAATAGATGAATAGGACAAAAATAAATCTATCCAATAGATTTGCCTGTCTGAACATTTAAAATTGCAAAATTTAATAGCGCTGATATCAAAGATTTCTCAAAGTTCGTTTCCAAAATTGTCAAAGAAGCAAACATAACTTCAATATACAACAAATAGAGGTCTAACAGAGGTAACTAACTGCCGGCCAATTTTAATTTCAAAACCTTTGTTTTAAATATACGAGCGTTTTCTGCTTAAAAACAACTGCGAATCTGGAAAATAATAAGTTATTAAGCTATAATCAGTTTGGCATCCAGGAAAACTTATCATCGAACGACAAGGTTAGAACAACAATTCAAGAAATTGTATTGAGTCGTCAAGCTAAAAACTATAAATTAGCTGTTTTTCTTGACCTTGCTAAAAGATTCAATATAATTTTTGCTGAACAAACAAGTTTTTCACTCAAGATCGTGAGCAACTTGCTAATTTTTTATCAGACCAAAAACACTGCAAAATAATTGGCAATACAAAGTCTTTCTGGGCTACTGCTAACCATGGGGTACCAAAATATGCTGTGCTCGGTCAAAAAAAAATACTTTTAAAAGATAACGATTTTCGGAGTAAATTGGGAAATCATGTACAAGCGGTTTAGTTTGATGCCTCTTTAATTTTTTCGGAAAAGAACTGGCTTGTTTTATTTTTTATTAAACCCCATAGGTTACAATAAATTATGTCGATTGGTTGAATCGACATTTAAACTTGAGAGTAAAATTTGCTTTGTGAGAAAATTTTTTTTCAGATGTAGTGATCTACCTATGTAGTAAATATTTTTGAGTATTATTTGAGTGTTTTCCTTGAATCTGTGCAGTTCTAACATTTTTGATTTGTTTGTAACTTTGTTTTAAGTTTTTGCATTACTTGTTTCTTTTTTTTTCTCTAGTTTATGGATTTTTGTTTCAGTTAGTGGATCAAAACTTTTCAGCAAACAAGTTTTTATTACGATTAATTCTGAAGGAAGTATTTTCATTTTCAGTGGTAGGAAAATGAAAATACTTCCTTCAGAATTAATCGTAATAAAAACTTGTTTGCTGAAAAGTTTTGATCCACTAACTGAAACAAAAATTCATAAACTAGAGAAAAAAAAAGAAACAAGTAATGCAAAAACTTAAAACGAAGTTACAAAACAAATCAAAAAAGTAAAAACTGGACAGATTCAAGGAAAAAACTCAAATAATACGCATAAATATTTACTTATAAATGAAGAACGAAAAAGAAATCAAAAACCATTAGAAATTAATAAATGTTTACTTATAATTGAAGAACAAAAACGAAATTAAACACGAAGTAGAAATTAAAAAAAGTTTAGCACATTTAAATGAGCAAGTACCAGTTAACAAAATTATTGGAAGTTTTGAATGGTATATGTATGTACAACTCATGTATGTACAAGTTACTTGATAGCACATTAACATGACATTGTTTAGAAGCCAGCCTCGGTTGAATATATTGTTTTTTGTTGATATGTATTTTATACCATGCACCAGGTATTGTATAACATCCGGGTTATAGGAACCAAATTACACCTTTGTCAAAGTTCAAAGTATACAGAAACCGTGAAAGCGACCTCTTATTTCAACCAAAAGGTACGTTTTTGAAAATCTAATCTAGGCTCTAATTTGACAGATTTTGATGGGTTAGTGTCAATGTATTACAGGAAAAAAAAATTTATTTTTATTTGGTTCGATATGAAAATTTTAAAAAATCTTAATTTAGATTTTTAAACTATTGTAAAAGGCTCAAAACAAACAAAGTGGTAGGAAGGGTTGTTAAAAGTGCTAACAAAGTGAAGTAAGTTTAAGAACCGTGTTTTTTGAGATTCTAATATTTCACTGAACTATAATTTTTGACTTACACTCAACTGAGTTCGCAAGAAAACAATATACTCATTTAATAAAAAATAAATTTTCTTCGTAAACATTAAAACTGGTTTTAGAAGTCGTATATATTTTGTATTATTTTTGAAGACAAAGAGACCAATTTTGTAGACCCTAATTGAGCGCTTCGTTTTCTCGAAATTGAATCAGCAAAAAACATCGCAGTTTTGTAACAGTAGTGAGTCAATTATTTTTGAGTGCGGTGCTTGCAATATCAGTGGCAGTTTATTAACAAACTGGTCCAACCATATATCGAAGTATCCTTTCTCTTCTTTTCCACTCTTATTCTCATCCTGATCGCCATTGATTGATGCTATCTCAAACACCTACCGAACAATAGAGGCCTGCCTTTGTACTATTTTGAAAAATCCTTTTTGGTGACTTACTCAAAAAAATTGTTGAAGGCAACTTTGGCGCGAACATAGAATACATTTTCCAAAAAATGACTGTAAACGCTTTTTTTGGCATATTTTTTTTCAAAATTTTGCTAGCGATGTAGAAAATTTGGTCATAAATGATCTTTATAGCAATATGGGAGAGAGCTCAGAAAATCAGTTTGGCCAAACCTCAATCAATTTTAAAGTTTTTGAAAAAAATCATCCATAAAGTGAGCCTCTTAAGTAGTCCAACTAACTTTAAGAACAGAATACTCTCCAATTCTTTGTATCATTTAGTTTATTTTTGTTTGATAATAATAAAAAATCGTTTTACTAAAAAAACACCAATTTTTATTTAAAAACACTTTTTAGAATTTGAGCAAATTTTTTGAGAATATATCCTTCGTAATTTGTGATTGAATTAAAAAGCCAAAAATGATGCAATTTTGGGGTAAAATTATGGACCTGTCTTTCGCAAAAAATGCATTATATTAATTCTGCTAAAACTCTCAGCAAGTTTTGTCGTCCTCAGTTTTCACCGAAAGTCAACCCATTTTGAGAAAAACGCATTTTAAATGTTTAGTTTAATGCATTATATTCGTATGATTTAAATCAGCACTGTAACTGTGTTGAGAACCTCTCTGCTCTATTTTAGTTTATCAACCATTTGTCTGAAGGTCAATCACCTGCTTCTCAAGTTGACCATTGAACCTAGTCGGATGTTATTGATTATAAAGATTCTGACACCTAGTGTATTGTCCAGTTTTGGTTGACACATTTATAACATTAATAACAAGCAGATTTATAGCATAATAACTAAATGAGAAGAAAAGCCTGTCCAGTGTTTTTTTAGTGGAAAAAAGCTGCCCAGAAATACTTTCAGTGCTTTAAGGAGATAGATTCTAATGCCTGCATCAAAAAAGTTACACATAAAAAATAAATTATATTTGGATTTATTGATGTAGTAATTTTCAACTAAAGACATAATTTTAATTTATTTGTCTTTGTTTTAGAAATTAAGGCAAGTTCAGGACTTTGGGAGCACTCTGCGACAGTCCAACTCTCACCCATCTACCCAATCAGGACCCAGGAGACAAAACAACCAATCAAATCACTCAACTAACCATCATCCAATCACAACCCAGAGCAAAAACAATCACCAGAGTGAGGCATTTCTTCAGTTAGTGGAGAGGGAAAAACAGAGAAAAGCGATCAGGAGGAAGATGAGCAGTGAATCAAATGACTCTGACCTCTCAAACAGCTCTTCCACCACCCTGTTCTAGTCACAAAGACAAAATTAGATGCAGTTTTAAAAACTCAAAAATCTACATTCAGTTTTAATTCCTAATGTAAGGAGACTATATGATTATAATTAAGTTTAGATTTGACTCAAGTCTAGTCTTGGCAAGGGCGGATCTAAGATTTTCTCGAGGGGGTGAAGCAAAATTTTAAAAAATCCGCGGATTTTTTTGATTTTCCGGCGGTTTTTTTTTATTTTCCGAGCTTTCCCAAAGCACTAAAACACCCTATTGTGGCCAAATTTTGGGCGCCACTGGCAAATTTTGAAAAACACGCCAAAAAACGCTTTTTTAGGCATGTTTTGGAACATTTTGACCAAAAAGTTGCGTTTTTTTCGGCGTGCGCTCCCCCCTCAACATTAGTATATAGTGGCGCCAAAGGCGCCTTCAGAAAATTTTTAGGGTCCGTCAATAAAAATGAATACCTCAAATAGTACAAAGGGGGTCGACATGGGGTCGAATCCCTGAGAAGGTGTGACGTCGGCCGCCCCCCCCCCCCTTCCCCTAAATCAGCCCCTGAGTCTATGGATGACCCGCGCAGCTCAAGTTTATTTCAATATGGGCAGATTTAGTGAAATCTTAGAGTTTGCCAACACTGAATAACGTAAAATAGTACCAAAAAATGGGTGGCAAAGGTGTCAAATTTGTGATTTGACTTGTTGTGTAGTAAAATGATGGGATAGTAGAAAGTTTGCCGAATTAATTTTCCGAGCTTTCTATTAGGACGCGGTTTTCTACAAAATAAGTGAGACATAAATGCCGGTTTTGATGATTTTACTTAAAGAATACAAAAAATGCAGTTTAATTTGAAACTTTTGAAACTTGTACAAAAAACAATTAAACTTTTTTGGGCTCCGTTTGTAAGATATTGGGTTTGTAAGAGATTGTTTGATTAGAAGAGATGAAAAATGATTTTTCAAAAAAACTGAGAATAGCCGAAGATCCAAACCTGCACCTTCGCTCGTCTGGAAATGTCTGATAGTGACCGATCCATCTTTTTTCGCTCTTTAGAGGGCGGCGAAATGCGAATCATTCTTGCCAACCATAGCAAGTTGAAAGACCATTTCAAAGTTTTGATTGCATATCATGCAAATGGCACCGTGGAACTCCAGCAGCAGCAGAGCACAATTTTGCAGGAAATTATTAGAACTATTAACCATTAAGTATTTCCTTCCGTTATTTTTCAAACAATTATTTGTTGAACCTCTGGGATTTCTTTTAGAATTCCAGGTGTAGATAGCTTTGATCGGCGTCTCTGAGGGATGTTTTCAACGATCACCCGTTCACGACTGTTTGAATGTTTTTCCAGATTGATGCGCTGTCCCGGTTCAAAATTAAAATGTGTTAGTGCCACAGGCGTTTTCAAAAGCACTTTATAATTTGACATACAAAATTGCTGTGGTTTTAGAATAGTACCGAAGGTGTCAATTTTTCGATACGAAACTATTTTTCCTCGGAGAGGCGTTTTAGAAACATTTAAAATGAAGTTTTTTAATGTTGTGTATCTGATTAATGTCTGTTTGATAGCCGTCTTTGTTCAAAGTTCAGATCTCTCTTCAGAACGGTTCGAGTTCTGCTACTTATAACCAGACTTTGAAGTTGGCACCGCTGTCAGACAAATTGGATTGTGGAAACCAGGTTTCAAAAGCAATAATCTGGACATACAGTTGCATAAGATGCGAACTGTGTCGGTAAAGTCTGACCCATCAAAATTTGGTCTCCAAAACTTGTCGCGAATGTCTGAGCATAAAGTAGATAATGTCTCGACCTGAAACACGGACCTCTAGCTGTCTGATCTAGCTGTTTCCGCCTGTTGCGATAGTCGCCACTGATCTTTTTGGTCGCGAAAGTCTGGAGATGTCATCTTCTGATCGCGAAATTCTGGAATTACTAAAAAGTTGTCGCAATAATCTGGACTTATAAATGCTGACAACCTCAGCCCTAGAGCATTAGAAGAGAAACCATTCTGAATTAGAATTGGAAAAGTGTGAGCCGTCTGTGATCTGAGTTCTTATTATAATTTTTGAAAACGCCCGGAAATAGTTTTGAAACACTTTTCGAAAGCAGCTTTGGAAAAAAATGTGTTTTTCTTTCTTTCAATTGAGATTTATCCACGGGGGAAAGGACCAACACAAGAGCTGTACAGCTCAACACGGCGAACCGCTGTTGTGCCCCTGTTTAAGAACTACATGCAATTTTTTTGGTTATTTTTCTGGGCTGGGTAATGTTGCTTCACCCTCAAGCAACGAGCACGGATCATAGTGGGCCTCGAACATCCGACCTTTCGATTGAGAGGCGGAGACGTAACCACTTCACCACCGCTCCCCAATCGAGAAGCCTATAGCTTGTGTCAGGGGCGCCTTTAGAAGGATTGAACAACCTCACCATCCAAAGGCCTGGGTTGGCAGAAAATGCTACGATACAAATTCATACTACGAAAAAATGCTTGTCATTCATTTTCAAACAACTTTATAGACTACAAAATTTTTTATTAAATTAGCTTCAGATGCAATTTCGCCATGCTATGAAAGTTTATGACGAGCTTTTTTCCATACTCCAAAATTCAAATAATTAAACTGCTTATCAAAGTTCTTTTCACAAAAGGTATGAAAATGTCAATTATCCTGAAATATGAAATTGTAGGATATGCCTTTTTTCCATACTTGTAAATAGTATGACAAGAATTTTTCCATAGTATGAAATTGTACGACAAGCATTTGTTTCAATTTATAAAACTGGATGAAATGCAATTCATGAATCAATGAAACTGATTTGCTAACTTCTTGCCATTTTCAAAAACTAACAAGGAGGCTTGTAGATTTCAGAAAAAATCATAAAGCGTGCCATCTCGAATATCAAAAAAATATAATAGTTGGGAACCTCGACTGCAATTTACACTTATTCTCTTCAAGTTTGAGACAGCTGAAAACTCCTGTTCCTAAATGGATTATACCTAGAAAGGAGCTTCACTTAAAAATAAAAAAAACCTGAGATCAAGGTCGCTGCAAGACACGCTCCACGTGCAACCAGCAGTCACCACCTGTATGCGTTTCCAACCATATTCAGTCTCTGAATTCAGAAACTCTATATAAGACTCGTTCTCCTCTCCACCCAAAAAATCGCCCCTTTGATACTATTTTCCATAACTTTATTTTGGCCGACCGACACCAAAACTTTGCTTGAAGGGCCTTTGCCGCCAATATAAACTAATTTAGAGGAAAAACCGCGCCGAAAAGTGAAATTTTGGCTACATTTTTCCGAAGAGCTCAAAAAAATATCTGCGGCGTATAAACTTTCTCGAAAGAGGATTGTCAGTGTTTTGGCAGATTTCGGAAAAAAAATTTGGTCGACTTGAAAAAAGATCATCAAAATCTCCCGCTGGTTTTTCTTCAATACTCTTATATAAACGTTTACGAGGCCAAACTGTGCATTCTTTGAATTGTAAGCGGAATTGAAATTACCAATTTAAATTGAATTTTTTGCGATGGTCATCAGCAAGACTATCCAACAGTTCAATCTCAATTACTGCCAGCAGTTTAAAATCATCAGCTAAATCACAAATACTGAAGAATTAACACCTTTCTGATCTCAAATACTAAAAAAAATGAATTCTTTTCTGATCTCAAATACTAAAAAATTAACACCTTTCCGACTTTAAATACTGAAAGAATGATCAAATTTCCTATCTCAAATACTAAAAAATTGAACATTTATTTTCTTGGAACTACTAAAAAGTTGTCGCATTAATCTGGAATTATAAATGCTGACAACCTCAGCCCTAGAGCATTAGAAGAGAAGCCATTCTGAATTAGAATTGCAAAAGTGTGAGCTGTCTGTGATCTGAGTTTTTATTATAGTTTTTGAAAACGCCCGGAAATAATTTTGAAACATTTTGCGAAAGTAGCTTTGGATTCAAATGTGTTTTTCTTTCTTCAATCGAGAAACTTATAGCTAGTGTCAGCGGCGCTCTTAGAAGAATTGAACAATCTCACCATCCAAAGGCCCGGGTTGGCAGAAAATGCTAGGATACAATTTCATACTATGAAAAAATGCTTGTCATTCATTTTCAAACAATTTTATAGACTACAAAATTTTTTATTAAATTAGCTTCAGATGCATTTTTGCCATGCTATGAAAGTTAAGGACGAGTTTTTTTTTCCAAAAATAAGATAATTAAAACTGCTTATCAAAGTTCTTTTTCACAAAAATTATGAAAATGTCAATTATCCTGTTATATGAAATTGTAGGAAATGCCTTTTCCCATACTTGTGAATAGTATGACAAGAATTTTTCCATAGTATGAAATTGTACGACAAGCATTTGTTTCAATTTAAAAAACTGGATGAAATGCAATTCATGAATCAATGAAATTGATTTGCTAACTTCTTGCCATTTTCAAAAATTAAAAAGGAGGCTTGTAGATTTCAAAAAAAATCGTAACCGCGTGCCATCTCGAGTATCGAAAAAATATAATAGTTGGGAACCTCGACTGCGTTTTACACTTATTCTCTTCAAGTTTGAGACAGCTGAAAACTCCTGTTCCTTAATGGATTATACCTAGAAAGGAGCTTCACTTAAAAATTAAAAAAAAACTTGAGATTAAAGTCGCTGCAAGACGCGATCCACGTGCAACCAGCAGTCGTCACCACCTGTATGCGTTTCCAATCACATTCAGTCTCTGAATTCAGAAACTCTATAAAAGATTCGACCTCCTCTCCACCCCAAAAACTGCATCTTTGATACTGTTTTCCATAACTTTATTTTGGCCGACCGACACCAAAACTTTGCTTGAAGGGCCTTTGCCGCCAATATAAACTAATTTAGAGGACAAACCGCGCCGAAAAGTGAACTTTTAGCTAAATTTTTCCAAGGAGCTCAAAAAATTGTCTGCGGCGTATAAACTTCCTCGAAAGAGGATTGTCAGTGTTTTGGCAGATTTCGGAAAAAATTTTGGTCGACTTGAAAAAAGATCATCAAAATGTTCAAAACTGTTTTTGAAAAAGCTCACCCTTTGCGGGAAAATTCTATATCTCCCACTGGTTTTTCTTCGATACACTTAAAAAAAATTTTTCGAGGCTAAACTGTGCATTCTTTGAATTGTAAGCGGAGTTGAAATTACCAATCTAAATTGAATTTTTTGCGATGGTCATCAGCAAGACTGTCCAACAGTTCGATCTCAATTACTACCAGCAGTTTAAACTCATCAGCTAAATCACAAATACTGCAAGAATTAACACCTTTCTGATCTCAAATACTGAAAAAATGAAATCTTTTCCGATCTCAAATACTAAAAAAAGAACACCTTTCCGATCTTAAATACTGAAAGAATGATCAAATTTCCGGTCTCAAATACTAAAAAATTGAAGATTTTTTTGATCTCAAACAGTGAAAGAAAGAACAACTTTCTGATCTGATATACTGAAAAATAAAATTAAAAACAATGAAATCTATATTTCTTATATTACTTATTTACAATCAGATTTTGATTTTAAAATGCAAAGAGTTTAACTGTTGACTCAAACATAGACACTTTTTTCAGACTGTGATTTTGTTTTCTGTAAATTTTGTTATGCTGGTTGATATAAACATTCAATAAACATTTGGTATTCTGTATTCTGTGACAGTCTTGTCTTTAAACTGAGTTCAAACATTTTAACTTTTCATTTACTGACTTTCGCAAAGCTTCATTTGTAACGCACGATCAAAACAATGGCAGAAACTTCTGGTGATGAAAAACCACTTTGGTGGAAAAGACATCATGAACTGTACGACACGTCGGAACGACTTGATCCCGAATCCGTTTTCTACCAAAAGGACACTCGGTTATCTAAACCTCGGTCGGTACGACCTGTTCACCTTATCCCCTCGCGAGTTTACCCTAAAACAAGTCGAGCTCCACGATCTCGAGTGCCTCATTTAGACCCGGTAGCGGAATCGATTTACCAGCAGAAACGGTCGGAAAATGAACGCTTGAACAGAATGGATCAATACAAGCAAATTTTGACAAGACTGAAGTATAATGACGAGTTTGCGCAGAAATACACAGGAAAAAAATTCCATGATTACGAATTGATGCACCCTCGATTTTGGTTTCCCGCCAACCAGGTTTGGTTTTGAGGAAGTGTTTAGGGTGGTGTTAACTGGGTTCTTGGTTTGAATTTCCTCCCAGTCAGTGTCAAATATTTTTTCACGCAGAATTCACCAATTTAACACAATGAAATAGTGAGTGGAAGGGGCGGATTTCCGTGAGGGGGATGTTTTAGGAAAAAGATTGAGAATGCTTTAGGAAAAAGATTTAGGTCCGGCCGGAATTTCGTTTTTTGTTTGGAATTTCGTTTTTTGTTTTCTTTTGAGACGCTTTGGAAATACTTTTTAATTTCCTCATTAAAATTAGTTTTTCTATTTAGAAAAAAAATCCAATAAAGTGGTTACAATGGAAAGACCGCGCAGCTTTCTTTGTTCAAAACTATTCCTCTAGTCTCTTCTTACCTTACTCCTATTTCTACAGCTTTCCGAAAAAAATATGGTGAGACTTTTTGATTCATTTTACTGGATTTTTTTAATTTCTCAAAAAAGGCTCTGCAGATCTACACTTTTGGGTTCAATAGACAGAACGGGTTTTGAGAAGCTTCCATGCGTAATCGTCTATTTCCAAACTTTTCAAACAAAAAGTCCGGGCCCTAAGAAAAAACAAACGTGGTGGGTTCAATTTTGAAAAACTCCGTTGTATAAAACTACGCCAAAATTATTTTAAATAAAACAATCATCGCCCTTTGAAAAGTCAAACCTTTAATTTTTGCCATTTTTCTAGAAGTAGAAAATTTTAGACTTTTCCGATTGAGCCGCAACACACACATTTTTGCAACCAGTAATGGCCATCAGAAAAGTTAAAAATTTAATTTTTGGACCATTTTTCACAATTATTTTGTTCTTGAAGACTACCATTCCTAATTTGAAACTTCGCGTTCAATCGAAAAAATGGATTGTGCGAAGCTTCTCTGCTTAATTTTCTACTTCTACTATTTGATATGGCCCTAACCAAACACAAGAATCTATGGATCTCGGAAAAGTCTCTTTTTTTCTTCGTTTCCCTATTTTTGAATCTTTCTGATTTTTTTTTGAAATTTGCCCTCCTCAGTCTGAAATTTTGAGTTCAACAAAAAATATAGTTTTAAGGTTCTCTGCATAAGCAGCTAGGCTAGAAATGTTTATAAAAAAAACTATGACCCTGGGATGTCATTTTTTGATTTTGGACATTTTTGGGAATTTTATGCCTTCTCTTGATAAGTATCTTGCCAAATCGGATATCTGGTCCAAGGTTTTAATTTAACCAACAGATTTGATTGTAGGAAACCTTCCTGCTGAAGCACAAACTCCCGGTTTTTTTATAAAAAAAAAATATAGCCCTTGAACAGTCGTGGATTTGCAGCTTTGGCCTATTTTGGAAACTTGTTGACTTTTTTCGAAAATTACTCTGCTAATTTTTAGTCTAATATTCGGTCGAGAAACCCAATTGTCGGTTAGCATTCGGTCGAGAAATCCGAACTTTTTGTGCTTAAGCGATCACAACCTACGTTTTTAAGAGAAAAAATTATGGCTTTCGGAGAGTCAATTTTTGAACTTTTGACCGTTTTATACTAATTTTAAATTGTTCTTAAAAAGCAGGCTATCAAATCTGAGATAAATTTTTAATCCAAACAACCGGTTGCGGACCCAAATTTTACGCAGAAGCGGTGAATCTGTTTTTTCCTAACTATCACTCTTCTAAATTTTTTAATAGAGAAAACAACTAAGGTTTTGGGTATTGTCCAGGTCCAAAAATACCATTTGATCCAAAAAAGTGTCAAATAGTAACATTTAGTTTTACCTGGTCCCTTACTTTTTTACGGAAGGATGGATTTCAACTCTAGAGGATCTCACTTAGGTATAGACACAAGTTTTAAACATTTTCGGCTTTTTCCTGTTTGATGAAACCTCCTGTTTGATAATTCCTGTTTAATTAAATTCTTGTTTAAAAAAAACAAGTATCATGAAATTATTTGCGGTTTGGTTTTTTTATGTTTTTTTAGACGCTTTGCAAAATTTTTTCATAATTCTCAAAACTACATTTTTTCTCAAAAAATAATTATTCGATTTTCAAAAAGTGGTGCCAATGGCAAGACAGACCAGTCTGTTATATGAATTTAAGTTCCCTTTGACTCTTTTTGCCATAACCTATTTTCTACAACCTTTGAAAACTTTTTAAGACGAAGGGTTGATCCGTTTTTATACAAATATACCCTGCCAATTTTTCCAACTTTGTAATTAAAAAGAACAAATTATTATGGGAAGCTGCCTTGAATCAGCAGTTACGCTGAAAAATTCTCACACAAAAGTTTTTGCAATCAAAAATTCAAGTTTTTGATTTTTGAACGTTTTCTGTGTGCCTAAACTTTCCCGTAGTATATTTTTTCATAGTTTCCACAGCCTTTGAAAAAAAACATTTGAGAGGATTGTTTGACCCATATTTATAGATTTTTTCTTTTTTTTCTCAAAAACTACCGTACCAAATGTGAGATTTTGCTTTTAGTAAAAAAACGGGTTATGTGAAGTTTCCTGTATAAGAGGTCACGCCTAAGCTTTTTACACAAAAAGTTATGGCCCTCGGAAAAGTAAAGTTTTGATTCTTTGACCGTTTATTGGAACTTGGTTATTTTTCTCGAAAACAACCCTGCCGATTTTGAAATTTTGGGTTCGATCGAAATATCGAAAGAAATCACTCTGCATTAACGATAAGTTTTTTTTCACACAATTTGATATGGCTCTTCGGAAAAGTCAAAATTATGGTTTTTGTCGCTTTTCGAAATTTGTCGACCAATCTCGGAAACAACCATCTATAAAATGAAATATCGGGTTCAATCTAAAAGTTAGACGACTGTTGAGGTAGCCCCTGCATTTGCGGATTCTCCCTATTTTGGTTAGGGGAATATCCCATGGACTTGGAAAACGTTGGAGAATTTGAGCCTTTTGTAGGAATGTGTTCAATATCGCCCCAAAATACCAATTCTGAGATAAATAAAAATTTTTGATTGCTTTCGCCAAAGCGTTTTCTCCTTACTTCTGGTAAGAAACCAAATGGACTTGGGAAATACCCAATTTTTGAAACTTTGAAAAATAAGCATTACCTTTCGCATGAGTACGTATTCTTCAAAATTATCAAACATGTACCTCTAAAATTTAGCTAGTGTTAATTTGTTTATAACACTATGTTTATGTTACCAGAGACTAGTTACAAGCTGTGAAATATTATATTCATACTCAAGTTATAAATTACATCTAAAAAATTTCATGCTCGCAAACGAGAAAATTGTTTCTTTTCTAGTAAAGTCTAAGGTGTATAATTTGATCCTCTGAAATAAATCAGTGTTTAAGTATGATTTTTAGATCAAAGACGAAAAAGAGAAAGAGGCGGTGGCTCAATTTGATTCCAGTGTATTCAATTCATTCTGGGAGAACAAAACATTGTACATGCAGAGCATAGGTATGCAGTCAAAGTTTCCTTCTATAAGACGAAATATTAAGAGCAGGAAACGAAGATCGGGTTGAAAAAATGATGAATGATCGATCAATCAAACGCGTATGAGCTTTATCATAAAAACACATCTTTTTGCTTTCAATTAGATGAAACGAAATGAACCTAATTGTTCCGACTTTCGATACGAAAGTAATTGTTCCGACTTTCGATACAGAAGTAACGGAATATTTGTGCTCGGGGCATATTTCGCGATATTAACGTGTAAGACGAGATTTAATCCGTCTTGGAAATTGTTCCAAATTGGTTGAAAGAAGCCTACATGCCATAGTTAACTTGTTACAAGAAGCAAAATCTATCCTTTTATACTTTATATGGCGTGTGGGGGGATGATTTTTAAGAAAACATTCAAATTTAAAAAAAATTCATTTTATTTTACTAAATTTAATTTTTTTAAGGTTATTGTCCCGACTTTCGATACGAAAGTAACGGAATATTTGTGCTCGGGGTGGGTTTTTTTTCTTCAGACAATTTTCCACTTTTTAACTAGCCATTTTTGACCGAATTTTTTATGTCATTCAAAAGGTATTGTTGTCCAGAGCTTAAATTTGAAAAGATAATTTACCTGTGACCATTTTTCGTAAAGTTATGGGGGTTTAAAGATTGCCATTTTGGACAATTTCGGACAATTAACGCGCGATATATTTCGCGCTATTAACGGTTAAGCGGAGATTTAATCCGTAATAGAAATCGTTCCAAATTGGTTGAAGGAAGCTTATTTGCCATAATTGATTAGTTACAAGGAGCGAAATCTATCCTTTTGGTTTTTATATGGCGAGTGAGGCGATGATTTTAATGAAAAATTTCAAATTTTTGAAAACAAAAATCTTTTTTCATTACAATTAACTTTTGTTCCAAAAACCTTTAAAAGGCAATCGGAACATTAGGGCTTCGCCCGTATACGAGCAGTTTTGTTTTTGCTCCATAAACCTTAAAAGGCAGTCGGAACATTCTGGTCTTCGCCCTGATACAAGCAGTCTTGTTCATTTTTTGTTGTTCACTTTTATCTGTAACTAAGGTTTATGACTTATGCAGTGCTGTTTTAAACAAACCAGAGGAAACAAAAAAGTGGATATTTAATTGTGTTTTGTCAAATTGAGTTACTAATAGGCAAAAATGAAGATGACAAAATTCGCTTGAAATTTTAGCAGAGTTATTATGGCGCAAATATTTTAACTTGATCCTACCTTTTTATAGGATGTTAACTTGATTCTACCTTTTTATAGTTTTTGAGCTGCAATTTTTTGTTATAATTTTTAAGTGTAATCTGCTGACCAAATGACCTGGTACTTATGGCATTTAGTTACTGAAAAAAAACTAAGAAGATCATTTCTATTAAAGAAAATTGTTTCAAAAATAAATTGAACCATGTTTATTCAAATAAATACCTAAGCTAATGTGTCTTCATCATTTCTCGTTTTGTGTTAGCCCAATATGAGAAAAGCTATCTTAAGTATTCAATTTATTTAACGTTTTTTTTCCCGGATAAATTAAATCTGCACTGCAGTACAGACACTGTAAAAAATTTTAAGCTGAAAGTATTATTTTATAAATAAAGAATTAAACCGAGGTGTCGAATCTTTTACATCATTACAAAATGAGTCAAAGTTTTAAACATCAATCTGTAAAGACTGCGCCTTATGGTTTAAAGTTCACGAGTTGCCTGAGCTTTTTTTGGAATAGTAGGGGAAAAATATCCGAAAAACTCCTCCAAAGTTATGATTTACACTGATTCTCTGATAATTTTTATCAGGTTAGGATTAAGAAACTCTCCATAAATTCAAATTGCAGATCGTACCTTCACAAGAAACGTTCAAAATTTTGTCGACCTTTTCTTTTAGGTCGACCCAATTGATTTTCGAGCTCTCCCAAAGCATTAAGAAGACCTGTTTTGGTCAAATTTTCTGCGTCGCAGGCCAAATTTTGAAAAAGAATTTTTAGGCGCTTTTTGGAATATTTTGACCAAAAAATCGCACTTTTTGGCGCGCGCTCACCCCTAAAAAGCATATATTTCCACCTTTGTACACTTGTGATGTGTATTCTTATCATCACCTTACTGGTCGATATTAATATACTTTATAAACTATTTTCCTTACCCATCCAAGTAATAGTAAACAAAGGCAACCCTTTTGAATATTTTTTCATTTGCGAATAAATTAGCAAAACTTGCGAGTGTATTCACATTTTTTGTTGGTTGAAAATGCAAATAGAGAAAGTTTTGATGTGTACCCAAGGCGCCTTTAAAAAACTTTGGCGCCTTTGCTGGGTACGGAGGTAATGGGCTTTTTTGTTTTGAAAAATAGTAACAGTATTATTCCTTTTTTTGGATGAAAATCAATTTTTTTTGAAATTTATGGTGCCTGAAAATGAGAAACCATTATAATTTATTATTATCCAAGAAACCTCAGTGCGGGATTATATCCTTAATTCAAACTATATATTAAAAAAATCTTTGAATCTGGTTTTTTAGATCAGCCAAAACCGAAGCTGTGGACTCAAGACGAGTTACTGACAGTAAAATTTGCCCGAGAAGCGAAAAGCATGAATAAAAAAATGAGCAAAGTATACGACAAACAAAAATTTGAACTATTTGAACGTGAAAAAGAAATTGATGAAAACAAACGAAAAATTTGTGAACTGGAGAAAAAAATATCCAATTTTGAATTCCAGTCTGCAAATTTCGAAAAAGCTTTTGTAGAAGCAAACTCGGAAGTCATTCAAAAACTGGACCAAGTTAAAAGCGAACAAAAAGCAGTGAATTCGAAACTGCTTCTTGGTTTGCCGAAAGAACGAGATCGGTCGCTTTCGCTGTTGTCGCCGATTCCATTGCCAAATGTGGCAGAGCCGAGTATTCATCTCGCCACCGACCCTGTTTGGGAGAGAACGCGACTTGTCTTGGAAAACGAGAAAGACAAAGAACGAAGCGAGAGACTTCAAATGGCTTATTCGAACACTTTCAGATAAAAAATAAATTAGATTTATTGTTAAATACTGCAGTTTTTGTTTGTTTGAATTAAATTCAAAAACCAGTTTGACAATACCTTTTACAGCTATTTAAAATGCACATTTAATTGTTGATATCAAGTCGAATTGCTGATGATGAGAATTTTGTAGACCTCATAGTGAAATATTTAATTATCATCATAAGAACTTATGATATATAAAATTGTTTTATTATGAGATATAAATTTTAAAAGTGGATCCGCACGTGATATTTATGTTCTACAGGAAAAAAAAAACAACAAGGGAAATTTGAAGCAGATCTAGGTCAAGTTCGAAATGTCGAAAGTTTGGCAACATCTTTTTTGAGTCAAGGAAAATTTTAAGTCTTGGAATCATTTTAGCTTCCGGAATAAATTTGCATTCCTTTAAAAAAATGTTGAAGAAAAATATTCATATCGATTTCATAGATGAGTTCGGGTAGCTGACTTTTATCAGAAAATTAACACATTAGCAGCACTTCAGCTCATTAACATAAGTTTTAGTTTGGCGTCTAATTTATCAAGTTATCATCGCTGAAAAGTTCGAAAAGTGATGAACGTAATGAATTTCATTGCTTTTTGTCAACTCCACATTTTTTTTTACAGTCAGGTTATCCCCCCTGCTGTTATTCATTTTGGAAAATGGTGCAGCTGACAGCGAACGACTCATCTCATTGGCTGATTCGTCGCATTCCGATCTGTCTTCTCGGCCTCTCGATTGTGACGTCACTCCTTCAGATCGCTTTCGGTTTTTCAGTTTCAACTTTGGCTGTGTTCCTGTGGACGCTTTTCGTGCCAGATGTTTTTGAACAGCTGCGTTTACTTCATCTTTGGAAAGTCCACTGCCGTAAATTTCCCACGTGAAGCCTGATTTATCGCGCTAAATAGAAAAAAAACAAAAATAAAATGTCTTCAGTGCTGAGGGCTTGAAAGCCAGAAAACTAACTTTGACCGAAAACCTACAGGATTTTCTAACATGATTCAATTTTAGTATTCATCTCGATACAATTCAAACTTGAGAAATAAGAGCACAAAAAAGTTGAAACTTTGTGAGAAGCTACATTTTGTTTTACTGCAACACTTACTGGTGATGGCGAGTCCATCAGCAAAAATCGTCAACCGCTGGTAGCGGTTGTTTTTGTTGTGAGGAGAACAATATGTTTTATTAGGCCGAAGTGGCTTCATTCCTTGGTTCGCGCTAATTGCAGATACTATTGTTTCTGTTACTCCATTTAGTTCGACCTGTGATTACAGCCCTTTTTAAAGCTATGTTCCCTCAAGAATTCCTCTTTTGAAACCCAATTGAGTTCAAGATTAAAATGTAAGATTTAAAATGCCGGGGCAAATAATGTAAAAGATACACACATGTTTTAAAAATAACGAAAAACTTACAACTCGGTTATACACTGAAACACCGCCTATAACTTTTGTTAAACAAAAAAAAGAACCTTAATTCTGAGATAACATAGACAAGTAATATGGATTCGATACAACACAAACTGCTGTCTGTGATCTTTAGATAATCAAGGACGAATGAACTTTAAGGCATGGATTTTAATGCATAGCGATTGGCGGTTATTTTGTCTTGACATTTAATGGCTACTAGAAAGGCAGTAAGGACTATGGGTATTTCAAAGATTTGAGCCGCTAAAGCAGGGGAGCTTCTTGTTTCTTCTATTGAAATCAAAATTTCTCATTTGGGAGGCTATTTTTGAGAGAAGTCAAAAAGTTTGAAAAAAAGACGGTCTAAAACTAAAATTTTGACTTTTTCGGGATGATATTTTTTAGTAAAAAAACTTGGCTTAGTCGCTATTGCAGGGGAGCTTCTCAAAACAATTTCTCTCCAAGGAACCTAAAGTCTCTAGAACCTAAATGAACCTAAAGTCTTTTGCGAGGGTCACTCTTTTCGTTTAACAAAAAAATCGGGCTCAGCCGCTGACGCAGCGGAGCTTCCCAGAATTATGAGTGTGAACGGATGCCAACAAGTGGAGTGCAGTTATGTTGTGTACAATGACAAATAGGCGGATGGGACGGCCCAAAAGTGATGAAAGAGCTTATTCAGATACCAAACAGTTTGGTTTGATGTATATCAGAGAACTCATAAATGCTGATGCCAAAAATTTTAGCTAGATTCGTTGACTGAGTTTTAACAACTTATCAAACATTAGCATCAGGTTACAGGGCTGAAATCCGTGATCAGCAAGCAATGACTGCGTTTTGTAAAAGAGGTGAAAAAAAACTGACTAATCAAAAAAAGACAGAAGGTTACAAAAACTGCAAATTTTAAAATCTCAGTTATCAATTCATTTGTTCGCCGATGAAAAGGTTATATTAGGAAACAATGCATGAAGGGCGGCTCAAGTTTGAGCCAAAACTTTGAAAAAGAAGACAGAAAATTTCATCTTACAGTTACCGTAGTTTTCATCGTACATTTAATAGTGGATAAACTAGCTATCGGTTGCCCTTTGAAATTTAAAAAGCATGTTCAGCATGTAGAGAAAAAACTGGCAAAATTGTAGCCGTTCTGTAGACATTCAGATTAAAACAAAAAGATTAAAAAGCTTTCGATTTCTGAAAAGTCTAGGTTTGGCCTGTACTTAAAACAAATTTACCATGCACTAAAATCAACAGACCGTGTTTCAGTCCCGGGAGAAGACCAGCAGGAAGATCTCAAAAACATTAGATCGATTGTTTGAAACGGGACATGAATACTTTAAGCCTCAAACCCATAGACTGTCTTGATCGAACGGCATGGAAAAACGTATTATCTTCCATTAAATAGCTTAAATGCTATTAAAAAAGTTCTCATCTACACCCTGGAATTTGTCAAGCTAACCAGATATAGCAATGATTACGCACTTTCCGAATAACCAAACCCGCCACAATCGTAAACCGGACAAAAATTGCATTAGTAGTAGTAGAAGAAATTTAAAAACTATCGATGGAGAGTCTGCTTGAATCTAAGTAAATCTGACAGTAAGGACGAAATACGCTGTGAGCGGTAACTGCTGACCGTTTAAAAAAAGCATCCAAAGAAGCTGATTAGAATACTAGCAGAAAAAACCAGTTATGTCAGATAAAGATGAATGGAAGTCAAGAAATTATAATACGAAACTCATTGAAAGGAGAAAACACAATTATGTCTTTTGAAAAAGATAAATAAAAAACTCAATGATAAGGTGCAAAAGAGATAAAAAAGTTTCTTAAAAATCCCTAGGTTATTATCTTGTTCAATAAAACACTTATTTTGGCAAACCCATGATCTCTAATTTTTTCAATTTTTACGGTTTATTCGAAGGTGTAATTCGAAGTTACTTCCAAACAAAATCAGGAAAGCCAAATAATTGTCGGGAGGATCGTGTGATATTTCATAATGAAGCCATTTCAGTCCTAATTCAAATAAAATTTAAGAAGATTCCCAAGGTCGAGAAAAGCTGGTTAAAAAATTTTGAATTTTAGTCTATTTTCAAGAGAGTGTATTTTCGAGCGAATACATAGGATTCATAAAAAAACTTTCGAAGTAAATTAAAACTATCAAGCGCGTCTCCATTAATAGATCGTTTCAAAAAAAATTGTCCCATACCTTGTTTAGATTGGCAAAACTTAGGTTTTTCAAAGCAGGCTATTCAAACGATGAAACTTTTGAAATTTCTAAGTTACTTCAATAATTAAACGGGTTCGCAAAGTCTGAGTTTTTGAAAGTTTCTGGTATTTCATGCCCTAAACCTATTAGCAAGAAACTAATTTTTAGGGGCAAGTCATTCAAGCAATGCAAACTCAAAAATTCCAAAGTTCACAAAGAATTTTAGAAAATTTTGAAATTTTTTCAAACCGTGTATCGATTGGAAAAATTTAAGTTTTTTAAACAATCCATTGAAACCATGAAACCATGAAAATTTCAGGTTAATTCATCTATTAAATCGATTCACAAAACATTTTTTTCCTGACAAAGTCATTTCAGCGATGAAAATTTGAAAAATTTAATGTTGTTTCACACCTTAAATCCATTCGCAAAAAAAATTTCTGAGAAAATTGTTCAACCAATGAAGCCCTGAATCTAGCTTTTCAAACCACTCAACTTTTAAACCCTTGCCGTTGAATTGTAAATGCGCAAAAATTTGTCTATGCTAGTTTTTTGAGCAATGAAACTTTGAAATAGCTCAAATTTTTTTTAGAGAAACCGAACTGTTTCGCGGAACTATAAGTTTTGTTTGAAAACCAATTCATCGAAATTATTTCTTCGAGCGAATCAGTTCAACAAAAGTTTTACTTTCTTTAAATCGAAGCATGTGATGAAACGTTGAGTTATTTCAAGATGCTTCATAAATCGAATCGTTTCGCGAAAAATTAGTTTTTCCTTAGCAAGAATTTTGAGCAATGAAAGTTAAAAATTTCAAGTTTTTCAGAGAGCAAATCAATTCGCGACAAAATTCAGCTTTTCTCGGCAAGCTACTCAAGCGGCGAGCCAATGAGTGCGCAAAAATACAAGTTTCTCCATGCAAGTTATTCAACTGACGAAATTTTTTTTTATTCTTCAAGTTGATTCACAAGGCGAATTGACTCGCAAAAAGCTTAAATTTTTCCTTTCAAGCTTCTCGAGCGATGATACCTTCAATTATTACAATTAATTTCATAGACTTAATTGGGTTCGTAGTAAAATTAGGGTTTTCCAAGCGATGAAAATATAAAATAATTCAAGTTGTTTCATTTATCACATTGGTCCGCAAAAAATTTAGGTTTTTCTATTCTCAAGCTTTTGAGCAATGATAACTGGAATTATTTCAACATATTACACAGACCGAATCAGTTCGCAAAATATTCATGTTTTTCCAATATAAGCTTTTGAGCGAGGAAAATTTGACATACTTCAAGTTATTTCACAGACTAATTTGAAATTTTTTCTATTCAAAATACTTGAGCTATGAAACTTTGAAAAATTTCAAGTTGTTACAGAGAACAAATGGGTTCTCGAAAAGTATAGATTTTTCATAAGTGAGCTATTCAAGTGATGAAACATTGAAAAACTTCAAGTCTTTTTGGAGACTGAATTGTTTCGCGGAAACTTAAATTTTGCTTGCAAGCTAATCGAGCGATGAAAGGTTGAGCTATCTCAAATTAGTTTATAAATCTTATCGTTTCGCAAAAACTTAGTTTTTACTAAGCGAGATTTTTTATAGAGCAAATCAGTTCGCGACAAACTTAAACTTTTCCTAGCAAGCTATTCAAGCGACGAAAGTTTAAATTATGGCAAGCCAATACACAAAGCCGCCTAGTGCGTAAAAAATTAGATCTATGCAAGCTATTCAAGTGATGAAAATTTGAAATACTTTAAGTTGATTCTTGAAGCGATTTCGTGAAACCAATTCTTTTCAGGCTTTTTAAGAAATGAAACTTCAAAAAATTTCAACATATTTCACAGACTAATTGGTTTACAGAGTATTTATGTTCTTTCAAAGCAAACTTTTGAGCGATCAAATTTTGAAATCGATTCGAGAAAAGAAAAAGTTTTTCATCAGCAAGCTATTCAAGTGATGAAACATGTAAAGTTATCAAGTTATTTCAGAAAACGAGTTTGTTCGCAATAAATTTAGATCTTTCTTTGCAAGCTGAGAAAACTTTGAGTTATTTCAATTTAATTCAGAGAACAAATCGGTTTGCAAAAAGTTCAAGCGATCAAAATTTGAAATACTTACAGTTGATTTGTAGAGCGAGTAATTCGCAAAAACTTGAAGTTTTTCTATGCAGATTTCTTGAGCAATGAAACTTCGAAATATTTCAAGTTATTGCAGAAAGCGAATTGGTTCGCAAAAATCAAACTTTTCTATGCAAGCGTGTTTTGGGCAAGGAAATTTTTCAAATTGTTCATAGACCGAATTGTTTCGCAAAAAAATAAAATTTGTTTGCAAGCTTGTCGAGAGATGAAACTCAAGAAGTTTCAATTTATTTCATTGCGCGAATTGGTTTGCAAAAAGTTAATTTCTGTAAGCATGGTTGTTGCTGTCCTTAGTTAAATCGTTTGACACTAAAATGAATCTTTAAAAATTTGGACAAAAGTACTGTCTAGCCTTGAAGTTGAATTGAGTTCATCTTGTCTGAAGATTTTTTTTTAAAACAATTCTAGAATTTTTTAGACTTTAGAATGTTTCAAAGCGCGCAGTTAAACATTGTGTCCATAGCGCATTTGACTTTCATTTAATATATAAGATGAAATGGCGGTTAGTTATGAATAAGGATAAAGACTAAATTTAACACTTGAATGACTAAATGTTAGTAACCATATTGACCGACGAACAGAAAATTTTTATAGAAACCAAGAGTTTTTTTGACAACCATTGTGTTTGAATTTTTAGCGTTAATGATCAGTTATTAAGCGAGTAAGTTTTCTTTCTTCAGTTGAACTTGCGGTGACTCATGCATTACGAAGATGGGGCATACAAGCTGCTTGGGAGACTGCTTGGGAGAAGAGGTATCGGCTGAAGGGAACGGAACAGTTTTGGGGGTCGATGGACTTCTGCTAGGTTTCAGCTTTCTCCACTTTTGTGAGAGAAGCTCTGATGAAGGACTACCGAGGACCCGCGTCTGTTTCCTCGTACGTTCAGACGATCTCGGCGCCGAACCCGAAGAGACAACTTTTAACGGAGGTCCTCCTCATCACGCTGAGACTGAGTGGGCGCCGGCTCCTTTGTGTCGACTGTCCCTCCGGATGCCTTTGGTGAAGACGGTTGGATCGGCGCGATAGCAACTTTCAGTGGTAGTTTCTGGTTTGACCTTAGATGAAAGGGCCCTGGAAGTTGGCTGGTTGTCGGCGGATTAGCGATGGTGAGACAGATTTTGCCTTGATCTATTGGCCTTGAACTGCGCCTGAACTTTCGGAGTCCAGAATGACGAACTCCGGAGACATAGTGGTGATTACACTTAGCTCGAGTAGAAGTTACTGCCACTGTTGATAAGCACACGGCAATCTGAGTTATTTACTGTCTGCGCGCTTTCTCGTGCCTGTCGATAACGCCGAATGTCTTCCGGCACGACTAGAATATTGTCGCAAAGTCGAAGTTGCAAAGACTGCTGATCAGGTCTTCAAGTGATAGCTGACTAAAAGCAATCGTGAGGTCCTATCAGATAAGCCACACTTATCCCGTGCTCGCGGAGGTGATGATTTTAGCGGCGGAGTCGAGGCATTCGAAAAAATTTGGTATCTGCTACTTCATCTTGTAGACTTGGTAGTGCATTCGAATGGTAATTTCACTGTACAATCTTTCTTTGTTGTTATCATCACAGGAGCCACGAAATAGTTTTTTGTGAAATTGTCGAGTTTCACGACGTCGTTCTCGTTTTTCAAATTTTTGATCTTCTCCCCCATATTTCTCTGATTGTGTATTGAGTCCCTCCGTCACTTTTTCTATATTGGTACCAATAAAGATTTGAGGTTGCAAATGTAGTGAGATTTACAGTAAAGGCAATATATTTTACTTTGTTGTTGTTACCATTAAAACCATGTTGGCTTCAAAAAACCAAAAATCAACTTCAGCTCATTCAATTTTACTTAAATTTTTTAATTTCAACTAATTTGTGAAAAATATATTCTTTTTATAGAAAAAAACTCATCGTACATTTCTTATAAATGGAAACTGATTCAAAAATAATTTTCCAGTCAAAAAGTGACCTTTAATTGGTTGATGATGACTATGAACCATTAGGGTGATCAATCAGACATATATCTGGTTCTAAACGTGTTTAAATAGTTTTTAACACTTCAGGAAAAATCTTGATCAGCAATGATATATGTACATAACTAAACAGAGTGGTAAGTTTTATTTGTATAGAAGTCAATCCGGTTGACAAGATCCGACAGATCCTAAGAGAACCCATGGTTTCAGTTTCAAGAACCTCACAGTTAAACTGCATTGGGAGATTCGACATGGAAAATTTTTGCTGATTTCATACCAGGCCATTAAAAAGGAATGTAACGTTTTTAATGGCTAGAAATTCCCTACTCTAAAAAGCAAAACGCCATACATTAAATGTTGTTTGAAATTTGAGGAATAATTTTTGACAAAATCAATTTTATCCATATAAAAAAAATAGAACATGTGGATTTATGCTGAGCACTGTTGATGTCTTTTGTTGTATTTTTTGCTATAATTTTGAATCTGAACTTCTTTGTAGAGAAAATTTACAAAAACATTATGCTTTTTGTTGAAAACTTTTTAAAAAATGCTCATCTTCAATTTCACAGAATTTATAAGGAAAAAAATACACTTGACAACCAACGCGTCAAACCCCTAAAAAAACATAAAATACGTCTTAAAAGATTTGTTTTTTTTTCTGTGAATACAAACTAATTGAAAATTTTCACAGGTAGTTGTATGGTAGGCTTTTTCCAGTTATTGGAAGTTTCCTTTGATGAGGACGCAATTTTCGTTCTGAAACTTTAAATATTTTTCAGAAAATGTATGAATAATGAATAAAAACGATTTTCCATAGACTCTAAATATGCTAGCGAAAGAATAACATTTTTGTAAGAAAGTGGAACCTAGATAGTAGCGTCAAATAAAGAGTTTATTAGAAGAAAAGAAAGGCGCAATTAAAACGCGAATGACTTTTGAGCCAAAAAATATTGTTACTTACCAAGATTTTGTTGTGTTTTATAAATAAAAACTAAAAAATTTCAGCCAGGTCTCAATCTGTTAAAAAGGAAACTTTACTAGAATCAAGTTAGGAAAAAAAGACATTTGTTTTCTTATGAAACTGTTTGAAATCGAAAAAAAATTTGATTATCGTTTTTTTTTTAATAAGTTATATATCGAAAGTCAAATAAGAACCATCTGTTTAAAACTCGGAAAGTTTTTTTTTGGGATCCAATTAGAAATTTTGTTTTGTTGTGTAGTATATTCTCAAAAAAATGCATAGAACAAAAGTATTGCGCAATTTTTTTTCTATAAAGTTTGTTTGAGCATTTGAATCAGCAGTTTACAAAGCGCAGAAAATAGTTCGCGCTATTAACGAGTAAGCGAGATTTAATCCATCTTAGAAATCGTTTCAAATTGGTTGAAAGAAGCTTATTTGTCATAATTGATTGGTTACAACGAGCTAAATTTATCACTTTGTACTTAATATGGCGTGTGGGGGATGTTTTCACAAAAAAAAGAACTCAATTTTTTTTTAATTTTAATTATATTTTATTACATTTAATTTTTTGATGTTATTGCTGCTCCAAAGAACTTAAAAGGCATTCGGAACATTAATGGCTTCACCCTGATACGAGCAGCCTTGTTTAATTTGGATTGAATTTATGATTGGTTTGATCCTCCGCTTCTGCGCTTATAGCACGAAATTCAGTGAGCGTTAACATTCCCAAATCGACCAATATGCAATTTTAGGCAACGCCTATAATTTTACAAAAAATGATCAAAGGTGAAATGATTTGTGAAAGTTTGAGGCCAGAGCAACAATTCTATTCTGATTACAATAAAAGGATAGCTAGTAAAAAGTCGAAACAGGTCTGGAGAAAAAACCACTCGAGTACAAACATTTCGTCAGTTTCCTCGAAAGTCGGAAAAGCAAACTGGTTGTGTGGAAATCAAAGCTTCTGAAAACGAAAAAACTTCTGCTCGAGGGCTGAAGACTTTTAATACAAAGCTTGAGATAACCGTAACTGATAATTATTGTCTGGGAGACAATCAACAAAATTAGGTTAGAGGTTCTAATGAAGCGGCTCATCATTTTTCAGCGATCGATACATTTTCTAAAAAGCTCCATTTTTTCTGCCGCTATCGAAGAGTTTTAAGGTTGCAAACAATCGCATGGGTTCAATTTTGATATAACGTTTTAGTCTTTTCAGTTGTGACTTGAAGATCACTCAAAATATTATCTCTTTCTCAAAAAATAGTCCATTTTCAGGCTGATTGAAAATTGTTTTCTGCAGCAATAAATAAAAGAACAGAGAAATGCCAATGATTGAAGTACGAGAATATATGAACAGAAATATTCAGGCTTTTTTTCATTTCTTTCTTATTGCTGAATTCTAACTCTTTCTTCATGCCCGAAAACAATGAAAACCTTTTAAAAAAATATCACTAATTTTAAAAAAGTACTATTTTCGAATTGATTGCTTTGGTCGTAAAGTTCTGTGCTGCTTGCATTACAACTGGCTTCTGTTTATTTTTGCTGTATTTTTAACCACTCATCATTTTAAATATGAAAATATGGGGTTCAAAAATAAAGTCAGTGCGAAAAACTTACGGAAACATCCGGGCAGGTTTGCTGCCTGGCCAACATTCTGCGTTTTGTGTCATCAGCCTGGCTCTTTGCGGGCTTCGAACCTGTGGCCTCTCGATCAAATTGACAGTTTTCCAGTTGGTTTCCACTGCATGCACTTTTACTCAGTTTTTCTATTCCACACAGAGAAAAGGAGGCTTTCTGCTCTGGAGTTCCAGGGTCCAACTTTTCATTGAAATCTGACTCGCTGATTCCTGTTTGTTCCTGCTGAGGCTCCTTATGTTTCACACAACTCATAAACGCCATCGGTAATTTTCAGAAATGAAATTTAATTCAGCAGTCTCTCCAAGCGTGCTCAAAGTTAATTATTTAAGCACTTGCGTCCAAATTTTAACCTTTTTGCTTTTATTAAGGAAAACAGAAATGCCGTCTAAATGTGTAACTCCACTCGATTAAAATAACAGTGAACAGAAAGCAAGTGAAATCTAATCAGAGGAATGATGTTTGATTTCAGGCATTTTCAGCAGTAAAACTTAGTTAAAAAAGAAATTTTACTGGAAAAAGAAGGTAAAGAAATTCTTTCAAGTTTTTTTTCTTGAAGGGAATCGCAGAAAACGATGTGAATTTTTTCTGCAGATAGCCGTTGTTATTTTTTTTGCCAATTCCGATTCCTGCCACTATTTCTGGGGCATCAAAGGAACTAATTTATGAACTTCAAAAAGTAACCTAATTAAAGTGACAATTTTTTTTCGGATTGCGTTTTTTAGACTTCTTCCTGTTTGATAATCTATATGGATTTTATCTGAAGTGCATGCATCAAAACTATAGGACAAAAATGAAATAAAAGCTATCAAAATCACTTCTGAGAGCAGGTTTTTATTTCAGCATTTTACTTGAAATCAAAGACAATGAGAATAAATGTTCAAGTAAGGATTAGAAAATAACGCCCAACAACCACCCGAAATCTCATCAAGTTAGCTGCAGATTTATTTAGTTCGGGTTTCTAAGAAAATTCAACAATTGAGTTCATGTTAGGCAAGAAAAGCTTTCAGATACAGAATTACCCTTTGTATTTCAGCCCCCTTTTTTTCAAGCTGACGCACCAAAAACAAACTTTTGTGATTGGTTGGGCCCACGCTTTGTTAACAAAAAAAAGACAAGATATAACTTGCGCGATTGGGG